>NC_134583.1:135221830-135594330 GCF_037038515.1 Microtus pennsylvanicus
GAGGGCCCAGCTCACTTGGGGGCAGGGCCAAGCCAGGCAGGTGGTTCAGAGCAACAGAAGAAGACCCAGCAAGCCAAGGGGAGCAAGCCTGTAAGAGTTTTCCTCCATAGCTTCTACCTCATTAGTTCCTGCCTTGGGCTCCTGTCCTGATTTCCCTGGATAGTGATATCTGTAAACTGAGCCAACTTTTCCTCTCCGAGCTGATTTTGGTCATGACATTTTATCACAGCAATAGAAACCCTAACCAACATCCCCCCCCCCCCCCAGAAAAGGAAAAATGAAGAAACTTGAGGCCAGAGAAACAGCTTTGTCAATAGAGTGTTTGTTGTGCCAACATGAATGGTGAGTTCTAATCCCCTGTTATCTACATTTAAAACACAGACAGAACCTGGGTGCTGGGCAGGCATTAACAGGAGCTGGAAGGTAGAGACAGGGATCCCTGGAGCTCAGTGGCCAGACGGGGAGGAGACAGGGATCCCTGGAGCTCAGTGGCCAGCCAGGCAGGGACAGGGGATCCCTGGAGCTCAGTGGCCAGCCAGGCAGGGACAGGGGATCCCTGGAGCTCACTGGCCAGCCGGGGAGGAGACAGGGGATCCCTGGAGCTCAGTGGCCAGCCAGGCAGGGACAGGGGATCCCTGGAGCTCACTGGCCAGCCAGGCAGGGACAGGGGATCCCTGGAGCTCACTGGCCAGCCAGCCTAGCCAATCCATGAGCTCCAGGTTCAGTGAGAGCATCTGTTCCAAAAATGTAAGGTAGAAAGCAACGGATGAAGACAGCCAGTACTGACTGACCTCTGACCTCTGACCTCCATACTTACATGCACAGGCATGTCCATGTCTATCTATATGAATGTATACATGCAACACACACACACAGTACCAAAAAAAACCATTTTAAATTAAGAGGTTCACGCAAGGTCACATGGCAAAAGGTATCAAAGATGAGATTTGACCCAATTTTTTTTCTCTAGATCCCAAGTACTTAACCAGTACCCTGTGCCCAACAGGTTCACTCTCACCTTCTTTAACTCCATATTGTACACTTATATCAGAAAAAAAAAAAAGACTTTGAAGTTCACCAAAGAACAGTCATTATCACCAAGGGGAAAGTGAGTCTTCAGTGATTCCAGGGGTGACAAGAGGCACCGACCATGAAGTCAGGGCGAAAAGGGACCTGTCATGCCTGTCTCTGGTAACCGATAGGGTCACCAGAACACCAAAAATCCCTCCAGCTTCTCTAGTGATCATGCCACCCACTACGAACCAAGACAGGTTCTCTTAACTTCTATCTCAATACTCTTCCCCCAATCACAACTTCATGTTGGATGGTCGCTAAACACATCTTTGGCCTATAAGTGCTAATGGGTCTTCTGAGATCTTAAATCCTAAACGGCAGAGACTTATCTGAATGACACCACACCTGCCACCTGTGGAGAGGCTCTTGGTGAATTAATTGCCACAAAGGAATGCTCATAAACAGTTCTGATGCCAAGTTGAGGGAGGATGACACATGGGGAGAAACTCCCTGTTGGTGCCGCCAATTAGAGACTATCACAGCGAGAGTAACTTGAAAGCTGAAAACAATGAAGTCATGGGTGGTGCCAAGAACCTTGACAGGGAAGGAGCTGCGTGGATTAATCCAGTGTTTGTGCAGTCACGTAGCTGCGTGGATTAATCCAGTGTCTGTGCAGTCACGTAGCTGCGTGGATTAATCCAGTGTCTGTGCAGTCACGTAGCTGCGTGGATTAATCCAGTGTCTGTGCAGTCACGTAGCTGCGTGGATCAATCCAGTATCTGTGCAGTCACGTAGCTGCGTGGATTAATCCAGTGTCTGTGCAGTCACGTAGCTGCGTGGATTAATCCAGTATCTGTGCAGTCACGTAGCTGCGTGGATTAATCCAGTGTCTGTGCAGTCACGTAGCTGCATGGATCAATCCAGTGACTGTGCGGTCACGTGGCTGCGTGGATTAATCCAGTGTATTGTGGTCACGTGGCTGTGTGGATTAATACAGTGTATGTGCGGTCACGTGGCTGTGTGGATTAATACAGTGCACTTGTGTAGTCATGTAGCCACCATCATATTTTATATGGAAACAGATCCAGATCCCTTAAGCCACTTTGAAACAGACAATAAGGAGGTACTTGCTGCTCTGCTACCACGCTAACCAAGACTGTGTGTCCCACAACTCCTGGAAGACTACTCAAGTCACACATCAGCGTGCAGTGTGGGCCCCTTGAACGTTGCCAAAGAGAAAGGAAATGCTGTGCTCATAGTGTCCATCAGACTAAAGTCTTCAAGGCAGCTTGGTGTAGTCACAAACCTAGGGGAAAAGCGACCATCACCATGGGGGAGGTGAGACTCACGGAGGCTCTCAGAGCCCTGACTGCTGCTCTTTTCTGGGGCCTGGGTGCTCTGCGCTCCTAGCCGCCTTCTGTCCACACTCCTTGCAATGTCAGGCTCTGACTGGTCCCCCTTCATGGACAAAGGCATTTGCAGAAAGAGCTATGAGTGCTTCTTAAAGCAGGAAGAGTCAGCAGCATCTCCATCCTGTCCCAGAAAACCCCAAAGGCACCCAGATGCATCCTTCCCCTCTGGAAATGAGTGGCACAGCAAGAGGTCAGGTTAAACAGGGATCTTCCGGATCTCCGCTGATTATCCTGGCTCATCTCAGCCTTTAAAGTACGGATGCAAATGACGGAGACCTGCGAGTCAGCCCTCACATTTAAATATAAAATAGAGGGCTGGATATCTCAGACGCCTAAATTACTATTAATCACATGCAAATACCAGCTCATGCATATCCTTTATATCTGAAGGGAACGAACGACTGCTTCGAAATCTTCCTTCAACAACCGTTCAACTAGCTAATGCTTTCGAGGTATTCTAGGAGAAGAAACAAGGCCGTCTGCTCTAGTAGTGAAGGGATAAGGTTCGTTTGAAAATATCCAGGAACCAATCACGAGAATAGAAATGACATTTAATCGTGGTCGGGTCCATTCAAAGTATCACTTCCTAAAAAAAGTTCATCAAAACTATATTGCGAAAGCCAAGCACGGTAGCACATGGTATAATCCCAGCACTCGGCAGGCTGATGCAGGACACCAGCCAAGAGTTCAAGGCCATCCTGGGCTACAGAGCGAATTTAAGGCAAGCCTGGACAGGTGAGAGAAACTCAAAACAACAACCAATGTACGGTCAATGCTCCCCACATCGAACACTTAAAAAACAAACAGAACAACAACCCTTCTGTGTTCCAAACATAACGGGTGCCTGGTTTTACGCCTTGAAATAATTTGCCAAATTCCAGTCTAATTATGACCGAGATTCAAGTCAACCATTGAGTTCTAGAAAGAACTTTCTTCAGATTCCAGCTGGCAGCAGTGGAGACTCCAGATAACGTCAAAATATGCCATAGAGCAGGAAGGGAGTCAATTAAAACAAAGGGGGGAAAAGCTATTTTCTTTCTGGGCTTAGCCTCTAAAAAATGCTTCTGTGAACAGCTTATTCTATTTGCTTAGAGTGTAAGTTTTTCTGAAATTTACCCTAACTTTCCTGGAAACCAAAATGAAAATCCATTCTTTGTGCAGGGCAAACAACAACAGAAGACCTTGAATTTATTTAAAAATAACACATTTGTTACCCGTACATCACTTGAATATAGACCTATAGAGACCTTGAGATACTGCAACTTTATTGCTATGGCCTCCTTCACTTGGAAAACCATACAATTATAGTTTTTTGACCAGAAAAACATGTTACTATATCCTAATGACAGTGTATAGTGTTTGCATTAAAATTGAGAGTCTACCCTTGAGGAAGGCCCAGAGGTTGTCAAAGAATCTTCTGTAAACTCCAGGTGAGCTTATACTTCAGCGGGGGTGTGGGGAGAGGAAGGAAAAGTGAAGACAGATCCAGGTGTAATGCCCGCATAGGGCGCTTACTATTCTAGTGTTCGCAACGTTTATCTTCCAGTTAGAGTCTAAGGCAGATCGATAATCAATACAGAATTAAGTTACCGGATTGTTAAGCCAGCCTGGGCTTTGAGAATGACTTTTACTGGAAACAGTTGCAGGCAGGTGAGGCCACATGAATTATTCATGGTGTACAGTGTGCCAACCCTGAATGCCGTCACGCTCCTGACATGTGTGCGCGCCTCCTGACGAGTGTGCACGTCTGAAGCCGACCCAGGCTCCTGAGTCCTCCAAGTGCTGGGGAGGACGGAGAGGACGGCAAAGCTGAGCTGACCTGAGGTGCTGCGCGCGACTCAGAGTAGGAAGCAAAGGAGGGAGGGACAAAGCCACTGCTTCTATGGCTTCACCCACTCCCTGCTCTCCAGAAACCAAAATAAGCCCCATGCTCTTGTCCTTGGGAGTCTGCAGTGATGGCCTGGGCTGTGGGTTTTGATGACCGTGTCAGGCTACCTTTGAGGCAGTTTGGGAGATGAGGTATTGGCCGCCAGCCGTGGGGGATGAGGTGACTCCCAAAGCCAGCCTTGCCAGGGAAGGTTTTAGGAAGGTTCTCCTAAAACACACCTGCAGAGAAAATATCCCAGGGGCACCATCCCAACTCCAACAAAACTCTCAGAAACATGGCCATGGTTACTGAGGATGTCTTTAAAGTACCCAATGGATTGGCTTGCCCGGCTGCTGTGTATAAAACAGTCCCGTCCAGCCTGACACCCCGCGTTTATTAATATCTACCGATGTTGACATCTGAGCTACACATTTTACGTATATCCACACTTTAGGAATACACGGATTACCATGTTAATGTGTTAAAACAAGCACAAGATGGCTTTACCCATGGAAAGAGCCCTGTACTGTTCCTTCTCACTAAAGATGTAGTCTCCCCCTAGACAGTATAAATGCCAAATTTACAAATCAATGCTCAAACCTTGGCAGTTTTCAGAGACGTGGTGAGGGTCTATGACTGCAGTCATTTCCAGGGCATTAACCTGTCCCAGCCTCTGGGTTTCGGCTTTGCTTCACCTGGCTCTGGCATTCAGAAAGACTGAGTCCACTCTTCAGAGGCTAGGCTGGGCCTGGCTCTCTTCCCAGGAGTCTGTGGGCTGAGTTAACTCAGGGAGGGGTGTGTAAGTGGGCGTGCTGCTGGCCCAGGAAGGACGGGGAGTTTCCTGTGTGAAGCTACACCTACACTGAGAGCTCTCCTCCCAGCCTCCCCACAGCCCAAGGACCACTGGTAAGAGCCTCTCAGATCACCAGACCTCACAAGAGGGCTGGTTGTCCCCAGAAGCTGTCCAGAAAGCATGCCAGGAATGTTCCCCGGATTTCACCCCACTTTTCACAACCCAGCATCCAGATTCTGGTCCCTGTCATTCACAGTAGCTCAAAGAGGAGACAGCGAGAAAAGGACGACACCCCGCCCCCCCTTCCCGCTTTACCAGATTCCCGCTTCCACCTTTCCCTAAATGAATTATCGTCATAACCAGATGGGCTCTTATTACTCTTTATAATACTAGGATTTTAAAAATACTGCAACTGTAGAGACTCTTCTTCTAGCAGCTGCTCATCTTGGCTCTGGAAACTTCCCTGACAGAGCACAGGCGTGGGACTGGCTTTGAACCACATCCTAGCAGGTGTCTGCTGGCTGAAAACAATGGCCTTATATGGAAAGGCACGCCCCTTCGTCAGGAGTACCTGAGAACAGCGACTTTGTGTGGACAGGATTCCTCCCTCCTTAGTTAAGAACACCTGAGGCTGGCTTGGATTACCTGGTTACTTCTGGACACCTCGGATTTTTACATGTTAGGAAAGTTATGGAGGCACAGCTTAAATGGGAGAGGACACTTAAGACAAACGCCCTCAGCATCAGATATGGGGATGGCCTAGGAGAGAGAGGGAGACGACACACTTGTTCTGGGTGGGAGGCAAGAACACTGCCCTGCTTCAACAGGGACTCAAGCATCGGCCCCCATTCTGAGACGTTAATCTAAAGCAAAGGCCAGGGTCACTCACTGGGGACAAACGATTCACTGAAACACACTGGTTAAACACAAGTTTGATTACTTCAAGATTCTAGTTGCCCGTCTTCCTGCCGACTCGTTTGTTCTGCAGTGGCTCTGGTGGCTAGCCACATCCGTGGGTCCTCCACTCTCCCTTCCCTAGGGCAGAGCCACTGCCTGGGACTCAGGACCTCTGACAATGTTCTCTTGCCGTGGTGAAGTACCCAGGTGCCAGACACAGGGCCATAACTGAATCCCTCACTGCTAAACTGTCACCTGCAGAGCCACCACGCGTCAGCTGGCTCCGAACAGCCAGTTGCATTGATGGAAATCCGATTACATCTGCGGCCCAGCGTGCTCATGACAGCAGTTCCTTGTTTCAGACCTAATGTCTAATTCTGTTATTGTCAGCCTCTCGAAGTTCCTACCTCCTGAACACCCCTGTTGCGGTTGCATTCTTTATTCTGGATGGGTTTCGTTTAAAATACAAAGGAAGCTAGTCTCCTAAATCTCAAATTACCATTCCTAGATAATTTTAAGTGGAAAGGCAAGAGAGGGTGTGGCCGGGGAGATGGCCCAGGCAGTGAAGTGCTTGATTCACACGCTTGAGGGCCTGAGTTCCACCCTCAGAACCATGTAAAAAGCTGGGTGTAGCAGTGTGCATGTGGCTCCATTGACAGCAAGAAGGTGGGTGGAGACAGGAGGATCCCTGGCACTCCTGGACCGGCTAGGCTAGCCAACTTGGTGAGGTTTCAGGCCAAGGAGAGACTGACTCATACCAAATGGAAAGAGGTACCTGAGGAGGACACATGAGGTCATCCTCTGCCCTCCACCTGCTCACACACACACACACGCACACATGTGCACACACACATGCACACTGCACATACACATATACACACAGAGAATGCAGAAGTGGGGAGAGGAACGAAGTCTTGTTTGCCTCATCGACTTTCTGGGGCTAAAACGGTTCTGGCTGAAAGTATGGCTTTTCTGCCCATCCTCAGCAGGGGAACTGAGAACAGAGACCATTCAGTACGAGAAGTCACTTCCAGGACAGCAATTCCTCCCTGATTAGCATCCTCCACATCTGATCTCTGTTGGACCAGAGACATCATCTGCTTGGCAATTTATTAGAATCAAACAAACTGTTAAAACACTCAGCCACTTTGTAGTTAAATGACCATGGTGCGCTACAAACCCAGAGACACAGCTGGGTGTCCCTGACCTGACGGGACCAGGTCACCTTTGAAGACAGGACAAAGAGCCTTCCTAAACCCTGCTCCTCCCACCGCCCCTGAGAAAGTGACTGTCACACGGTAAACACATCAGTGTGTGCTCAGAGGCACACCCACCTATCTTTGAGAAATGCTTGACTGAACATTGCTAAACAGGCTTCTTAGCAGGTTTGATATTAATGCACTTGTGAGCCATGTAACTAAGAGATGAAAAAGATAAGAAGCATTTCATAAATCTATTTGCCCAGAGTAGCTCTGAGCCTTGTGTAACTATTAACCACAGTTTGGTGGGTGGTGCTATGCTAAAAACCATGGGAAGGGATTTAAGAGAAACTTTACACTATAGTTCAAAAGATGAGAAGTCCTTAAAGGCCAAAGAACTATGGGACTTGCCCGAAAATTGAAGACACAATTTTAAAATTTTTCTGTGGGTGATGCTGGGTCTTGCCATTTGAAGGCTGTGACGGACCCTCGTGGTTCCTCCAGCAGACAGGTATGGCCTGTGACCATGCTATTTTACCCTGGGGATCACATGCTACAAACGGCAAACCTGACAAGGATCGCATTAAAAGCCTAGGGTGATTTTGCAATTACAGAATAGAAGATGAAGCCAAGCAGAATGTGATTCGCAATGGGATGAGCTGTGAGCGAGGGAAATATCTCCGATCTCAGTAATGAAGCAGCCGCAGGGTCCCTTGCTTCATCTTTCAAACTAAGCAGGAGAGACAGAAACCCAAAACAAATCGAATTTTGTAAGAAAAAATGACTGCACTGTGAAACTAAATTTATTAAAATGTCATATTTAATGAGGAAGAAGGACCTTCTAGACCTTTCAAGAAAGATAGAGAGGGGAAAAAGCCCTGGAGTGTCATTTCCTCTGAACTTGGGTTCAGTGATGTCCAGCCCTAAGCCCTGGTGAGCAGCCTCGACTAGAGCTCAGCTCTGAGGATTCAAGAGGCGGGTGTAGTGATACTGTGTTTGTGTTTTACCACATAAAGCTTGCCTGAAGATCACAGTGCAGAGCTAAGCCACTAGAGACCAGGCTGTGGTGGCACACACCTTTAATTCCAGTACTTGGGAGTACCACACCTTTAATTTCAGCACTAGGGAGGTGGAGACAGGAAAGGATATTGCTGGGTGGAGAGAGGAATGGAAGACAGGAGGAGACAGGAGCTTAGGGCAGCCTAAGGATGCAGTCTGAGGATGCAGTCTGAGCATGCAGTCTGAGCATGCAGTCTGAGCATGCAGTCTGAGGATGCAGTCTGAGCATGCAGTCTGAGCATGCAGTCTGAGGATGCAGTCTGAGCATGCAGTCTGAGGATGCAGTCTGAGGATGCAGTCTGAGGATGCAGTCTGAGGATGCAGCTGAGCATGCAGTCTGAGGATTGGTAGAGACAGGATCGCCCCTTGATTTGGTAGCAGGAAGAACTCTCTAGTGACTGGCTGCACTATTTCTCTGATCTCTCAGCTTTTTTTTATTAATTAATTTATTTATTAAAGATTTCTGCCTCCTCCCCGCCACGGCCTCCCATTTCCCTCCCCCTCCCCCAATCAAGTGCCCCTCCCTCATCAGCTCGAAGAGCAATCAGGGTTCCATGACCTGTGGGAAGTCCAAGGAACCCCCACCTCCATCCAGGTCTAGTAAGGTGAGCATCCTAACTGCCTAGGCTCCCCCAAAGCCAGTACGTGCAGTAGGATCAAAAACCCATTGCCATTGTTCTTGAGTTCTCAGTAGTCCTCATTGTCCGCTATAATTCGCGATCCTAGAGAAGCTAAATAAGAAGGTGAATCCAAAGACAAACATATAGGCATCCTCCTGAATATTAACCTTCATCAGGTGATGAAAGGAGACAGAGACAGAGACCCACATTGGAACTCCAGACTGAAATCTCAAGGTCCAAATCAGGAGCAGAAGGAGAGAGAGCATGAGCAAGGAACTCAGGACCGCGAGGGGTGCACCCACACACTGAGACAATGGGGATGTTCTATTGGGAACTCACTAAGGCCAGCTGGCCTGGGTCTGAAAAAGCATGGGATAAAACCGGACTTGCTGATCTCTCAGCTTTAACCCTGATATCTGACTCTAGGTTTTTCTTATTAATACAAATTAGAATTCGTGCACAGATAGGTTTCAAGGGCTGGAAGGGTGCGGTTTGCCCCACACCTCAAAAGACCTAAAACTAAGAAGAGTCTGTGGTGCACGAGTCTCGCTCCATCAGTAGACCCGGGGTCTACTCTTCATCTCCTAACAGAGCCATGAGGCCAATTCTGAGACTGGATGTTACTAAGATGTCAGCACCTACTGTATATGTCTCTATGTATCTTGGCTTCCTCAACTGCAAGCTGAACTGTCTCAGTTTTATTCTGAGATTACATTTGCTGAGAACTTGTATAAAGATCCTCTCCCCCTTCCTCCTCATCTTCCCGCTTCCTTCCCTGTGTTGGGGATAGAACCCAGAGCCTTGCCCATGCTGTCTTCACTTCCTGCACCCAGCAGGCCAGCCCACACTGTTTCTTTAGAACACTTTGAAGCAGGAACCATGATCACCTCTTCTGTAAAGCTGAGGCAACCACCCGCAGGATGCACTTGTCAGAGGTTGTGCTCGCCGTCTCTCTTGGGAGGCTCAGCAGACTCTGGGTTTCTACACCTGCCCCTTGCAGCAACATCATCCTCCCCTGGCTCTTAGGTCCCACCATTAGAGACAAATAAAAGCATTTTGTGTTTCCTGCACAAACAAGAGACACTCTCTTCAGTGTCTCTTGTCATAAATAAGATGTGGGAATAGTCGAATTATTCTGTTCCTGGGAAGGTTATAGGAAAAGAACATAAATTATTGACATACAAGGAGATTCTATCTTTGTCCATGTAAAATGGGCAAATATTGAGCAAATCAGCGTGACTTTCTAGAGTGTGGGTTTTTATAACTTGTACATAATTACATTTCCATTTACCTCATGAGTGACACATGACAAGAGCAAATGCTCCTGTGGAAGCTCCTCCCTGGGGAATGCAGGGGTGCTGGTGACTCTGTGCCCAGAGAGCTGCACTTTAGGCTGGCTTTCTTTGCTGATGAGGTAGGGGACAGAAGAAAACACCCGAAGACTCATACCTGCTGCGGAAATGCTACCACATCACCCCGTCTCTCCACATCTTTACCTCAGCGTTGCTCACAGCATTTCCAGAACCTTCTCTTCGGAAGTTGTGTTCAGAGTTAATAAGAAGAGAAAAAATGTTTCCCCTGAGCCAACAACACCAGTTCACCTTCCCAGGGCATGCTGGAGGACTTTATGACCAATACTCTGCATTTCCTTGTCTGTCTAACAACTCACTGGCAGTAAAAGCCTTCAAATCCAGTCTCTAATGAGAGAACCGTTTCTATGTTCTCAAGCCCACTAATTACCCAGAAGACTTTTCCTGTTGACTTTGGAAACTCACGACGTCTTATCTCTGTTGACATTCAGATCTGTCTCTCCCAAGAACATCATTTCCTCCCTCCACCAAAGGGAGCTGGAGTAGTCACAGCATCACACAGGGAGTCAGGGTCCAGAAAGTCAGAGCAAAGAATCCTCCCACTCTGCTCCCTCCCACGAGCTTACACGTTTTCCCTCAAAGACTTCCAAACAAGCAAGTTTTTAAAAAAAATCCTACAATCGAGCCTTACAAAAAAGCTAAGACTGGCGCTGCCTTCCTGGCCGTGTCCAGGGTCCCTAATCACCTTGACCCACCGCAGTCAAAGACAAAATTATATTTAGAGTTGTTGCAAACGGTGGTCACATGATACCCCTGCAGGCTGCTGGGAGCCAGAGGGAGGCTTTCTACCACTAAAGCCAACTATTTGATAGATAAGCACCGGGAGGCTGTTCAAGATAAACCACAGAAGAATGGTGGATTCTAGGCTCCACCCCAGCCTCTGCCCGAGACATTTCAGCTCTTGTACTTTATCTTCTGGGCCTCCAGTTAGGTCTTTATTTGAAGAAATGGCTCATGAAGACGCCCCAAATTACTCCCACCTTGCCCAGTCTGTTCATTTTAGAACAAAGGAAGATGGTGGTCAATGAGCAGACAGAGGGTCCAGAGTGAGTGATCCAGGCTGGGTTTCCAACAGCCCCAGGCTCCGAGCAACACCCAGCCAAGTGTGTGCTCTTCCCAAATCACCAGGTTCATAGCCTGGTGGGCCCCTCATGCTTGCGGCTCTGTGTACGCCATGGTGACAGTTACTACTGGTAGTACCACACGCTTTTGTGAAATGCTAGAGAAAAGGCTAGAGGCAGAGAGCCCTGCTGATTCAACACAAGAAAGGCAAGCGTTCTGAAGTTCAATGCATTCAATAGCAAATCGTATTTGGTTGATGAAAGCTGACTTTACTGTAAAATTAGGACAGAAGAAGGTGGAAGGGTCATGGACCCGGTAACCTAGGCTTTTACAGGCCACCTTCTTAAAGTTTTGTTTTGTAGTCAAGTGCAGCAGACCTGCCTGAGTGGGGTCCAGGCCAGTGCCACTCAGAGAGTATCCCCAATTACCTGCTTTCTCCTGTTGGTCTCCAGGGCAGTGTTATAGAGTCTGTTGTTCCGATTGTTGATAGAGGCATGAGGTCCAGCTCAGTGGGGGTGGCACCGTCCCTAGGCAATTGGTCCTGAGTTGTATAAAGTGGTCCACTAGTTATCCCTCAGCATCCTTCAGGGTTTCTGCTGGTCTGGGCTGTGAGTTCACACTAGGTATCCCTCAGCATCCTTCAGGGTTTCTGCTGGTCTGGGCTGTGAGTTCACACTAGGTATCCCTCAGCATCCTTCAGGGTTTCTGCTGGTCTAGGCTGTGAGTTCACACTAGTAATCCCTCAGCATCCTTCAGGGTTTCTGCTGGTCTAGGCTGTGAGTTCACACTAGTTATCCCTCAGCATCCTTCAGGGTTTCTGTTGTTCTAGGCTGTGAGTTCACACTAGTTATCCCTCAGCATCCTTCAGGGTTTCTGCTGGTCTAGGCTGTGAGTTCACACTAGTTATCCCTCAGCATCCTTCAGGGTTTCTGCTGGTCTAGGCTGTGAGTTCACACTAGTTATCCCTCAGCATCCTTCAGGGTTTCTGCTGGTCTAGGCTGTGAGTTCACACTAGTTATCCCTCAGCATCCTTCAGGGTTTCTGCTGGTCTAGGCTGTGAGTTCACACTAGTTATCCCTCAGCATCCTTCAGGGTTTCTGCTGGTCTAGGCTGTGAGTTCACACTAGTTATCCCTCAGCATCCTTCAGGGTTTCTGCTGGTCTAGGCTGTGAGTTCACACTAGTTATCCCTCAGCATCCTTCAGGGTTTCTTCTGGTCTAGGCTGTGAGTTCACACTAGTTATCCCTCAGCATCCTTCAGGGTTTCTGCTGGTCTAGGCTGTGAGTTCACACTAGTTATCCCTCAGCATCCTTCAGGGTTTCTGCTGGTCTAGGCTGTGAGTTCACACTAGTTATCCCTCAGCATCCTTCAGGGTTTCTGTTGTTCTAGGCTGTGAGTTCACACTAGTAATCCCTCAGCATCCTTCAGGGTTTCTGCTGGTCTGGGCTGTGAGTTCACACTAGTTATCCCTCAGCATCCTTCAGGGTTTCTGCTGGTCTAGGCTGTGAGTTCACACTAGTTATCCCTCAGCATCCTTCAGGGTTTCTGCTGGTCTAGGCTGTGAGTTCACACTAGTTATCCCTCAGCATCCTTCAGGGTTTCTGCTGGTCTAGGCTGTGAGTTCACACTAGTTATCCCTCAGCATCCTTCAGGGTTTCTGCTGGTCTAGGCTGTGAGTTCACACTAGTTATCCCTCAGCATCCTTCAGGGTTTCTGTTGTTCTAGGCTGTGAGTTCACACTAGTTATCCCTCAGCATCCTTCAGGGTTTCTGCTGGTCTGGGCTGTGAGTTCACACTAGTTATCCCTCAGCATCCTTCAGGGTTTCTTCTGGTCTAGGCTGTGAGTTCACACTAGTTATCCCTCAGCATCCTTCAGGGTTTCTGCTGGTCTGGGCTGTGAGTTCACACTAGTTATCCCTCAGCATCCTTCAGGGTTTCTGCTGGTCTAGGCTGTGAGTCTGTTCCTGTATTGCTGTGTGTATAGCAGCAGGCCTGCCTTCAAGTCCCTAGTTGAGTTTTCGTCCTGACTTCCCTCAGTGAGGTTGTGATCTGGAATTGTAAGTGGAAATAAACCCTTTCCAACCTATGGTGCTTTTAGTCCGTGTTCTCACAGCAACAGGACAAAACTAGAACACGGGGTAAGAATTTAGCGAGCAGTTTCTGATACAGAGTGATGTCCATAGAAATGCTATTAGTAGTCCTTTAAAGTATTTAGATACTATGCAAGGAGGTGGGGGGAAGGAAAACAGCAAGAGCTTGGCCAGTTTTAGACAAAAACTAAAAGTTTTGGGAGGGCCCCACTGCTCACAAAGCAGACACACAGTAACAATCGCCTTCACCTAGAAACTCATTTAAAACGCAGAATCTTAACCTCCAACCCTACTTTCCTGAGCCAGATCAAAGCCTCCTGGGAATTTCTGTGTGTCTCCTGTGGCATCTAGAGGGTTTAAAGATTGCAAGTCAAAGGACTAAGGCCTCGTCCTGTAGTCAGTCTCTGAGCTAAATCTCGTAGTCCTTCGTGGCTGTAACAAGAAAGCAGGTGTTCCTCTCCGGAGACAGAACAATCCCTTCAGAAGGCATCTCCAGCGACTGACCCACTTGTTAGCAATAGCAGCGATTTAAAACTATTATCACCACACTTATTGCTTGTGTCAAACACTTGTTGAGCCTTTAAACTGCTCAGGGATTAACGAGAGTGCTCTCCATATAATCTTATTAATATTCACACTAACCTTTCAGGTGCCGTTACCATCCCTATTGTAAAGATTTGGATATGTGTATATTATATGTATGCACACATGTCTGTGTGCACAGGCATGCAAGCACCCATGGGGGGAGGCCAGAGGCAATCGATGCCTCCTGAAGCTGTGAGTCACCCTACAGGTGCTGGGAGCTGAACTTCAATCCTCTGCAAGAGTAGGACAGGCTCTAAGTCACTGAGGAATCTCTCCAGCCCCTGTACCCATTCTACAGATGAGTAAAGAAGGATGCTTAAAAGAAATCCCACACTAGCTCAGAATTGAGTATAATAGAGGGTTATTTATTTAGGGGTAGACTCACAGATCACAGTCCTCTGCTGGAATGGGGAACAGCAACCAATCCTGCAGCCAGAAAAGAGGCCGGATGCGTGCTTTACATTGGCATAAATAGTATAAGAGGCCACGTCCCCAAAGGCTACTGGTGGTAGGAACTCCTACAGCAGGTGAGGACGTAAGAGATTCAAGGGAGCTACATTGCTGCTCAAGGTCAACTGGATGGGAAAAGAGATCTTTCTGAGGCGCTCTGTTGTACAGGTTCAAGCATACCCACAACATCCAGACAGGTCTCTGTGAGGTGGGGAGCAGTAGCCATCCCAACAGACACAGATAGAGAACGAGGAATACAGAGTCACCAACCCGAGGTTTATGTCACAGGTAGGACCCTTAGGATTTGAGGCACTGGAATTAGAGTTGTGCCTGTGACCTCTGAGATGGGAGCTCCAGCACTCAACAGAGGGAGGCCGGTGAAGCTTCGCACTGACGCACTCAAGGGCTGTGATCTTGGAACTCAGAGCCTGTTAGATCGCTGGGTTCTTTGCCTCACCAGAATGCAGCCTCTTACCAGCGTTGTCGGAGGCAACTGGCCCTCATTATCGTGTCTCAGGTCACATCTTACACAATGCTGTTCTCAAATACCTCTGAATTTCTATTTCATGACTCTATATTCAACTTTAATAGCCACACAGCTAACAACTTGGCGAGATTAAAATCTCTCCCCGAGGTCCAGCAAGATGATGTGGTAGAAGGAGAGAACCAGCTCCCACATGTTGCCTTCTGAGTTCCACATGCGTGTTGTGGTACATGCGCCCCATCTCAAATGCACACAAAAACCTCTCCTTTAGATCTCCACTGGGCAAAGAAAGTCAAAGAAACAGGTTTTAGAATCAGGAACCAGCATCTGTCCAGGTCTCAGTGAACACATTTTCCTTTATCTTCTTTGCCCGTAGAGCGATGCTGGAAAAGCAACGGCAATCAACCAAGGATGTTCTAACAGTTTGCTAGGCTGCTCTGATAAAATGCAGCAGGCTGGACGGCTTAGGCTACAGAGATCCACCTCTTACAGTTCTGGAGGCTGGAGGCTGAGGTCGAGGGATTGGCATGTTTGTTTCCAAAACTTCCCTTGACTTGGGGATGACCACTGTCCTCCTTAGCTTTATTGCCAGTTTGTGACAAAGTGAAGTGGCCCAGAGGAAGAGGGGGGTCTCACCTGAAGACTTGCTTCCATCAGACTGTGCTCTGGACATGTCTGTGAGAGACTGGCTGTTGTTTTTACCTAATTTGGCTCTATTTACCAATAAACACTAGGCAGTCAGATGTTGGGTGAAAACCTGCTAGATCAGAGAAGCTGAAGAGCAACCGACTGATCTTCCTTTTCAGCTGGAGACCCAGCAAGAGAGCATCTCTCCATCCATCCTAAACCAAAAAGGCCTGTGGATCTCTAAGTCCCTCCCTACTCCTTCCTGTATGTCTATCTGTCTTCCCAGGTCCTCCTTACTCTCTATGGCTAATTCTTGGCGACTAGTTGCTGGCTCCACCTCCTGATCCAAGGTCTCAGGGGTTCACAGTGTGATCAAATATCGCACAACCACTGACTCTGCTGCTGACTGATGTGGGCGGCACCATCACTATGCAGGTGAGCCTGAGCTGTGTAGGAAAGCTGGCTAAGCATAGGCCAGCGAGCGCCATTCCTCCATGATTTCGGCTTTGGTTCCTGCCCTGACTACTCTCTGCGGTAGACTGTGATCTAGAAGTACAAATCCTCTCCTCCCCGAATTTGCTTTTGGTCAGAATGTTTTATCACAGCAATAGAACAGCCAACTAAGACCCCACCTAGACACTGTGACCCCTTACGGTACCCCAGAACAGCCAACTAAGACCCCACCTAGGCACTGTGACCCCTTACGGTACCCCAGAACAGCCAACTAAGACCCCACCTAGGCACTGTGACCCCTTATGGTACCCCAGAACAACCAACTAAGACCCCACCTAAGCACTGTGACCCTTTACAATGCCACAGAACAACTAACCAAGACTCCACCTAGGCACTGTGACTCCTTACGGTACCCCAGAACAACCAAGACCCCACCTAGACACTGTGACCCCTTACGGTACCCCAGAACAGCCAACTAAGACCCCACCTAGGCACTGTGACCCTTTACGGTACCCCAGAACAGCCAACTAAGACCCCACCTAAGCACTGTGACCCTTTACAATGCCACAGAACAACTAACCAAGACCCCACCTAGGCACTGTGACCCCTTATGGTACCCCAGAACAACCAAGACCCCACCTAGACACTGTGACCCCTTACGGTACCTAGGCACTGTGACCCCTTACGATGTTCCTCCCTGTACATACACAGACAGTGGCTCTGCCTCTGTGTGGATCTTGCTCCTCCCTGTTTAGGGGAAGGGTAAGGACATTGGTAACATTGGATGAATGTCCTCACAGTCCTCTTTAGATAAATGCCCTCATCTCCGAGCATGGTGGTCTCCTGAGGCTCTGAGAGTTAGGGCTCAGGCATGTGGGTTGGTGCCCTGGGTAACACAATTTGATCATAATGGACTCTGAATGACTTTTCACCCATCAGTGTGATGGCCCAGGGCCACATAAGGCTTCTCTTGTTGTCTAGGTTCAGAGAGAAGGCTCAGAACAGTCAATTTGTCACGACTCAAGCCTCAGGGTACTGGAGGAGAAAGGATTCAGAAAACCCATCCTTCCCTTCTCTTTTCTCCTGTATGGGGTCAGAGAAAAACAGTTCTCAGCTTCCCCATAACCAACACGACCCACCTTCCTCCGGACACCCCCACATCTCAGCTTATGTAAGGGCATTTCTTAGGAGGGCAGTTTCTTTCTTTTTCTTTTCTTTTTTTTTAAAAATTAAGTGGCGCTTATAAAATAGTCTGAGTCAGAGACACGAACAGTTACTGAAAAGTGCAATGTGGAATGAAGAGCCCCAGCATGGCAGCTCCCAAGACCGCAGCTACCTCGGGGCAAATGCTGTGCTGGAGCGTGGTGAGCCGCCCTGATGAGCAGGCACTCGGCTTTACAAACAGCTGGCCTGCCCAGCAGCGGTGACGAGATGGAACCTGCCAGCAGCCAGCCCGCTTAGCTCAGGGCAGCAGCCCACAGATGCCAGCAAGCAGAAGGGAGGGGACCCAGCGCAGCCAGAACCTGCCAGCAGGCTCCTACATATGTGACGTGTGCAAATGGCCGAGAAGGCGATAGGTATTTTGTTGACAGGCATCTAAACCTGATACAAGGGAGACAGAACAAGACAAAGGCAATCTAAAAGTAACGTTTTCCATCACACAGAGAGAGCCTGCCCACCACTCAGTTTAACAAGCCAGTTGTTTAGGAAGTCTTATTTTTTTAAATCTCAGTAACTATTTACTCTTTAAATCATCAGCTTTTGAATAAAATTCTCAAATCTTTTTCATATCAATGTGAAATTTCATACTTTTCCTTGAGATTTTAAAAGATCGTTTTGTAACTGATGTATGATGTCTTTAATAAAAATACTTTTAGAGAATATTTCCTTAAATTTATTTAAAAGATTGGTTTAGAAATCCCTCTATATTCAGACCAATACAACTATAGAGGAAAATCATACCAGAAAGGAAGAAACAAGAGAAACTAATCTCTCCCCACCAAGGGAATGTGTTTACTAACCTTCCTGTTAATTAGGATTAAAAAATATCAGACACAGCCAGAAAGTGGTGGTGCTCATCTTTAATTCCAGCACTTAGAAGGCAGAGGCAGGAGGATCTCTATGAGTTCCAGGCCAACCTGGTCTACAGAGTGAGTTCCAGGACAGTGAGGACTGTTACACAGAGAAACCCTGTCTGAAAGAAAGAAAGAAAGAAAGAAAGAAAGAAAGAAAGAAAGAAAGAAAGAAAGAAAGAAAGAAAGAAAGAAAGAAGAGAGGGAGGGAGGGAGGGAGGGAGGGAGGGAGGGAGGGAGGGAGGGAGGGAGGAAGGAAGGAAGGAAGGAAGGAAGGAAGGAAGGAAGGAAGGAAGGAAGGAAGGAAAACCAAAACCAAGCAAACAAGCAACAACAAAACAAGAGCCAGACACACAGCTAGGCATATTCTGTGGGAATTTGGAAGTCAGAGGACAGAGAGGTGGTCTTAAAAGCCTGAGAGCAAAGCAGATTAGGAAACAGGAAAACGGCGTGAGCAGCCATCAGACAGGCAGCCACTCTGATGGCAGAGGCACGGGACACAGCCTTTCAAGCCTTTGTGGGAAAGTACCATGGCCACACATGCACACACATACCAAAGTCCTCGTGTACCTGTTCCCGACCAACCACACCTGTGGCAGGAACAAATGATTCCACTAACTTCTCACACAGCCTTTCTGAAAAACATGACCAAAAATTGACTGAAAGAGGAAGAAACTGAGCCCTAACCAAAGATGCCCAGGAATGTGGGACTGGTTTGGAATAAAATGTGGGAAGGGAGATGGAGAGGTGGTCCATGGTTAAGAGGCTTTGCTGATGTCCCGGAGGACGGGAGTGTGACTTCCAGACTTCACATCAGGTGGCATCACTGCTCATACCCCAGCTTCATGCCCTCTCCCAGACCCTGCAAGCATCGTACTCACACCACTCACGCACAGACACACATAATTTTATAAAATAATAAAAATATAAACTGCTTTTTAAATACAGGAGGAGGAGAACCCCAACATGGTAAGTAGGTAGCAGGCCTAGAAATCAGCGAGTCCACGGCACAGCACATCGAGACTCCGGGAAGTCAGTCACCCGGGAAGGAGAATTTCATCCAACAACTGCTGACCAAGAGGCTGGAAATCCTAGCGATGCTATTAATGCCTTCATTTCGCTTAGCAGAAAATGACTTGAAATTTCAAGTCAATTAAAAATCTCTAGAAGAGAAGGATTATCTAACGCAAAGTAGCACACGTGAGACAGCAAGGGCCTTGATGAGGCTTGCAATTCTCTCTCAGAGCAGCGGCCCCAACCTTCCCTTAATACAGCCCCTCAAGCTGTGCTGACCCCAACCATGAAATAATTCGGTTGCTACTTCATAAGTGGAATTTTACTACTGTCATGAATAGTGATGTAAATATCTGTGTTTTCCAATGGTCTTAGGTGATCCCTGTTGAAAGGGTCATTTGACCCCAAACACTATTTTAGAGCAAGACAGCTTTAGTACACAGAACAGTCTCTTCTCCGGCTGAGCAGGTGGCTCTGTCAGTAACATGCTTGCTGCTCAAGTATGAGAGCCTCACCTCAAGCCCAGAGCCCTCATAAAAGGTCCGTGCTCTGGTGTGAGCCTGCAGTCCTAGGAATGGGGAGGCAAAGATGGGAGGAGACCTGGGCCAAGCTTCAGTTCTAGTGAGAAGCCCTGCTTAAAAAGAAGGTGAGCAGGGTGATGGCGGTGCACAACTTTAATCCCAGCACTCGGGAGGCAGAGGCAGGAGGATCTCTGTGAGTTCGAGGCCAGCCTGGTCTACAGAGTGAATGCCAGGACAGGCTTCAAAGCTAAACAGAGAAACCCTGTCTTGAAAAAAAACCAAAAAACAAACAAGCAAATAATATGCAGAGCCAGTGAGGAAGACACCCACGTTGACCTCTGACCTCCACATGTGCACCTGTCATACACATGAACACACGTGTAGGCTCAGTCATAATGTTTGCCTCTGCTGCAGAGACTAGTCCTCTTGTGTTGCTTTAGTCTGTTTCTACTGATGAAACAAAATCCCCGACGCTGGGCACTTTATTCTAAAGTGCGGCTGAGTTCACATTTTGAGAGCCGTGAGCGAGGCCTGAGTGAACTCAAGGCCATCTGCTCGGCCGTCATAAGGACTTCATGGCAGATGGTAGGACCAGAAGCCCGAGAGATCCGAGAGCCTTGCTTCCCTGTTATATAACCCATCTTTCTAAACCCTCACTGTGCCGACTGACCTGCAATTCCCTCTAGATCAGGCTGGCCTGGAACTCACAGAGACCCGCCTGCTTCTCCCTCCTGAGTTCTTGGATCAAAGGTGTTCACTATGTCCAGCAAAACCCACTTTCAAAGGAACTAAGGGACGTCCCATGAGAATTACCTCAATCCTTGCAGTGATGGTTCCCCAAATGACTTGTCTTCAACTACATTATACCTTCTGAATGGCTACATTGGGGTGTGAGTGCACACATGTATGCATACACCCATACAAACAAACAATAATTAAAAGCTGAAAAAGATATATACTTTAGAGCAGTCAAAAGTCATGTTGAGAAGTAAGGGGAAGGTGATAATTTCCTCATTTTTAATAGGAAGTCAAATGGAGCTAAAGTCAGAGTAAGAATAGGAGGCTAATAATCAGAGTTGACAAAGGAATTCTGTATCAACAATAGATTTAAAGCTACTAATACCCTAGCAGGAACCACAAATGTTATCTGAGAGACAGCGTTGAAAGCAACGCAAGCGAAAGCCTACTGTTTAGAATAACAAGGAGTAAAAAAATAACCACCTACAAACAGCCATGTGTGGTGATATTTTGTTTGTGCTACAGCAAATAAAGCTTGCCTGAAGATCAGAGTGTGGAGCGACCCACGCTAGTTAGCCATAGAGGTCAGGCAGTGATGGCACACACTCTCAATCACAGCTCTAGGGAACAGAGGAAGCCGGATCTCTGTGAGTTCAAGGCCAACAAACTGATTTTGAAAACAGACATGGAGATTTGTTTGTGTTGTTGCTCAGAAACCGCCAATGGAGTCAACCCTTGGTTCAGAGGGGCAGGGCCCACATTCAGCTAGCAGGAGTGAACTATAGAGTGGTCTGGTGGACTCAGAGGAGATAGACAGACACCCAGGAGGAATAAGCAGAGGACCAAGGAAACGCATGGCCTTTTAGATCTGGGAAGGTAGAGAAGAGGGTAAGGTGATCATTTATCCCTCCAGGGATCTCTCGGGTTTATTCCCTAATATTTAACCCCTGAGTTTTATTTATAAATAAAACAATAAAATAAATCACAGTATCTGGTGCCCAACATAGGACTCAAATGTCCAAATACAGGGCCCGAGAAAGCTAACGAGGGTTCTGGATGAGGAGTCAGATGTGGTTGTCCCTCAGGCAGGTCAATGCTCCCAGCCACTGCCCCTGGGCTCGAGCCAGCCACCAGTGCCATATGCTAAGCAGAACCACACAACAGACAGACTGGCTCTTTAAGTCTCAGGTCATAGGGTCAGAGAACGCTGCAGACATGGAGAAAGCTAGATCCAGACATAGAGACCCTCTAAAAGCTTCCAGTATGCTTCAAAAGGTGCTTGTGTGCTGAAGAAAATGGGTAAACACAATTAAAAACAATAAAGTCTTTAAAGAGAGAGTCAAGTAAAAAAAAATAACCCACATAAGGATGGGAACTACACAGGGTGTGTGGATCCTGCATGGTGCTTTGTTAACTTTGAATTTTTTTTAATGCTGTTGAGAAAATGGCTAAGAGACACTGGGCTGTTGAAGGGACTGATGAACTAAACCAGTTGATATACTCTAGGGATGTCTCAGCTTCAGAATGGAAGTCAGGAAATGTGTTGTGTTTGGGGAGAGGCTTGTTTTTGTTTCCACAGGCAAAGAAAAGCTACAGATTCCTTTAAAATTATAAAGACTAGATTTGACTTGGGGAGACATCCTGAGGATCTTGGCTGCAGACATGAAAGGAAGCCAGGAAAGACTACAAGAAAGGTGACATGTATGCTGGTCCCTCTGCATGGAAACAGCTCTGAGACTGCATGAGACATGATAAGTCATGTTGGTTACAGAGTCCTCATGACTTATTATAACATGCCATCCTTTCAAATGACATAGATAGAGATTTATATTACAGTTTGGTTATATAGTCCTAATGGACTTAAAAGTTAAGAGATGCCTCTTACCTGCTCAAACATAGAACAAAAACCATCTTTAGCTGACTTGTGCACATTACAAAGCCCATACTTGTATAAACAGAGATATATATGCTATTTTAAAAACCTTGTATGTTTTCAGAAAAAAGGACCAGACACTAGTAAAGAAAAGTAACCCAGGTAATTAAACCTCTCAGAATGCCTCTGTTGCAGTTTTCTCAGAATTCTGCATCCAGAACAACTTCAAATCTGCTAGTTGAGATGGTTCAACCTCACAGACTATCCAGCCAAGTCTTGAGATAAGCTCTACAGTTCCCCATCACACAGATACCAAAAAAAATTTATACACTCTTTTTCCCAGGACTTGATCACTATCCCAACATTCTCAGGGGCTCCTAAACATGTCATCACCTCCAGACAGTAGGAAGCTGTCTAGAGAACATGATGCTCACATTCCCAAGAGGTAGGGTGTGTGAGTTTTGATCATTCAGTAGATGCTTGCCATCATTTAGGGGGGTTGGGTACAAGTTGTTACTGGTCATGGTCAGGGAGGAAACTAAACAAAAAAGATGAGAATCAGGGATCTCATTCTGAAAAGAAAAAAGGGGGCTTATAGAAATGATAGGATAAATAGGTAATTATTGAATTTACTTTCAAACTAAAACAGGAACTACTAGTCTCAAATAGCCTAAACTGTTATGAATTCTTGTATATTGATAGAAATTTAAGGTCATTTTGTTATACTGTATTATATATTTCTATTCTTGTTTAAGATAGTGTACCAATGCAGCTCATTTAAAAATCTAATGTACAGTTCTATTGCAAACTTGAAAACTATTATGGATAATAAAGAAAGACAGGTTAATAGTCATCTATAACAATCAAACATATTTTAGGCATATTTTCAAGATAAAACAGAGATATATTTTAATAGTTAGGTGGTCTTCAAACACTTCAGAGACCTATAGAATATATCATTTCAAATGTTTTAATAACATAAGGCTTTTTCATGACAAAGAGGGAGACTTCTGCTCCTGGCAGCACCAATTTACTTCAAAAAAGGATGATGGGCACTGAAGAAACTCCATATGGAGTTTGCTTTCAACGTGGCAAAGCTAGCCACTGGGCAAAAAAAATCTGCCATTGCCTTGACTGCTAACATTATGGGGTCCAAACTGGACAAGCAGGGCACAAAGGAAAGGAACTGTCAAATTTTGCCAAAACAAGGTAGAATAGTTCTTTAAAATTCCTGAATCACAGAAAAGTCTGTCAGATACTCTAGGCCTGTAGGCTGAAGATGAATGCTCCAGAGTTACAGAGGAACCTTGGGGGACTGTCCAGGCAGCCGATGTTTCTGTCATTTCTATAGTTTTAGAAGTTGCTTGCTCTGTACTTCCTGTTTACTCAGGTGATATTATATTCCTCTCAGGTCTTTGATGGGGTTGAAGACTAGATAATTATAGTTACAGTTTTCCTAAGTTATGATGGGAAGTAAAAATAGGCACAAAACTTTAGACTCACCAAAAGGTGATAGATAATGGAGTAATTTCTGGATTTGCCAAATACAAAGAGACTGGATATTGTGGGTGTAATTCTTACTTGATAATTGTTCTTATTGTATATTGTTTCATTGTGTTAATGTTGACACCTTTTCTTTTTAGCCAGACAATAATTGATAATTGTTCTTGTTGTATATAGTTTTACAATGTTGGTCAAAACCTTTCCTTTTTATTTAGACAAAAAGGGAGAAACGTGGGAGATTTGTTTGTGTTGTTGCTCCAAGACCGCTAATTGAGTTGGACCTTGGTTCAGAGGGCAGAGTCCATGTTCAGCTGGCTGGAATGGACCATAGAGTTTCCTGGCTGACTCACAGAAGATAGAGGGACACACAGGACTAAAGAGGGGCCAAGAGCTGTGTGGGCTTTCAATCTGGGAAGGGGAAGAAGAGGGTAAGGTGGTCGTTTATTTATCCCTGCATCTCTCATGTTTATTCCCTAATATTTAACTCCCAAGCAACATTTTTTAATGAAACAATAAAAGAAGTCTCAATAATGGAGTGCACACCTGTAATCCCAGCACTCAGGAGGCAGAGGCGGGAAAGCTGCTGGAAGTTCAAGACCAACCTGCCTTACATAGCAAGTTCTACGACAGTCATGACCCTGTTTCCCAAAACCTAAAACTAAAATAAAATAAAAATAGACACAGAAACATAAAAGGCCCAAAGTGTCAAAACAGTCTTCATTCCTTCCTTTTTTACTTATTTGTGTGTGTGTGCATGCACATGTGTGCGTGTGTGTGTGTGTGTGTATGTATGTGTTACTACAGAAATAACCCAGGGTCTCATGAATGCCAGGCAGATGCTCTACCACTAAGCTACATTCCCAGTCCTACCAAAATGACACTTTAAAAATATCTGTTTTAATCACATTTACCCATTGAGTATGTGGGCATGTGTCAAAGCACCCAGAGGTTAGGAGACAACTTCCTGTGGTCCATTCTCTCCTGCTATGTGAGTCCCAAGGTGCAAACTGAGTGCATCAGGCTTGGCGGCAAACACTTTTACATACAGAGTCACACAACCATAGCAATCATTAAAAATTCTTTTATTTTTTGAGATCATAATATGATTACATCACTTCCCCAGTCCCTCCCTCCAAACTCTCCCATAACACTCCTCTCTACTTCTCTTTAAAATTCATGGCCTTGTTTTCAATCAAGTGTGTTACAGGAATATCTGTATTTCTAAATATAACAAATGTTACCTTTTCCATGAAAGCTTTGTAAGTTTATGGGTTATGTTTACATTTATGGTCTATGGTCCATTCTGTGTGTGATGTGAGGTTAATTTTCCCCCATGTGGAAGCCACCATTATTGACAGTATTCCTTTATTTAATTGAATTAGTACATTTATAGAAAATAGATCAATTATATATATATCTCCCTCTTGGTCTATATAATGTCACTTAACACGTATGCTTTCAGGACTGACCATTTGGTATTGGATAACCAACTGGTGTGCTCTTCCCAGGGAGACCACTTCTGTTCCCAGTTCTCCTTGGTTGTCTGTAGTTCTTTATACAGGGCTGAGTCCTTGAGGTCTTTCCCTGCTCACTCTGACACGTCTACTGTTGTTGTCCCTGTTCAGCTCACGTTTAGGCAGTCTTGGTGGTGACACCTTCCAGCTGTAGCTGTATGAAGAGACACCGTCCCTTGTTCTCTGGCTCTTACAATCTTTCTGGCCCCTCTTTCTCAATGGTCTCTGAGCCCTAGGTCCAACATTATTTAAAAACACCAAAAGTGCTTGCTGTGTGAGCATGAGAGCCTGAGTTGGCTTCCTGGGGCCCACGGAAAAGCCAGCTGTGATGCTGTGCACTTGTGCAGAGCAGAGACAGGTAGGTCCCTGGGCTTGGCCAGCCTGGTGGAAGCAATGAGTGCCAAGTAAGACGGAGAGAGACCATCTCAACAATGGGGAGAGGTGGGACTGAAGAGACGCCCGAGGTTAACACCCGGCCTCCACACATGCACAGAAGACATGTACACACGTATACAATCTGAACACACCTCTATGTGCACACACACACACAATCTGCATATATGTCTACATGCACACATACACAATCTGCAGAAAACAGAGGATTTATAGTTTATGCCATGCATATTTTATGAAACTATATTAATCAAGACAGTATGATACTGGTATAATGAAAAATTAATTGATCAAGGAAACCACAGACATTCTAGAAACAGATCCATACTCTCATATTTTTAATTGATTTTCTGTAAATATACAAACCAATAGAGGAATGCTGTTAATAATGGTGACATTCACATGGGGGGATTACAAAATGGACCATTGATATAAACATAACATAAAACTTATAAAGCTCTCAGAAGAAAAAGAAGACCACTTTTGTTACCGTGTGGCTGGGCCAAGATTCTTCAGATAGAACACTAAAATCACAACTGATGGGCTATGATAAGCTTCATTAAGTTTAAACAAGTCTCTTCCCTAAAAGATACTGTTAAGATCATCACTGGGACTGGAGAGATGGTTCAGTGGTTAAGAGCATCGGCTGCTCTTCCCAAGGAGCCAGGTTAAATTCTTGGTACCCACATGGAGGCCCACAATGGCCTGTAGTTCTAGGTCCAGGGAATTCAACACTTTCTTATGACCTCCGCAGGAACTAGGCACACATGTGATACACAAACATATGGAGGTAGACCACTCATACACGTATTTTTTTTGAAAATCAAATTTATGAAATATAGTGTCATTTCTCGATGTGGTGGTATACTGCCTATTATTCCAATGCTCGGAAGGTGGAAACAGAATCTGGAGTTCAAGACCACCCTAGGCTATATAACAATTTCAAAGCCAGCCTAAGTCACACAAGAAGACCCTGTTTCAAAGGCTTGAGCTGTAACTCAGTGTGAAGGTGCTCTCCTAGCTTGTCCCCTCCCCTGTCGTACACTTTCTCCCTCCTTCCCAATTAGAATCCCTCTTCATAGGAGCTGCCTCCCACTACAAAACCTGTGTCAATCTAATACCCAGACCATGTGAAGACACCACAGACAAAACAAAACCATAAACCAATATCCCTGAGGAACACGGATGGAAACAATCTCAATAAAATACTTGTAAACTGAATACAAGCGTCTGTTAAAAAGACCACCTGTCACCAAAAGCAGGTTGGCTCTCTCCCAGTGGTCCAGGGGTGATTCAACATACATAAGTCAACAAAGGTAATAAATCATATAAGTGAATTTAAGGACCAAAATCATGTGATCATGTCAATAGATGCAGAAAAGGACCCTTTATAAAACCCAACATCCTTTATGATAAAACTACTATGAAAACAGAACCAGAGGAAACATACCTCAACATAATAAAGGCTATAGAGACAAAGAGTAAGAGTAATTAGTTTTTTTAAAAGTAAAAATAGTAAAATGGTTCGCATTTGTATATTTCCATTGCCTTTAAACCTAAGCTAATAATTTAGAATTTCATGTGTACAATACACACTGGCATTGGTTTGAAACCTCATGCTGGTTTCAAACACTCCTTTGGTTGATTATAGCTCACCTATGTTTCCATTTATTGTCTACAAGTGATTCATATCAAAGTCCATCTTTGGTCCTTCTGTGGGGACAGGACAAATCAGGCTCCCCCCATCCTGAGTGGCTGGGGAGTCCAAAGTCTGCTCCGTGACTTACCTGGGAATATGAAGTGCCCTGGCCACAGAGGAAACCCACAAGTGCTACCTAAAGATAAAGATTGGGTCATTCACTGACCCTAACGAAAAGCAGAACCAACCTCCTGTGATTGCTGGATTCAAACTCACACTCTGAGGTAGGGAGAAGTTCAAGTTCTCTCTACTGTCTGGAATAATTGTGGACTAAACATACGCTGAATCAGCTCAAATGGAAGCTCCAAGCATCTGATCCATGTCATGACCTTTACATGAAAAATTTTTACACGATTTGAAATGCAGAGCTGTTTGTGATCATGCTTAAGACTTCTTGAGAAAAACAGCAATTTTTAAATGTCAAACGCACACTGTAAAACAAATCCTGACCTGGATGTACTCAACCAGTGTGAGGTGCGATTCCAAGCAGTTATTGGAAGGTTTTATTAACAAGAGGAAGGCTATGATACAAATCCCATAAAGCCTCTGGGGTATCCTCTTCACCCAAGGCAACAGAGGCCCCTGGGGGCCCTGACATGATCTGCTAGGCATGAATCACGGGGTCAGAATGTGAACGAGGACAAGGCAGACTTCAGGCCTTGGAGAAGGGAAGGGATGTTCTTGAAGCTTTTGTTTGCAGAGGCCTGCAACAAAATGAAGACAGGCAAGCAAACAGTGATTGTCTGAGGGTAAGCAAATATGAAAGACAGACTAGACTCTCAGAAGATAAAATGTTAGACAGACAAACCTCCTAAGGACACCTGGGCACAGGATTAGCTCAGACATGAAAGTATCCATGCCAAGATCAGAGCAAAGCTAAAGCAGGCTAGGAACATGCTGCCACCTTTTCTTCAGGCACGGTGAAGTGTGCCTATAACCCCAGCACTCGGGAGATGTTCAAGGCCTGCCCTGGTGAAGTGTGCCTATAACCCCAGCACTCGGGAGATGTTCAAGGCCTGCCCAAGCTACATGAGGCCCTGTCTCAGGAACCAAAGTAAATTATTAATTAATAAAATACCTTAGTTTATGTAGGTATCTTCAAAAACATGAAATATGTTGTTTTATGCACAGGAGAAGGAGCGGCAAGGGCACAGTGGAAGGTAACAGTGGGAAAACAGATCAATTTGTTAATACATTTCATTGAATTATTTCTGGGGGGAAAGCCAAAGGTTGAGTTTATTCTGAAACTTCCAATCCATGGGAGTCGTCACTCTTTCTCTAAAATTTTGCATCAATTGAGGTTTTTAAACCTCCAGCAATGGAAGCCTACAGTCTCCTCTCACTCAAAATCTGGCCATCAAAAAGAAGCTGAGCATCCGCTGTGTAAAAATAATATACATTTGGATAAGGACAGGGCAACAGCAACCACGTCCAATCAGTACAGCAGTCGGCGAAGGGCGGGAAGCCCTTGGGTGCTCCATACATTTACACAAAGCCCTCTTTCTAGGGTAGACATCATCCCACCCCTTCCAAGGTTCCTCTCTCACCCAGGTCTCATCAACTGTACACTTCCCTAGGGTTTCATTATCCCAACTCTAATTTGTTATAAGAGGATAACCTGCTGCCTGATTCATTACCTCTGGCTTTGTTCAACTAAACAACCAAACCCCATGGAAAACCAAAGCAACCCCTCCCTGACTTCCAGGAGACCTTTAGAGCTGCTTTAAGAGGTTTTCATGTGTGTAAAACGCGTGTTGCAGACCTCCTGGTGCTATAGCAGGAAAGTAACACACGCTGTCTATGTAGTAACACATGCTATCTATGTAGTAACACATGCTATCTATGTAGTAACACACGCTATCTATGTAGTAACATATGCTATCTATGTAGTAATACACACTATGTAGTAAAACATGCTATCTGTGTAGTAACACACGCTATCTATGTAGTAACACACGCTATCTATGTAGTAACACACGCTGTCTATGTAGTAACACACGCTATCTATGTAGTAACATATGCTATCTATGTAGTAACATATGCTATCTATGTAGTAACACACGCTATCTATGTAGTAACACACGCTATCTATGTAGTAACATATGCTATCTATGTAGTAACACACGCTATCTATGTAGTAACACACGCTGTCTATGTAGTAACACACGCTATCTATATAGTAACACACACTATTTATGTAGTAACACACGCTATCTATGTAGTAACACACGCTGTCTATGTAGTAACACACGCTATCTATATAGTAACACACGCTATCTATGTAGTAACACACGCTGTCTATGTAGTAATACACGCTATCTATGTAGCTCATGCCTTTTCTAGCAACTGAACAAAACACTGAAAGGAAGCAGGTAAAATTATTTTAGCCATTTTTTTATTAACTGATATAAAAACGCTGTCTTTTCAAATGATCTCCATATGGCCACTAGCCACACAGACCCTAGTACCCAGAGACCGCCACAGCCCAGAGTTCACCACTTACAGGGCTGAGGTGGGGGTGTCTTATTCAGGGTTTCCATTGCTGTGATAAACACCATGACCAGAAGCCAGCTTCGGGAGGACAGGGTTTATTTCATCTTATGGCTTGGAGTCCATCATCTAGGGAAGTCAGCTAGGAACTCAAGTGCAGCAGGAATCCGGACCCAGCAAATGACAGAGATACTTTAACCACAGCCTCTTACAGGGATGGAGTCTTCGCATTTTAACGTCCCTCTTTTAGGTCAGCTTTGGGTTGTCTCTGACATTTGTACCTGGGGATTTTTTTAAAATTTATTTATTTATTAAAGATTTCTGTCTCTTCCCCGCCACCACCTCCCATTTCCCTCCCCTTCCCCCAATCAAGTCCCCCTCCCTCATCAGCCCAAAGAGCAATCAGGGTTCCCTGCCCTGTGGGAAGTCCAAGGACCACCCACTTCCATCCAGGTCTAGTAAGGTGAGCATCCAAACTGCCTAGGCTCACACAAAGCCAGTACAGACAGAAATCTAAAGGTCCAAATCAGGAGCAGAAGGAGAGAGAGCACGAGCAAGGAACTCAGGACTGCGAGGGGTGCACCCACACACTGAGACAATGGGGATGTTCTATCGGGAACTCACCAAGGCCAGCTGGCCTGGGTCTGAAAAAGCCTGGGATAAAACCAGACTCGCTGAACATAGCGGACAATGATGACTACTGAGAACTCAAGAACAATGGCAATGGGTTTTTGATCCTACTGCATGTACCTGTGGATTTTTAAAAAGTATCTTAGTCAATGCAAGTGGAGTTAGTGATATTTTTAGTTTGAGATTTCACTGGAATATATTTTTAGGATTCAAGATCTCTTCCATGAATAGTTGTTCCTGATGATATACCAAAGGTCAAAATAATATTCAGGAGCACCCTGCTTCTCCTCTGTGCCCCAAGCCCAGAGGCCACGCGTGATCTGAATATGTCTGGGACATCTGGCACTGTCCTATGTGATGAGCAGAAGAGAAACAAGCTTCCGACAGAACACACCAGCCGCTGGTCTCTGAAGCAAGGTCCTGACCACCAGTCCTACAAACTCACCACACTGAGTGACAGTGGGCTCTCTCCTGTCACGAATATACCTGATAAGGAAATAAGTGGAATTATGAACGTCCCTTCTGCTTCGATGAGCACCTTGGGAAGTGAAATGACCAAATGCTGGCATTGGAAGACTTGAGACTGTAGCAATGCATGTTTCCATGTGCAAATTACTTGTTTTCTCTCTTCCTAGCTCCAATAACAAAGATGAATTTCAGTCAACTGTGCTAGAAGGAAAATTAGGGGGTGTTTTTTCTATATATGGAAAATATTGCAAAATCATTGTCATATGAAAACCAGAGAATATGCTGTCAAAAATATCAGAGAGAAGGCACTGCCATTTAAAGGTAGGTCACAACACATTGGTTCCCCTAGTTTGTACCTATATTGTTGTGAGAGAACTGACCAAACCAGACTGGATTCAACTGGATGCAGAAACTAGGCAGCCACCGATGGAGCCTGGAGAGCTGTCTCTCAGAACACTGCATAGGGACAAGAGCTGAACAGGTGAAAGGTGATCACATGACCTGCCTGTGGCTCTTCAGAGTGAAGGGAAAGATGTGTCCACTGGCAGAGGGGGGACTTAGAAGCCCTCACCCCTTATCATTGAACGATTTGCTGTTGATAGATCCTGGGACAGTGGGAAAATCAATGTTCTCATTTACAGACACACTGATGACCCAGCAGGCTCCAGTGGATAGTTTCAACCCAGTGGTCACACAGATGACCCTAGTTAAAGGAGATGGGTCACCATACAAAACCAAAAGTCATGAATCCGGACAAAGGGCTGGTAGGGATTGGCTGTGTGTGGAAGTGAGAGAGGTAGGAAGGGGGAAAGAGCCATCATAATGCGTTATACACATTTATGAAATTATCAAGGAACAAAATTAATCAGTAATTTAAAATGGGCCAGTGAAAAGACTCAGCAGCCGAAGATGCTTGCCATGAGCCTGTCAACCAGAGTTTAGTCCCTGGGATCCACACAGGAGAGGGAAAGAACAGACTGGAAAGTCTATTCTGAGTTCCACACATGAGTCGTGGCACACGCATGCACATAAGCAAGCAAGCAAACAAATAAATAGCAAAATTTTTAAAATGTAATAGAAAGCATATCCTATTAAAAGCAACAGTAGCTCATTCTTGACATAAAATCCAAATTTCACAATGTAGAGGTTCAAGTGTAGGAACCAGCCATGAGAAACAGACCACCCAAAGGAAGTTCTGCCAGTGGAGGGCCTGGGCATGATAAGCTTAAGGGAGGCTGAGTCTCAGTAGTTTACCCTGGAGTAATACCTGACGGCAGGAAGGACCATAAACTGAGATTACCGCGCACCACCAAAAACAGATCATCCAAAGGAAATGCCCAACGTTCACCTTCCAGCACACACTCACCAGGACACCCCTAGACAAATGTCAGCCAATCAGGGGTCCTGAACCTTATAAACCCCTCACCTCCACCTTTACTACTATAAAAACCTAACTCTAACTGAACTTGGGGCTCTCCGACTATTCCCATATGTTGGACACATGGAGAGACCAAGTTTGCAAAGTTGTATAAAATAAAGGCTCTTTGCCTTTACATATAGAACTCGGTCTCCTTGTTGGTTTTTGGGACTTTGTGGATCTGGGCATAACACAGGATAGTTTTTGTTTCAACACGATAAACACATGATTTGGTAGCTTGAATGAGAATGTCCCCCCTGGTTCAGTATTTGAACACGTGGTTCCCAGTTGGTGGCACTGTTTGGGGACACCATTTTGGTGGTTTTCCTACCCAGGGAAACAAAATAAAGGCTTCTTACTGCATTTCCTGCCACTGATCTGCGCGTGGGGACAGCACATGGGGGGGGGGGGGACAGCATTTTTGTTTGTTGCGCTTTCTTTTAGGAACTCCAAAGAGCGTTCAAGGAGCTGTAACCTCATCATTCTGACCACCAGCATCACTGGAGCATGCCCTGGAGGGGCTGACTTTAAGGACACTTCATCCTTCTACTAACCATACAATTCACACAGTGAAGTAATCAAATACACCTTGCTGTCAGCGCTTACCGTCCCAGGTGGTTATACCACACCTTGCACAGAACATAGGGTTTCTCTCTTAAAATGCAATTCAACAGTGCATCGAGTGAGCACTCAGAGGGGACAGAGTGAGACAAAAACATATTAACTTGGGCTTGAAAAGTGGCCTCCTGAGAATCCCCAGAGAAGAACAGCAGTAGGTATGATGAGAACCCACCCACATCTTGTTTTCTAGAACATCCTGCCGGGAACGCAGGCCCTGGATGGTGACCTTGCTGAGCAGCTTGCTGGGGACTGAGCCTTCCCTTCCTGTTTATGACTCACAGGGTTAGAGCTGGTATTTTAATTAACTGTATTAGATCACGAATGATCCCCGAGCTTTGCCTTTAACATCTCAGCCTAACGACGAGGAAACCAGGTTCACCGAGGTTAAGTGACTTGCTTCTCTCTGATCAGACAGCTAACCTCTGAGCTCAGTTCTTTGGACACCGAGTCCGGGGCCATCGTCCCTGGTACAGCTCCAGGTCCAGCCAAACACAGACACTCAAAAACCCTGTCAGCAACTGGTCCTGTCGGGATTCTGAGTTGAGAGCTGCACTTGAAAAAGATTGGGGAATTCTAGCTATGTGATGCCATTGTGAGTTGTGTAACTGTCATTCTCAAACCTGGGCTGAATAAACACAATATGCAGGGCTATGATGTGGTTCTCTAAGCTGTGACCTGAGTGTGAACTGCCAAGTACACACACACACGCACACACACGCACACACACACAGAAATTGGGGGCATCAATGTCACTCGTAGATTATTCTATGTAAACTTTTTACAGGTTTAGAGAACCTTTAGGGGACACTCATCTGCATGCTGTATAAAGAAGAGCTAAATTGATCCCATATTATATTCTTATATAGCAGAGACGTTTACTTCAAAATAATTAAATTTGTATTCCCCCGTCTTCCTTTCCCTTTCTGTCTACCTATTATGACATGAAGCTGGAAGCCAGTCCATCCCATTGTCCATTTCAGGATATTCTGAAAGGAAGAAGGTTTAAAAAAAAAGTAAAGAAAAGGAAAGCTGGGCAGTGGTGGTACACGCCTTTAATCCCTGCCTCGTGGCTCATGCCTATAACCCCAGCACTTGGGAATCTGAGGCAGTGGTGGTACACACCTTTAATCCCTGCCTCGTGGCTCACACCTGTAACCCCAGCACTTGGGAGGCTGAGACAGGGAGTTTGATATGAGTTTGAGGTCAGCCTGGACTAGAGAATGAGATCTTGTGGTTTCAGAAGACTCCCTGTATTTCTCGTGCTCTCTCTCTCTCTCTCTCTCTCTCTCTCTCTCTCTCTCTCTCTCTCTCTCTCCTTCCTGTTTGTGGTTCTAGATACACACCCTCATCTGCTATTCCAGCCAGCATCTCTGCCTATTTCCTGCTCCCTGTCACCTCTACTCAGCCATAAGGAACTCTAAAGCCCTGGAACCATAAGAGCTCCAAATGAACTTCTTCTGTAAGTTGCCTTGGTCAGGGGAACCAAAATAGGAGGGCAGAAAAAAGACACAAAAGGCAAAGTCAAGACTATTCATAAAAGTGTAAATACTTTGAAATGTTTGAAAATTTTTTTCTTTTCCAGACAAGGTCTTGTGTGACCCAGGCTAGTCTTAAACTCCTTCTGTAGCCAAGGGTAACCTTGAACTTCTGATCATGAACAGTCTCCTCAGATTTAGGAGGTCCTGGGGATTGAATCCAGGGCTTCATGGTTGTTAGGCAAACCCCATACCATCTGAGCTACGTCCCCAACAGTGATGTGTTTGATTAACTCATGCATTTCCAGGTAGGCACAGACCTGCTTATGTGATATAGGGGAAGGAAAGAAAAGAGAACTCCCAGGCAGGCTGTGGGCCAAGAGAATTGGGGGAGAGAGCCAAGGGCGAAAATTCTAGTCTTCCCACTGGCTGTTTGAATGGATGCCCTTTCCTCCTAATTAGTTAGCCAAACACCGTTAATCCTCACAAACACACCTAAGATCAGTATCCGACCCCCTTCCTTCAATTCTTTCCAAGGAAAATCAGACGCTAGGAAAAGAGAAGCCTGGGAATTCGGGAATTTTCTGCTCTTTCCTTAGTCAGAACAAACTCAGTAAAGCCAAACAAAAAACAAATCACATTCCTTAAAAGAAGCAGATTCCCAGCAATGCTCCCCCTGAGAAGTCACCCAGGTTCATGTTACTTGAGCCATTTCTCTGGGCGTGGAGGGCGAAGCTGCCTGGCTGCTCTGCTAGTTAGGTTGCCAAGGACGACAAGGGACAGAGGGAAAAACAGGCAGGTCAAGGACACCAACAATGTTCTTCATGGCCTCAGCCTTCACTATGAACTTTCCCTTTTATAGGAAAACCTTGGTGGACTTGGCTATTGAAGATGAACTTTTAGTTCACATCTCTTGAAGGTAACGTGTCCTCTGGGACATCACTGCTCATTTTGAAGTAGATATGATATACTGTTTCATTTGTAAGACTCTTCATTTGGGGAGGGGGTTGGGGATTGGTGGTGGAGTGCTTGCCAAGATGCGCAAAGCTGTGGGTTTGATTCCCAGCACCATGTGAACAGAGCCGGTGATTCACACCTGTAATCCCAGCAAAGTGGAAGTTCTCCGTGGGTTAAGGCTAGGCTCAGACTCACAGCCTAGGATTCGTGACTTTCCTTAAAAACACAAAACAAAGCAAAAGACCAAACCTTTTATTTATCCATGAAGAATATGGGCATTGTTACAACAGACACAATGTAAAGACAAACACAGACAACAATAGCATATTACAGTCTGCCCCCGAAAAGCAGATGAATTCCAAGAATTGGGAAGACTGGTCAAGACGATCAGATTCTATAAGACCGACATGTGGGTTCTGCTGAGTCCTTCCAGTCCTCACTTCTATTTAGTGGACAAAAATAATCCAGTGTTTCTCCAATGGGCAGAAAATCACTCTGCCCCATTAAAAAAGCGTATTTTCATTTTCTACCCACCAGGGACGCTGCCACGTGACTTAGATGGTCATCTAAAGTCCTGCAGGCCAGCAAAATACCAATCCTACAGGAAGTGGAAGGGATATAGAACCATTCATCCTCACCCAAGGCGGGGACCCTAACCCTCCAGGACAGGAAGAACAGATCCTTCTGTCTGTCACAGCCAGCGCCTCCATTCTGGCTGCAACTCTGCAATGGCAGCAACTGGGTGAGGTATAGGGCAGACATGATGGCTTCACAGAGCATGGTCTAAGTCGGCAGGAAGAGGGGAGGAGCCACAATGCTCCAATGTCCTGAAGAAGAAGGAAAACTTTTCACGGGATTGTCTGCGTGGCCTGTGACCTTGTAGGATTGAAAGGGGTGCTTTCTCTAGGGAAGCCACTTTCCTGACACTTGGTGAGCCTCATCCTGAATGCCTAGGCTGTTAGGTGAGTGTGTGCTTTTCCCATTAGAAGCATCTTATCCAAATGAGACCGCACATTTGGGAACTGATGGAAAGTGAATGCCTGAAGGCTCCAAGAGCAGGTTGAGTTTCGGGATGGCAAGTGTCCATGGCTCTCAGGAACCTACAGGAGGGATCACTTGAGCCTGGGAGTGTGAAGCCAGTTGGGGCAATACAGTAAGACTATATATCAAAATCCAAACAAAAACAAAACAAAGAACAAATGATATGCCTCCTGATGGTTCTACCCAGGTCTTCAACCCTAGGCTTGCTGTGTGTTAGTTGCTCTTACAAACACCCATTGCCAAATACATAGAACTGTTTACACTGCTTGAAGCTATTTATCAATAGCAACGATAGGAAAATACAGCGTAAATGGTGAGTTCTAGTAAACCATCACAGAGATATGCAGATTTCCCTTGAGACCACGGCTGTGAGTCCATCCTACAGATGGCAAGCAGCACAGTGCTCCATTCACTCAACCAATGTCTACTTAACCCTTTGTACCACCTGCGGTCAGGGATGTAGCAGTAGAGGAGACAGGACCATCACTGATAGGTGATACCTTGGTATGCATCTACTGATTGCAATCTGAGAGTCTTACAGGTGGGAGAAATGTCTGGAGAAGAAATATTTTCATATTTTAAAAGAAAATGCTTGTTGGGCTTTCCTGTCCATTACCCAGCTACAGAAACAGCTAAACTAAAAACATGCAGAGAGACCATTTAGCTAGACACTAACTAGAAATCCTCAATCTTGTACCTTTGAAATCTGGGGCCAAACAGTTCCTTGCAGGGGTTGGGTTTAGCCTGAGTCTTGTTCTATGTTTGGCAAGGCTCCTCCTATCTTCCACCAAGAAGAACCTAGCCGCATCCCTTAACTGTTGTGGTAAACAGAAGTGTCTCTAGACATTGTCACACATCCCTGGGGGCAAAACTCTCTCCTCCATCTGAGTAAGAGATGAGATCACTAAGAACGGAAGGCTGCTAAGGTCTCTTCAAACTCGGATTCAGGGACACTGAGAGGGGAGAGGAGTGGGAAGGAGCATATATATCCACTGTCCCTTCAGACAGACTTTGCAAATATCAGGGACTGACCCCCCCCCAGTGATTCACATTTCCTCCTGCACACACCCCAGACCCACACTTTCCACCTCTGTTCCTCTAGAACAGCGCTAATTGAACCCAAGGTCTCGCAAGTGCTCTGCCACTGATCTGCGGTGTCAGCTCTATTCTTATTAATGACGGGAAAGCCCAATAAACACCCTTCATATTTACAAACATATGCATACATATTTACCACACGTGTGTATGTATGTGTATGTATACATACATACATACAATCACATGTGCTTCCATTTTACTCAGAAATTTTCCTTCCCCTAAAACCACTGGTAAGGAGGACAAAGAAGGGGACTCGAGTGGACCCGGTGATTAATCACCTCCACAGAACAGCAATGCAGCAGCTGCGGCTGCCAAGGTCCCTGGGACCCATAATTAACTCAAAGGTCTTCCAGGGGGAATCACACTAGAAGTCGAAGGAATATAATTAAATCCCTTGCAGTTTCAAAGGTGCTGAAGTCCTATATTCCTAACCAAAAGTAGCCCTTGCATGGGACTGCCAGTGATCGCTTCTGCCCAGTATCTCAGATAGCCTGAGTGTCTATTTAACATGGACGCAAGCTTTCTAAGAACGTGACGAAAAGCAAGATGAGAAGAATGTTCATGGGTGGCTCTTGTTGCTAAAAGAAGAGGCTATAAATGTGCTCATACTCAGGGAAAATCTCACAAGGAACTGAGGAAATGGTGGCTTCCTCTAGGCGTGGTGACACCTAGCGTAGACGCGCGTTGATAAATGAGAGGTGGGTTGATGAGAAACACCGCGTGCGTGTATGATAGGCAGGGTCACATCCAGGATGATTTTCGTTCATGATCAACATCATGCAGAAGCCTGGCAAGAAGGGCCTTTGCTATAATGAGAGTGGGGAAGATGTGAAGAATATATCAGACGCTTTGACCTTCCCGTTTACGTGGTTAGAATGTGTGTCTGCTATAGTTTCAGGGTTTGACAGCGAAGTATGAGGCTTTCTCCACAAGTGAGATAAAAACACGTTTCAAGGCTACACTGCGTAGTTTATGTCTACGAGCTGAGTGGAACCTTCAAAACCCAGAGAAGGTTATCTATTCTCACGTAATCAAAGGGCCCGCTCAAGGTCGCTGAGTTGCTTAAACAGCCACAGTGATATCTGGGGTTGATGCCAAGTTCACGTGCCTTTAGAACACTAGGTGAAGTGCCCATCAAGGTCAGGGACTCTGGCTTCCTTGTTAGGAGAGATCAGTGGCCTTTATAGCTGGACCCAGGCACACTCCATGTAACAGTGGGAATGTTGGCAACCAAGTGTCCAGGTTTACACATCTTCTGACCGTAGGAAGCAGATATCTTGTTCAGCACACCTGCATCGCTTACTGGACCGTCCCTGCAGCTCTGTGCTGGCCATTCTGCCTGGAGACCGAGGCTCAGTGTTTTAGCTTTCTGCTGGCTGCTGTGAACGGTCCTGTCTTCTGCTTTTTAAGTATTTCAGTCTCTTATTCTTTAACTAAACATCCTCACTTTTCACAAACCCTCCGGAGTCATTCTCATTGTCAGTCTTACAAGGGCAGTCATGAAGGAGCGTGTAAGCGCCGTTCACCTCTCTAACTAATGTCCTTCCCAGAACTCAGTCTGCTCTCACTGATGGGAAAGAGGACAGGTGTCCAGGAAGGACTGAGTTCCAGTAGCCACCTCCTCATCGCTCACCCCTTGGGACTTGGTGGAAACTAAGCAAATGTCTGTTGAATGAACTGCCTACCCAGCCCTCTAGTAGCCTGTAAGTTGTAATATTGCCCGTGCTAAGCCGCCTCTATCCAGAGGCCCCGTCCCCTAGCTGAGGAGCTACTGGCAGCTGATGTTTCCTGGGGAAAGGAGCCTCGCTTTTATTATGGGATGTGGCTACTGCTAAGTCGCCCATATCCGGAGAATGCTCCCACACCCATGTGTTTATGGGAAGCACTAATTGGACCCAGTGGGTTAAGATACAATGACTAATTAATTTTAAAAAACATGAGGTTTTGAGGAAGATGAGACAGAAAGTTCAGGTGGAGGACAAAAGAAAAGAGGTGTGGGTTGACAAGAAACACTGTGTGCATGTATGAAGTTCTCAGGAAACACTGTGTGCATGTATGAAGTTCTCAGGAAACACTGTGTGCATGTATGAAGTTCTCAGGAAACACTGTGTGCATGTATGAAGTTCTCAGGAAACACTGTGTGCATGTATGAAGTTCTCAGAAAACACTGTGTGCATGTATGAAGTTCTCAGGAAACACTGTGTGCATGTATGAAGTTCTCAGAAAACACTGTGTGCATGTATGAAGTTCTCAGGAAACACTGTGTGCATGTATGAAGTTCTCAGGAAACACTGTGTGCATGTATGAAGTTCTCAGGAAACACTGTGTGCATGTATGAAGTTCTCAGGAAACACTGTGTGCATGTATGAAGTTCTCAGAAAACACTGTGTGCATGTATGAAGTTCTCAGGAAACACTGTGTGCATGTATGAAGTTCTCAGAAAACACTGTGTGCATGTATGAAGTTCTCAGGAAACACTGTGTGCATGTATGAAGTTCTCAGGAAACACTGTGTGCATGTATGAAGCTCTCAGAAAACACTGTGTGCATGTATGAAGTTCTCAGGAAACACTGTGTGCATGTATGAAGCTCTCAGAAAACACTGTGTGCATGTATGAAGTTCTCAGGAAACACTGTGTGTATGTACGATGTTTTCAAAAAACACTGCGTGCATGTATAATGTTCTCAAAACACTGTGTGCATGTATGAAGTTCTCAGGAAACACTGTGTGCATGTATGAAGTTCTCAGAAAACACTGTGTGCATGTATGAAGTTCTCAAAAAAATTAAGGAGCATCAAGAATGAAAACTGTAATCTTAAAAAGAAAAACAACAAAGCAGCCAAACCTGCCTTATGTACAACACAGTGTAACCACCACCGTCCTTGTCATCAGGCCTTCACCCCCACCCTCCGTGTCAGGCCTTCACCCCCACCCTCCGTGTCAGGCCTTCACCCCCACTCCGTGTCAGGCCTTCACCCCCACTCCGTGTCAGACCTTCACCCCCACTCCGTGTCAGGCCTTCACCCCCACTCCGTGTCAGGCCACCACAAGTTCAGGTGTGCCGATAAATAAGGACGCTGACGGTGCTTCCGGATGAGAGAGCTGTTCCCAGCGGTGGCTTATCCTGAAACCTAGCCAGCAACTGAAACCCAATGCCTGCTTTGTGCCACAAAGGTCCTCAGCTCACCTGAAAACTCTGGATCATTGCAAATGTCACTACAACTCCATGAAAGCCTGCTCTGGGAATCTGCTGGAGGCTGTGGTTGGTCTTGATAAGGAGGCCGCCACGCCGCCTATTAATAGATCAGGTAGCGTCTCAAGTCTGCTGGGACTAGAGGTCACATTCTTGGCTTGATCCCATTTGGAATAATCCTGTAGCGAACAGATCCTGATAGGTGAACATCACCTCTGGAGAGGGGACGTCACAAGGTGGCCTCGACCTTGGACAGAACCTCTGCCAGGTCTCGGGACGCCTGCTTATGTACTTAGCCCAGCTAGTGGCACCCACAGAGCCTGGGTTCTGGATTTAATCACCCATCCGTTTGGAAAGACTGAGAATGCTGTACCCCGCACAGGTCACTTGTAAGCCTTATAATTAGATTCCATTGTCTGGTCATATTTTTGTCCTGATAAATCCCAGACATATGAACTTTTAAATAAATCCATTCACCTTAATTAAGATATAAAAGGTCAGCCAGGTCTGGTGACCCAAGTCTATAATCCCAGTTGCTTAGAGGTGAAGTAGAAGGATTGCATGGTCAAAGCCAGCCTGGGCAACTTTGCGAGAGAGTGTCTCAAAATATAAAGTAAAAAAGTAAGCTGGGCTATGGTGGCCCATGTCTTTAGTCCCAGCCCTTGAGAGGCAGAAGCACACAGATCTCTGTGAGTTCGAGGCCAGCCTAGTCTACAGAGAGGGTTCCAGGACAGGCTTCAAAAGCTCCAGAGAAACCCTGACTCAGAAAACAAAAACAAAGTAGGGGGGGTGTTCAGGGCAGAGCTCAATGGCAGTGTTTGTCTGGTGTGTGCAATACCATAGAAATACATTTTCCATTTACTCACAATTCATGTCACATCACACACACACACACACGCACACGCACACACACACACACACACACACACACACACACACACGCAGCCACACTTCCACTGTTTTGATTTCTCTGCTATTTCTACGGCCCTCACTTAGTTTACAGGTGTGCTGTGGCACTCACGGAGACCTCTCTGAGCAGATAACGCTTTCTCCCTAACCAGGTGCATGAAAGCCAGAAACGAGATGCCTGCTGTCACCGGCCAGTCTGGAGAGGAGGGCAGTTTGGCACCCTGTTGCTCTTGCCCTCCTTTTCCCTTTGGCAAAATGCTACGCGTGCTCCCAGATCCTGCTGAGGCTGCATTGATGCTCCACCCCTTGCAACCATAGCGTGTGCGTATCCCTCCACTGGAGCACTGAACACGTTGTAGTGATGGAGTGTCTGTGTCTAGTCTGTCTCACTGCTGGAGCAGGAATTCCTCCCTGAGCTATGGAGCGTCCAGTACCCAGAACTGGGCATGGGCACAGAGCAGCAGTGCCGAACACAGACTTACTTGCTTCTTCCTTGCTAAGTCCCTGGCAGATTCTACCGAGGAAGAGAAACTGATGGGCAGAGAATGTTGAAATAAGCCAGAGAGACACACTCGGGAGAGCTGTGTCAAAGTGAGCGAGAATCCAGCTGTGGGTACGAGGAAGGATGCACAACAGGGCACGCCCCTGCAAACATCTCGGGTTCTCTGTAGCCCTCAGGAATCTGTGGTCTGGGTAAATGAAATACGGGGCAGGTACTGGCTAAAACGGGATAACTAGGAAGCACACAGGCCTGGAGGGCAAGTGTAGGCGGAGTTATACTGGGGCCGTCAAGCCCAGCTGATTTGAAAGGACAGCAACAGGGTCAGAGTGGCCACTGCACTTGGAAACCATTGAGCCAACGCTATCAACCTATCCCTGGTTAACCCTTCACCATTTTCCCTCCAATCCCTGAAGCTCTTTCTTGGCCTTCCCGACACAGCAATGTAGATTGTGGGTGGAGGCCGCGGTTCAGTGGGAAATCGTGCATTCTCTACACATAGCACACACCAATTGAGTCTAGCCCTGTTCGCCATCCATGAACTGTCTTGATTATGTACGTATGTTCACATGTCTGGATACAGGGTCATCCTCAGTCACTCCACCCTTGATTTACTGAACCCCAACTTGACAATTTGGCTAATTAAGTTTGTTACTCTAAATTCCTAAAGGCTGGGTCCTCGTGCCTTCACAGGAAGCGCCTCATCCCCTAAGACCCTCCCTAGGCCTGTCTGTCAACTCCTTCACACCTCTTTGTTCTGCGGACAGCTAAGCTCACCCTTTGTCTTGTCTGGTAGGGACTCAGTTGTCTCCTGCCCACCTGAAAGGAAAATCACCTGACCTCCATTTATATGATTGTGGTAGTTTGAATGTAATTGGCCCCTGTAATCTCATAGGGAGGGTACTATTAGAGGGTGTGGCTTTGTTGGAGGAAGTGTGTCATTGTGGGGGTTTCCTATGCTCAGGGTACCAGCCAGTGTTTCAGCTGGCTTCCTGTGGCCTGTAAGATGTAGGGCTCTCTGCTATTATCCCAACACCATGTCTGCCTGCAGCAACCATGTTCCTGGTCTTGATGATAATGGACCGAACCTCTGAATCTATACGTGAACCACCCCAATTAAATGCTTTCTTTACCTAAGCATATGAGACCCTGTCCCCCACCACAGAGAGTGCACAGACTACATCACACAGGGCACAGAGGTTACTAGCATTATATTACCATCGTCAGGAAAGCAACGAATTCTTGAAATTGGAGAAATTCAGCTCTTCTCCTATTTCTGCCCAAGGACATGAAAGAAACTAAGTGATCTTGGAAGCAAGGACATCTTGCAAGATACACACAATTGCCAGTCCCTTAACTAAACTGTCCAACTCTAAGGAGAAAGTCTGAGACTCTAGGAGGCCCAGAGACAGCCAGAGGAGCTCACTCAGAAATGATGGACAGGTAACTCAGCCTTCCGGTGTTTCTGGACCCAGCAAGCAGAGCCAGACAGATGCCCAGCATCTGCCCTACTCTGGTGACTAATGCTTGCTCTCTCATGGCAAAGTGAAGCAGGATCAGTTAAAGCATGGTTCAAAGTTTCATAAATCCAGACAAACTATGGGAATATTTACATTTGGGTAAATGCATATTTTCTTTTCTCTTTTCATCCTCAGCTGCAGATAGGACCAATGCTAGAAGAAGAAGAAGAAGAAGAAGAAGAAGAAGAAGAAGAAGAAGAAGAAGAAGAAGAAGAAGAAGAAGAAGAAGAAGAAGAAGAAGAAGAACGTTTACTGACCATGCACCAAATCTTCAGTCTAAAAGACAGCATTCAGGAACATACTGTGGGGGTGGGGTGTGCATGTGTGTGAAAGATGGCCGACAGGTATGCTGGTCAGAAGGTGTTTGTCATGATTCTGAAACTGGGGCACTTAGTGGGACCTGGGACTCACCAGCTAACTGGGGCTGGCAGTCCAGTAAGCCCCAGGGACCTGCCTGTCTCCACTGCCCTGGGGCTGGGATCACACATTAGCTGATCGGCTTCCTGTGAGTCCTAAGGATTGAACTGGGGACCCTCAGAACCTCACTAAGCATCCCCTTCACCAGCTTGGTTGGCTAGCTCTCACCAGAAATGCGCATTTTAAGGCCCCGAGTTCTATACTCCTCAGTAGCCCTGGATTTAAGAAGCATGCAATCTGGAAATTGTTACAATTCCCACTTGTAACCATGGCAAAATGGTAGACTGGCAAAAACAGGCCACAGGCGTATGTGCACATGCATGTTCTCTGCAGCCCAATTCATACAAAGCATACAGCCAAAGGGAATAAAGAATTAAAAAATAAATAAAACTACACAAACTACCCAAAGCACAAATATGACATCACCATTGCTAAAAGGCTGGCAGGACTGCTTAGCTGGCATGGCACACACCCAAAGTAGATTACCACACTAAAGAATGAAGTAGCCTGCTAGGGAGATGGCCCAGGGGGGAAAGAGTTTACCATGGATATAAAAGACCTGCATTTGGATCCCCAGCTCACAAAAAGCAGGGCTGTCCTGAAATCCCAGAGCTAGAAGGCAATGACAGGAGGAACTGGGCTCCGTGAGAGATCCTTTCTCAAACATTCAGGTACAAAGGGGTCAGGCAATGGCATCTGGCTTCCACATATGCATACGGAAAACACACAAGCAGATCCCATACACGAAGAGAAGCAAAGGAAGTTCAAGGCGGCACAGAGAGCATTGTCCCTCACTCCCCAGGGGAGCACAACGGAGCTATGCTGAGATGTTCTGGCTGGAGAGGGGAGCCTTAGCAAGGCTGTGAAGATGTCAGCAATGTATCATCTTTCCGGTGTGTGAAACTAATGTCCGTGAAGTGTATGACTTCATGACTTGTAAGATGTTCTGGAGAGCAGGCGTGGAGACTGGGGGTTTCTACAAAACAAAGCAGTTGTTATGGGTACCACAGAAAGCTGTTTTCTGAGTTACCACAAAGGGCCTTCATTTTGCTGAAGAGCAAAAAAGGTTCTGAGCAGCTCTGTCTGCTTGGCAGAACACGTTAACTGAGAATTCATGTAAAGAAGGGAAAGAATCAAATTCTTGAAATTTTACAGGGTGCCCAAATTTCAGCATCAAAATCTTTGCTTCCTTAGGGAGGCTGGCACACTCCAGAGTCTGAACAAGCCAGTAGGATCCTGACTTCCTCTCTACAGTGAGCCTGCCAGACTTAAATACAGTCACTGTCTAGACAACAATAAAGAATTCGCCATGACAAAGACAGTTTTACTTCGAAAACAAGATAATTTTTCAAGTGACAATATGAACTTAGGTTTTTCTGTTGTTTTGGGTTTGCTCTTGGGATTTGTGATGTGTATGTGTGTGTTTACATTATTTGTTTATTTATTTTATATGTAGCAGTGTTTTGTCAGCATGCAAGTCTGTGCACCATGTGTGTGCAGTACCTGCAAAGGCCAGAAGAGGGCATCAGATCTGCGGAACTGCAGTCACAGATCATTGTGAGCCGTCATGTGGGTGCTGGGAATCGAACCCAAGCCCTTTGGAAGAGCACCAGTGTTGCTAACCACTGAGCATCTCCTTAGACCGTCTATTGTATTCTGACACAGTATTTTAAATTATCTAGTTATTTCACTGTGCATGTGTGTTGTATGTGTTGTGTGTGTGTGGTGTGTGTGTGTAAGCATGCACATGTCACGGTCCCAGTGTGGAAGTCAGAGAACAGCTCTCATGAGTGGCTACTCTAACCACTTTGTGAGAACTGACGATCCCTTCAGGACATCTTGTAGCTCAGTGAATATTTCCAAAGTCAGATATGAAACACAGACAATCTAGATGAAAAGTAAAACGTGTTTCTCTGTCATCCACAAATAGGAAATGCTTTTTATCATCAGTTATACAGTGTTAATTGCTCGCCTATGTTGGCGGGGGGCTAGATGCCAACTTTACAGTATATACACAAATAAATTCCAACTGGACTTAATTTTTTAATAGGGAAAACTAAACTAGAACGGAGCAGCACACATCTGTGCTCACAACACTTGGAAGGTGGGAGCGAGAGCTTGGAGAGTTCAAGTTCACCCACCGCTAAAAAGTGAGTTGGAGGCCAGCATAGGGAACATGAGATCTCTCCCCCTCAGAAAAAACCCACAAAGAAAGACAAAACTGGAAAGAATATAAAATAGCTTTAATTATCTCACAGTAAAATAATAATTTCTTATTAGGGACCAAATAGTTCCTATCACAAAGGAAAAAATATTTCAAACCACTGACTACATTAAAATTTTAAATTTTTGTTATAAAAAACTGCTACCACAAAGAGAAGTAAAATGGAAGATATGTCAAATATATAACTGATAACATGCATGGGGTGGGACACACGTGTGCCTGGCCACGTGTGTGGAGGTCGGAGGACAACCTGTAGGAGTCAGTTTTCTCCTTCCACACGGAGTCCAGTGGATTGAACTCAAGTTGCCAAGCTTAGCAGCATTGCCTTGCCCACTGAGCCATCTTCCTGGGTAGAAAGATATAAATAGGTCATTCACAAAACAGGAAAAACCAATAAGCCTAAACAGAGGAAAAGGTGTGCTGAGTTTCCTGAGACAAAATGTCTGTCTTGGAAGCAAGTTCCTTAAGTTGTAGGGTGTTAAGCAGGGAGCTAAGCAGCAGAATGGTCCATTCCACTCAGCAGGCACTCACTAAGATCAGGAAGCAAACAACTCAATAGCATCAGGAAGTCCCTGAAACTGAACAAATTCACCAGGACCTCCTCTCCCCAAGGATATATAAGTCCCATGGACTGCTGAGAGACTCCCAGACAAGCTGAGCTGTCTAGAAGAGTAAGAGCCACTTGGCTGCCAGAAGAGGGTCAAACCATCTGAGAGGGAAAGGACCCTCTCCAACCTGCTGAGCTGCCTGTAGGCCAAGCAGCACACTCCAGATTTCAAGCTTTCATTGGCTTCCACCCATGCTGGGGTGGGTGGGCTTTGGCAGTGTGGCTGCCATTGAGTCTTTTCTGCATTCTGGAAGTAACCCCTCACTCATATCCCTACAAGCAACCCCAATAAATCTTGTTGATTCAACAAGTTGGACTTTGGTGGTATCCATACTCTGGTTTGTTGGTCCCTATGTGGGGTGAGCGGACATTTGTTCACACCTCCCTGGGAGTAGAGTCACATAACACATGACTTCAGTAACTGCGAAATGCCAATTAAAACCAGAGTGAGCAATTACTCCACACTCAAGCCCCATGAGGCCAGAGTTGGTTTCGTGGAGGAGACGGTTCTTACACTGTGGGGAAGATAAACCTACACAAGTACTTTGGAGGACAAAGTGAGAAGATATGGTGACATGGAAGACCACCAGCCCAAACCCCAGGGGTTCCCCTTGGTCTGCTCACCCCACTTCAGGGGACACAGTGAGACTGTTCAGTGAGTCACAGAGGCAAGAAAATGGAGCTAAACATCCATCAGCAGCGAGAACAGACAGATTCTGACACAGCCGGAAACACCACGACCCGCTTATTACCCAACTTCTTCTGAAGCCAGAGGATCGCTGGAGCCTAGGCGTTTGGGGCCAGCCTAGATAACACAGTGAAAAGGTCTATTCCTTAAAAATTAACCAAGGAAGCGTGGGGGAGAGAGGGAGGAAGAGGTAGACAGGAATGGACTATAGAAACATGTATGAACATGATTAATCTCAGACAGAGGAAGAAGAACGGGGGCTGGGGAGAAAGCTGTGTAGCTGTGTGTGCCCCTACGCTGGGGTAAAACCACTCAAGCCATTGACATACAGTGTGTGTTGGTTGGCACACAGACGGAAACCCTTTGGAAACATGGCAGTGGTAATAATAAATTCAAGACAGTAAGCAATTCCTTCTGGAGAGGGGAGACTATAGACTTGTAGGAGGGTCCTGTCGAGGAATTCAACCATATTACTTCATTTTTTAACATGTCAAAGCCAGGGTAGCAAAACTGGAGAATGGTGCACAGCAAGATGCATGCCTGTCAGTTCCCGTTCTTCCCTGCGTTCCATGCGCTTACTCTGAGGTGTTTGTGATGTGCCGATTTCAGCTGTGGTGAGGAGGACTCCGTGTCTGCTCGGACGGCACCGCTCTGCCCCACATCGTACCTTCCTATGTACTGAATGGAAGCAGCAACACGGACATGCTAAGCGCCTTTCACACCGCGCCTCGATTCCTCCCTGGCCCGTCGAGGAAATCCTCGGCCAAGGTGTCTCAATTCGCAAATGGCAGGGCAAACTATGACCGCGGGATGACTCCAAAGGGGGCACCGTCTGTTTGCTCTCTGTTCTCAAGTGGCAAAGTATACAGGGATTCCTGGCTGGCCCCAAACTGCCGCTCGAGCCCCGGAAGTGACACCCTCAAACTCCAGGACACCCGAGGAAACACAGTCCCTTAGAAAATAGAAAAGATTCTGTTCCATCAGGACTGGAGCTAAATAAAAATGTGCCGAGAGGACCAGACGTTGACATAACTTACACCGTCTGATTCCCAAAGTGAAACAAACGGACCAGTGAGTATTTAAGACCTTAACCGTGAGTCCTGTAAACTGCCTTCGGGATACAGAATGTGGGCAACGGCAGAGCTCAGCTTAGGGACAGCAGCAACCTCAGGGTGTTTCTTAAACCCAAGCCTGAGAAAGTGAGATTGAGACTCTATTATGGGGGACAAGGAGCCAGCATTTTGACGAACCCCCTTCTGACCACTGTGCCCTCTGTTAGGCTTATTAGCGAAACTCTGCGCCAGCGAAGAGTCACAGTTTCCCGGCACTGCGAGCTGCTTCCCTGGAATACGCGCTCTGAGACCAGAAGTGGCCCATCAGTAGACGCATCCAAATAAAACAACCTATTTCAGTAGTTTTCCATCCTCCGTCAGAAAACGGCTGTGCTGTTTATATAGCAAGTCGTGTTTTTTTTTCTAAATTAACGTGTGTGCAAGGGATGTGCTCCTTGAAGGGAAATGTGGGATATAATTAGCTGTTTCCTATACCGAGCACCCCATCCCACCTCCAGACGAACCGCTGAGCTGCGATCAGTCACCACAGTGTGCCGAGACTCAGCCCAGATGCTTTATATAACTGAGCCATAAATTAAACAAATGCAAGCGAGTTTATATAAATGCACAGGCAACCCGCAGGACGAGCGTACACCTCTCTCGATGCACAGCCGGATTTCTAGGTAAACCTTCTATCTCTACACTCAGCTCATCTTTCCAGCCTTTGTTTCTGAACTAGAGGACACATGCCACCGTCCAGTCTTTAAGTGCTCCGAAGACTCTTTGGTGGAATTCACTGACTTGGGAAGTTGAGAAGCCAGCATTGCTATAGAATTCTAGAACACAGCTATTGCCACAAAAGACACCTTGTATCGATTATATTGACAATCAACCCCTATTCTTCCCTCCCTTGTCTACTGCCTGTTTCTATTCTGGGTATTTCCCAGCCATGACATTGGTAAGGCTCGTGACATTGGTTTCTAGTCTCACCAAGCAAGCTCCATACCTCCAAGTAGCATGTATCAAGACTTCATTGCTTCTATTCCTAAGTATCACACCACGTGTATACCTAGCATTCTGTTTCTCTATTCACCACTGTAGCGCACCACGCCCGTCTGTGCTTCTATGCGCTACCATACAGCTCGTGAACCAGGCAAGGGGCTGGAGATTGAGACACACACAAAGACTCACAGACAGAGACACGGGTCATCCTCGATGCCAGAACCCTTGAAGCAGGAATGCCCCACGAATGCCCCCTTTATTGAGTACCAAAGCTGCTTATATAGAGATCCTTAACTGATAGCCATGTCCCAGCCAAACCCACCAGAAACCACTCCCCTGCCATCAGGAGCTCCCGAGGGTCTCGTGCTCAGAGCAGCTGCAAGCATTACAAGTTGTTTACCAGAAATTCAGGATCTGGGGGTTCACAGCTTCCAACACACCACTGTATGAATCCTGAGTCATTTCAAGCATCTTTGCTCTCCTGAATACATTTACAGACAAATTGTGTGTTTTGTGTGCAGGTGCACACGTACCCATGTGTGTGGAGGTCAGAGGATAGCCTCTGCTGACACACCCTTGTGTCGGCTACTTGTTCACTAGTTTGGATGTTTGTGGACAGTGTCTCCCACTGACCCTGTCTAAGGCACCTGGACAGTGAGCTGGGACCCACCTGCCTGCCTCTTCTCCACAGTGCTGGATTGAAAGCGTGCACCTCCACACCCGGTGCTGAGGATCCGACTCAGGTCTTTGTGAAGTCAGCAGGCAGTCTACCCACCTGAGCCCTCCACAGATCCGGGTGCACCTAGTCTAACATTCATCTCCCCCAGTCTGTGGTGTTGCGTTCATCTATATAAATGTGATAACAAGGAACGGGCTAGAACCACTGATTATATGATAAGACTCCTGAAAGCCAGGCAGGGCTATATTGCACAGGGCCATGAAAGAGAACTTAGAGAACTCAGATGCTCCTGTGTGGACAAGGTCATTTAGAAGCATTCAGAGCAGGGTCAGGCACCACTTTGGTGATCATTTTGGAGGAGTGTGTAGCACAAGTTGGGTACTGATGGTATAAGGGCTGGCATGAGAGAACAGAGAGGTGGAGCCCCAATTAAAGGGGGATGGAAAGGATCCTGAATCCTTCTGAACTGGTTAGAACATAAAGTAGATTTTCAATACCATGTCTGTCAGGACAGAAACACTGTGAGTCAAAGCTCACACAGCTCTGTGGCCTCTAATTCAGCCCCTGCAATGCTGCACCCCAAGCGAAAACATGCCCTTTGAAGATCGAAAGTTTAGTCTCTGGGATTAATTTAATCAGCCATACTAAGCACTTTAAAAGTCAGACTTCTTGTAGCCTGCTGGGCTGAAGTTGTTTGTTGGCATTCTGAACTGGAAGCGGCTGTGAGGAATTCTCGGAGATGTCACACCCCGTTTTCTTCAGCATCCTAGGAATGACCACAAGTGGTGTCTGGGAGAGCTGACTTACAACATTTTATAATTAGATAAAGGACTCGTTTGCTCCCGATCACTAGCACGCTCCACGGGGCTTCCAAACCCAACCCATGTCAGAAAGAAGCTGTAGTGGTTTGAATGTACTGGTCCCTATAAGGCCATAGGGAGTGGCACTATTAGGAGGTGTGGTTTTGTTGCATTAAGTATGGCCTTGTTGGAAGAAGTACATCACTGTGGGGGTGGGCTTTGAGGTCTCACATATGCGCGAACAACACCCAGTTCCCAGTTCACTTTCTGTTTCCTTTGGATCACGATGTAGAGTTCTCAGCTTCTTCTCCAGCACCACGTCTGCCTGCATGTGGGCATGTTCTACCATGATGATAACCGGATCAACCTCTGAAAGTGTAAACCACCCCAATTAAGTGTTTTCCTTTATAAGAGTTGCTGTGGTCATGGTGTCTAGTCACAGCAATAGAAGCCCTAACTAAGGCACAAGTGTTTGGGTGGAACTTTCCATTCTAGGCCCCCTCCCATGGGAGTTGCCGAAGTCCAGACTCCACCTCCGAGAAAGCCCACCAAACCGTGACCCCCTCCCCAGAGAGGGTCAAGACCACTCCCACAGGCTATTTAAATTGCCCCCCCCCCCGAGAACAAATGCATGGTCTTTCTGGTTCTCTTTTCCCCTCTCCGTGGTTTCCCGGTCTTTCTTCCTGGGGGACCTGCCCCCGCCCTCCGCCCAGCACTGGCGTCCATTAAACCTGGCCTTTTTCTAATTCAGTTTGATTTGGTCTGATTTGGATTATTGCGTCGGCAGAGAGGCTTAATGGGCCATAACAACCTTTCAACAGCCCTCCTGCTTCTGTCTTCAGCACCTCATCATCTGTTTCTCTGTCAATAATACCTGTCTCAGGCCCTGACGCTTCTAGGGGTCTTAATGTTGTCCACACTAATCTCATGTTCTCAGGCTTCAGCAATCTTCCTGCCTCTGACTCCCCAACTGCTGGGACTACAGACAGGTGCCATGAAGCCTGGCTTAGGACCATGACTGTACTACCTAGACTCAGTTTACCCCACCACAGTTCACTACTTCGGCCTCACCTAACCCAGCCTGTATCTGGTCCTCCACCAAATGCCCCATAAATGCCATTAAAACGATGGACTCCAGCTGCTCAGAAACATTCCAGTGGCTTCCTCTTCACCCAGGGAAGACCACACTCCAGCGGTTCACACTCCGCCTTCCACAGAACAGTCCCTGCCCTGCTCTCCAGCCCTCCTGAGAGTGGCTCAGTCTCCTTAGATCTTCATTCTGGTCAAATCGGGCTTCTGTCTCTCCACAGGATTCCTGTACCCTCCCAGCTCACGCTCTGACCCCATCTTCTACTAGAAGGCACTCTTCCTCCTCACGGTTTTCCCAATCCTGTCAGTCCATGAGGTCCCTCTCAACCATCTGTGGAAAGAGTCTTTCTGGTCCACGGGGCTCATGCCAAAGTCACAGGGTTGCCTACGGGATATGACTCGTGCCAGCAGGCTGCATCAGAATACTGGTTACTGGGTTTTCAAAAGGGTTCAGGTTGAGCCTTGTGACTGCAGGACAGGCTTCCTGAGGGTGAACTTTGGTATGACTCTCACTGGGCTCACAACAGCACCTTCCGGCTGGTAAAAATATAGCAAATACTTAATAACCAAGTAAATATACTAAAAAGATTTGGAAGGTTCTTGGTAGCAATAGTTTTTTCAAACATTTTATTTTATCTTTCTGTCTCGTTCTCTCTGTGTGTGTGTGTGTGTCTCTCTCTCTCTGTTTGTATGTTTGTGTACAGTCAGATCATATGTGTGGAAGTCAGGGAACTCATGCGAACCAGTTCTTTCCTTCTGTCATGCATGAATAGGGGACTGAACGCAGGTTATCGAGCTTGGTACCAAGTTCCTTTACCTACCGAGCCATGTCACTGACCCCGGACTAGCCTTTAAGCGGACACGTTCCCTACACTAATTCCAGAGAAGATGTAGAGCTTTTGATACCAACACACAGCACATAGCGAGTTAGCATGTACCGCTTGTGATTTCATCTTTGCCTACCTATACACAATGACTTCTAGATTCCTCAGATACCCAGAGATACTATAGAGTCTAGAAGCCCCGATTCTAAGAATTTCCCCGTGATTCATGCTACTGAAGCTCCCTGTTACTTCATATACTTGTACCTGGCGAAGGGAATGACAAGTTGAGAGATAGGCACACTTATATTTGAGACAACACGGAGTTGTCTCAGTATAATGTCTTTAGTGCTAATCAAGTACTGAGACCATCATTTTGAAGGTCAACAAGAAGATCCTATTTCTAATATGTTCTAAGGATTTAGAAGCCGGATGGAATCTCTTAATAACTGTGCTGATCCTAGAATTAAAAATGTTCAAGGAAGCTGAGCATGGTAGCATGTGGCAGTAATTACAGATTCGGGAGGCAGAAGCAGGACTGAGGCAAGTTCAAGGCCAGCCTGGGCTTGGGGTAAGTTCAAGGCCAGCCTGGGCTGCGGGGTAAGTTCGACATTCTCCCAAATAACCAAACAAACAAAACACTGAGGTAAAAGTGCTGGCAAAAAGCCAGAATCTGATAAGCCAAATGTAATTACAGCCCGGTGCAGGTGCCTCTGGCCTCGAGGACATCAGGGGAGGAAGATTATGGGTACTAACCTCTTGCTCCTACCCCAGAATGCTGCCCTCATTACTATTCACAGGGCAATGTCGCCTCTAAACCTGCCTGTGTGGCAACAACCTTACAAAGTGTGCTTCAGAAGATCTGGACTTTCCATAGAAGGATGTTTGACAAGGAGTAGGCAGATTCTTCTAGAACCATTTACTTGACCTTAAGTGCCCCCTACTCAGGAACCAGAAAGTACTGACTGGGTTTGAAGTTCACTATGGCACCATCTGTCATCTATGAAGAAGAGCCTGGCCCTGGGGCAGGAGATGAAACAAGAGTATTGCTTGCATTAAGCAAAGACTTCATAAAAAAGATTGCAATAAATGGGTTGCAGTGACTTAATCCTTATTGCAATTCAAGGGTTGATTACCAAGCCAAGGCAAACAGAAACAAATTCAATAAGAGCCTTGGCTCCCAGGGTTGTATATTAAAAATAACAGCCCTGAGCTACAATTTCAGTGCCTGCTTTAAAAGTATTAAAACCAACCACCACACATATTTACCAACCATTACTTACAACAAAGGAGGTGTGTATAGTAGGGGAAATACAAAAGGCCCATCAGGGACCGCTATCCAAGCACAAATCTAGAGACTCATTGAGATCAGCAGTACACAAGTGATCTAAAGTATCAAACGCCCTAGATCTAATGACCACCATGGGGACAGAGTGCTGCTTCCAGCTGGGCATCTTCTCACACCCGGCTTAATGCCAGGAGGTTAAATCAGATGCATCTGAAATAGCTTCAAATTATGCGTTCCCAGAGACGAGAGAATCTCTGGAAAGAAGAAGGTGCCTGGCATGTCCTAGACCCATCTGTGGGAGTACAGCAGCTAGCAGGGATGCTCTGGAATGTTCCAGATCCCCCTGCAGGAGTATAGAAGCTAGCACCAGCAGGAATTAAAACGAGGTCAAAAAGAGAAGGGACTTAAGAGAAGTAGGAAGAACAGAATTTCTTTTTGAAATTTTGGATTTGCTCTTAGTTGGGGTCACTATTGCTGTGATGAAACACCATGACAAAAAGCAACTTGGGGAGGGAATGGTTTATTTCACTCTTAATCCTAAAATACAGTTCATCTCCAATAGCAGTAAGGGCAGGAATTCAAGCAAGGCAGGAACCTGGAGGCAAGAGCTGATGCAGAGGCCATGGAGGGGTGCTGCTTACTGACTTGCTCAGCTTGGTTTTCTTATAGGACCCAGAATACCAGCCCAGGGATGACATCATCTACCATGGGTTGGGCCCTCCCCATCAATCACTAATTAACAAAATGCCATATAGTCAAATAGGAAATAAGTTCAGTGTAAACGGAGACTGCTCTTTCGTTCATGGCCACCGAGACCTGAATAATCACACAGAAATTATTAATTACAATGCTGTTTGTCCAATAGCTTAGGCATATTCCTAGCTAGCTCTTTCATTCTAAATCAACCAATTTCTGTTCATCTATGGATCTCCACGAGGCTGTAGCTTACCAGAAAGGTTCTGGTGTCCTTTGGCAGCTACCTGGCATCTGCCTTGACTCTGCCTACTCTTTCTCTATATTTCTTCTAGCCTGGCTATATTCTGCCCTGCCATAGGTCAAAGCAGCTTCTTTATTAATCAATGGCAATAAAACATATTCACAGCATACAGAGGGGAATCCCACATCAGGTTGGGTTTTGTTTGTTTGCTTTGTATTGTTTTGTTTTTCAAGACAGGGTTTCTCTGTTTAGCCCTGACTGTCCAGGAACTTGCTCTGTAGACCAGGCTGGCCTTGAACCCAGAGACCCAGCCCTACAGCTGGGCTCTTACTGGGGTATTTTTTCAATTGAGGTTTCCTCCTTTCAGATAACTCCATCTAGGGAAGTATTTACATACAATTAGCCAGTATGCCTACTAAGTTAACTCAGACCCTTTTCTCTTTTTATTTATTTGTCTTTCTTTCTTCATTTTTGTTGCTGTTCTTGTACTCCTGTATGTGTATCTGTGTTACTGTGCTGTGTGTGTGTGTGTGTGTGTGTGTGTGCATATTTGCATGTGAGTGGGTACATGTGAGTAGGGAGCACAAGTGTGTGTGTCTGTATGCATGTGCACATGTATGTACTTGTATGTGGATACACATGTGTGTACATACCACATGTTGATGTCAGATATCTTCCCCACTGATCTTCACTTTATTGTAAAGTCTCTCTCTGAAGCTGGTAGATGCAGCCAGCTTTACTAATCATCTTGCCCCAGGGGCCCCCTGTCCTCACCTCCTGAGGACTGGGATTGCAGATGGGCCACCACTCCCGTCCAACTTCCCTGTGGGTTCTTGTGATCCAAACTCAAGTCCTCTTGTTTGTTTGCAAGCAAGTGCTTTGTTTGCTGGGCCATCCCTAGGCCCTCTGGGCCCCCTTCTTCCTTAAATTCTGAGCCTCTATTATCCTCAGTTCTTGTTTAATACAAGGGAAGGCCAAATTTCAAATCTCCCTTAACACAAACCAGGCCTCAATTCTGACCCTGCTTATTCCTCCTCCTAATTGCAGGAAAGTTCTAACTTTCTATGATGAACAGGCACCAAAACAAATCAGAAAACATCATTTTCAAAAACTTTCATCTCACATCAGGATAAAGAACCACAGAGACTAAAGACAGAGTTCTAGGTCAGGCGGTGAAGGGTCTCTCTAAAGACAGAGTTCTAGGTGAGACGGTGAAGGGTCTCTCTAAAGACGGAGTTCTAGGTCAGAAAGTGAAGGGTCTCTCTAAAGACAGAGTTCTAGGTCAGACAGTGAAGGGTCTCTCTAAAGACAGAGTTCTAGGTCAGACTGTGAAAGGACTCTCTAAAGACAGAGTTCTAAGTCAGACCATGGAAGGGTCTCTAAATACCATTGCTACACCATAGAGAAAACATTTAGAGAGATCCAAATGACTGTGGTCTTAGTGGACAATGAATAAAAGAAATTGTGTATTCACATGGTAAAACAACATCTCAACAACATTAGTTCAAACTTTAGCATCTAAAATGCCCTAATAGCACTGAGGATGTCCAAGACTTAGAGGAACAGAGAATTTTAGAAATTCCAACATTAATCTTCTATTTACAGCCTACAAACTAGTCCGTAGTGTGTAGAGTTGATAGAAAAAGAAGGTAAGTTAGGAGTAGGAGGCAGAAACAGCACAGACTGTGCACTAAATGTCTCTCACGACTGCATTCTAATGTTAATTATTGAAGGAAAGTAATCTAGACTCTTCAGGGTTACCTTCTTGGCAAACATCATTATTTCAAAATATGACTTCTGGCTTTAGAGCAATTAAAGCAGGATGGTGTTCTCTTCGGTGAGTGCTGCCTGGTCTTTTGCTTTGTATCAGAGGCACATTAATTTAACTTTCCTGATTTCTTGAATCACAGAAGCAAGGAAGAAAGATAGTTAGATGGAAAGTGAACATGCTAAAGACATTTTTTTTTTTTGCCATCAGAAACTTAAACCCATTAGAAATGGCAATTCCCACACTTTAATCCAGATGGCTAAATGCCAACCTGATTGGCATTCAAACAATGTTAAGCCCTTGTTTCAATGCTAGGAAATAAACTAAATACCTCAAGGCTTAAGGAAGCTCAACTCAGCTCCCAGACATACATCTATTAGAAAAATAAAGTAAAAAGAAGCAACAGATGTTCTGCCCTTGGACACAACAGGTACATTCCCTGTTTTCAGCTGGAATCATGATAATCATTTCTTTAACGACAAACCTTTTCACATTGAATTTTTCCTTAATTAGAACAGAAAACATCTGTAAAGTAGAGAGGTCTCAGCAAATCTGTAACAATCCTTCCAGGCTGCCATGGAAACGAGTCTGACAGCGGAGAAGTGACCACACATCTGTATGAGTCTTAACGAAGTCTGGCAAATGCCAGCACATGCCTGAATATTTTAATCGTACCTATTTGTTAATCATTAGTAAGAAGCACTTTTGAGAACAGACACGCTAAGCTTCTCACACATGAAGCTTTACAGTCTGCAGAAAGCAGGGACAGGCACAAAGCGGACAGTTGCACGTGTCACCAGAGGTTTGCTCTTGTGACACGCTCCCTCGGGGACTTTCTTCTATTACTTTGTTTAGTGCAGTGTGGAAAATATCCTGGGAGACATCCACCACTTCCCTGGGAAGGCTTTTTTACTCTACCCAGGAGGAAATCTGGGCATTATTAAATCCTAACTCCTACACATCCTCCTGTGGGACTTGTTAAAATGGAAAATTGTGAGTGCGGAAGTGTCTGCCCTCTCCTGCTCCTGTTCACAGGAAGACTGGTGCTCTACCAGACACCGTAGCTGTGCACCCTTAGATACAGGAGCACGGAAAGTGTCTGTGCTATGCTAGAAAGAGACTACACCTAACGTAGCAACTTGGGGAAAGGTAACATAGAGGCAATCTTTGTAATGAAAGGACTCTGCTTCTTAGTGGTGAGATTGGGCCAGCGTTGTCTGAAGTACTCAGAGAGGCACAAAACAACAGCAATCTGCTGCTTGAAGCCTATTTCGATGAATTTTATCTGACAGGATTTTGATAAGCATGATTTGAACCTTGAAGGTAACAAAGAGCACAAGGCTGAAACACCAAAACACCAGCCCATAAGTGGGAAGAAATATATTATCTTTTCAGAAGAATGGTTAGTATCTTAAGGGAAGGGAAAGGCTCCCTTTGCTCCCTCTCCCTGTGCCCCCAAATCAGGCAGGTCACAAAATGAAGATCAGTAGTTCCTGTCTCTTATCTGTAAGCCGCGTGTTCAAAGACTCAGAAAGTGCCTGAGGCCACTGAGGACTCCAAACCCCACAGACAGGCGCCAATCACTTCTGAACTGTGTGCAGAGATGATGAACACCAACAGTGAAGATCATGACACACCGTGAGAAAGCTGTGTGAGTGTGGTTGCTTTCTCTCTCAAAAAAGTTTTCCTTTAAGTGGGCACTTAGTGCTATGAACTTTCCAGGGGGATTTGAGAGAACAAAAGTATATCAAGTCAGAGTGGGAGAACCTGTACGGAATAATTGAAGGAAATTGGGTGGTGGGGAGATTGCATTGTTAGCAAGAATCATAAATCCATTACTTAAACTATTTTAATTGATACATCAATGTCCACAGAATTCAGAGTAAATGGTAAAATGTTACAGCAACTTAAGAATTTAAGGAACAGAGATTGCATCAAACAGAACCTCTTCTACTATGCATTTACAGGATAATTTGTGCAAAGTATGGAGGAAGATGTGGCCAGCTATCAAAGACAATCTTTCCTACTTTGACTACTATACTACACCTCTTTTTATGTATTGATCAGTTATGTTGCATGCCCTTTCATGTATGTTCTAAGATTTGGGACAACATCTAACATAAATTATTAACATCATTATGTTTGTTACATAAAAATAATTAAAAATCACAAGTGCTACCATTAAAAAAAAAAAGTTTTCCGTCTGTTTACCTCCTCACCAGAAGGATGTTTTATGGCTTGTCTGTGGTGTACCTGCACTGGCAACAAAAGCAGCATTCTTATGTTTGGGGACCATTATGAAGGAAAATAAGGATTCCGTGAACACACACTTTGCCACCCCCCAAGAATCACTCTATTAGTAAATACAGCCACTGAATGACGAACAGGCAGGTAGCATAACCAGTGTGGACATGCTAGGCAAAGGAAAGAACATATCCCAGGCAGGGTAAGGACAACATGAGATCTCAGGAGAAAGGCACACAACTCAAAACTCATGAATGGTTCTAGAATTTTCCATTTTCCTGTTTTGAACTGAAATTGACTATAGAAAGCGAGCACACGGATAAAGGAGGTCATGGTATATGACAGATGGTCAGGTATTCAACCAAACGGTCCAGTTACGGTTTTAAAACAACATGCGGCTACTCTAACTATGTAGAAGTTCACTGAGTTGTGTAGTCATTGTGTTTGGTTAACTTGGGAGTGTGTGTGTTGGGTTAGAGGGTTGTCCTGTGTGTATTTTTGCAATGTTTTTGTATAATAAATTTTAAAATAAATAAAAATGTTCAATGTTTAAAAAATAAATAAAATAACATGTAAGGTCAAACAATAAGATTTTTATTTGTTGTTCCCTACATCTTACAGATTGTACACAGATTGTTCTAAATTAAAATCCAGAAAGGACAAGGATAGCTTTGCCAGCTGCTAGGGGAAGTCCTAAATGATAAATAATGAATTAAAAATTAAAGCTTCCAGGAAAATAAGGTGAGGATCTCTCTTTAAATGGCAGTACACCAGTCATTGGAATGCTACCCAGCTGTACAATAGATCCTGTAGGTTTGGGAGACCTGGAGCCTTACTTAAGGGTTAACCTAACAAAATGTGAGTACAAGCTAATTGCAGTTTCATTGGCTACGTTATGTCAAGTACAACTTCTGGACTTCATACTTAATCAAAGCTTTTAGGGCTACAATCAGGGTTACACATTGCTTCTACTCTTAATTTTCATAGATTTTCCTGACTTTGGCAGAAAACTCTCATTAAATATTAAGCTAACTTTCTTCTAAGTATGAATGTTCTATAGCAAATAAAAATATGTAAAGCAAAATCCTACTAAGTATACCTTGAAGGTTCCTGTGTATGTATATGTTTTTGTGTGAGTGTGTGTGTGCATGTCCGTGTGTACTCACGTGCACACACTTGCATGCATGAGCAAACTGGTTGGGGTTAGGGATTAAAGTCCAGGGCATTGTGCATCCTAAGTAAACCCTGAATATTTTTAATCCCTGCATAAATTTCATTTAAATATTATAAACAGTCTGTTGACCGGAAAATGCTAAGGCATCTCGAAGGACTACATGCCAAAGCCTGCTTTGGAAACTCTTTTCTACTCCCAAATTAGGTGGAGGGGTTGATGGACCTTTCTGCCCCATTATTGATTATTTACTTCCACCCGCTTACAAGCAAGACAACAATACAGACACAGTGATACCCAGTTTTGACTGTCAAGGTCACACACTCTAGAATCATCTCAAGAGGGAGGCTCCATTGCTTGGATCAGGTTGGCCTGTGGGTGTGTCTATAGGGGATCATCTGCCCATTGTGGGCGGCACCATTCCCTAGGTTTGGGTCTTGGGCTGTATCCATGAAGAGTTTCTCTCCTTTGCTCCTGACTGCGAATGTGACTAGCTGCTTCAAGTTCCTGTCCTGACTTCCCTACAGTGAGGGACTTAAACCTGAGGCTGTAAGCCAAAGAAACCCTTTCTTCACTCATGGCTGTTTCATCAGGACATGAATTACAGCCACAGTGGCGAAACCTATTAGACACCATCGTCCATTCCCTTCAGATGGCCTACTTTGTCAGGAGAACCACAGGTCTTTTCCTGATTCAGGGCTTTTGAATTCAAGGCCACTCTCCCTCGATTTTCTCTCCTGTTGAGTGGTGTAATATTTATCTCAGTCTGATGGTTAAATTAGATCAGGTGTCCACAAATCTTTGCACCCCACTTGGTCTATGGTGTTTAGTAATGTTACTACTATTTGGAAGTAGCATATTTTTAAAAATACCACTATGTGTGTAATGGCTAGTTTTATGTCTACTTGACACGAACTAGAGTCATCAGAGAGGAGGGAGCCTGAGTTGAGAAAATGCTCCCATAAGATCTGGCAGTAGGCAACCCTATAGGGGATTTTCTTAATTAGTGATTGATGAGAGAGGGTTTGGCCCACTGTGGATGGGGTCGTTCCTGGGCTGGTGGTCCTGGGCTCTATAAGAAAGCAGGCTGAGCAAGCCATGAAAGCAAACCAGTACGCAGCTCCCATCGTGGCCTCTGTATTAGTTCCTGCCTCCAGGTTCATGCCCTGTTTGAGTTTTGACCCTCACTGTTTTTGAAGATGAACTGATATGTGAAACTGTGAGCAAAATAAACCCTTTCCTCCCAAAATTGCTTTGGCCATGGGTGTTTCATCACAGCAATAGTAACCCTAACTGAACCAATGCATGAAGAAATAAGTCACAGAACTCGTCTGAGGAAAACATCCAGCAGCAAGAAAAACAACTACAAAGTAATGTCGCCAAACAGTAAAGACTCAGGGCAGCCTGAAGTGTGTGGTACATTCCCTGCATGGACACTGACTGACAGCCAAAGGAGCTGACATATTATTCGGGTTCTGGAGGGTGGCCTGAATGTCCAAATGGAGAAATTCCCACCAAGTGGTCCCACTGGCTCTTTGAAGTGCCATATATTTTAAAACTTGGAGACAAAAGGTCGGCACGGAACCGCTTGTACTTCCCTGAAGCTCACATTCACAGGCTCGGCTGTGTGGCCAGATTTCTTGCTTAAATTAAATAGAACAATCTTGGATCTCTCTGTGACATAATTTGCTTTTAAACTCAATTTTAAATCAGTCCAAATAATTTTTTAGGTCTTTGTCCTCTATGTTCTTTTCTTCTCCAAAGCATGAAGAGTTCTTGAGACTCTAAATAGCAATCAATCTCCCTTCAAAACTGTAAGGAGATTGTCGACATTATGTAGTCGACATTATTGACTAATGTTAGTTGCCATAGTTATTGATATGTTTGTCAAGGATAGCATTTATAATGGACCTGGCTGAGTGAGGATTCAGCTGTGGCTGTCCCCTGGTGCAGGTTGTTTTTTTTCTCTTTTTTTTTTTTTGTTTTTTTTTTGGGGGGGGGGGGATTTGTTTGTTTTTCAAGACAGGGTTTCTTTTTTGTCATTTTTTATTGATTTTATTGAGCTCTACATTTTTCTCTGCTTCCCTCCCTGCCTCTCACCTCCCCTTCAACCCTCTCCCAAGGTCTCCATGCTCCCAATTTATTTAGGAGATCTTGACTTTTTCTACTTCCCATGAAGATTAGATCTATGTATATCTCTTTTAGAGTCCTCATTGTTGTCTAGTTTCTCTGGGATTGTGGCTGTTTTTCTTTGCTTTATATTTAAAAACCTTTTATGAGTGAGTACATATGATAATTGTCTTTCTGTGTCTAGGTTACCTCACTTAATATGATGTTTTCTAGCTCCATCCATTTGCCTGCAAAATTCAAGATGTCGTTATTTTTTTCTGCTGTGTAGTACTCCATTGTGTAAATGTACCACATTTTCTTTATCCATTCTTCAGTCAAGGGGCATTTAGGTTGTTTCCAGGTTCTGACTATGACAAACAATGCTGCTATGAACATAGCTGAGCACATGTCCTTGAAGCACAATTGAGCATCCTTTGGATATATACCCAAATGTGGTATTGCTGGGTCTTGAGGAAGGTTGTTTCCTAATTTTCTGAGAAATTGCCACACTTGCATCCAAAGGGGCTGTATGAGCTTGCATTTCCACCAGCAACGCAGGAGTGTTCCCTGTGCCCCACAACCTCTCCAGCATAAGTTGTCATCAGTGTTTCTGATCTTGGCCCTCGAAGGTCCCAGATTCACACCCGGACCCACAACAGTCTTTGACTCTGGCCCACTAGCTGAGCAGTTGCTCCCCTGTACCTGCTGTTGTGGAGTTCACCTCAGCCCTGTTCCAGCCTAGGTCGCTGGCCCAGTCCAGCTTCTGCAAATGTTCCTGGTCTGGATCTGCTCCTGTTCCCATGGCCTGCTCCAACCCAGGCCACTGGCTCAATCCTGCTCCTGTGGACTTCACTGCTCTCAAGACAGGGTTTTTCTGTAGCTATGGTGCCTGTTCTTAAACTAGCTCTTGTAGAACAGGCTGACCTCTAACTCACAGAGATTCTCTTGCCTCTGCCTTTCGAGTGCTGGGAGGACATCATTGGAAAATTCCAAAAATACCAGTGATCATTGAAAAATTCAGAAAATACCAGTGATAATCACAAGGGGGTAACTCCCTGTTTCTCAAGATTATAATCTAACTTTATCTTCAGCTAGTTCCTAAAAGAGAGTCACTGAACTGGTTAATCTAGATTTTTTTATTCTTTTCTCCCTGCTTAGATTTTTGGCTCTATTTTTTCTGCTAGAGGGGTCTGTATTTATCCAGGTCTTTCAGTTACCATACAAAGCACACAAGCTTACACTAGACCGTGAGATTATACACAGCCCCCAGCCCTTGGCTGGTGGAGAAGAGCTGGAGAGAGACTTATAGAAGAAACATGTGTGTGTTCTTCTAATTGTTCTGCAAGGACCACTGAGTATCAAAATGTGGATACTTCTGTGAATATTTCCTCAAGGCCACCTGCAGCTGGCGGGCTCCGGGGGAAGGTGAAAGATGTTCACATTAGTGCCCCTTCCCAGTGCAGTACCCACCAGGTCTTCGGATGTCTGGGTGGAACCCAGGACTCCATATTCGGTTATAACTGACTGGACAACCTGCAGTGGTGTGGGAGAATGGTCTGTATTCTGTCAATTATATTTTAAATAAATGCTGATTGGCCAGTAGCCAGGCAGAAAGTATAGGCGGGACAACCAGACAGGAAGTAGAAGTGGGTCAATGAGACCAGGAGAATTCTGGGAAGAAGGAAGCCCATTCCTCTACAGTCCTGACCAGCTGAAGAAGAAGCAAGATATGACTGCCTAGTTGAAAAAGGTACTTAACCATGTAGCTAACATAGACAAGAACATTGGGCTAATATATGTCATAAGAGTTAATATGAAGCCTGAGTTAATGGGCCAATCAGTTTATAGTTAATGTAGACCTCTGTGTGATTTCTTAGGGACTTAATGATTGCAGGAACTGGGCAGCATAGAATAGAAGTCCAGTTTGGGGTTCGTCTTTTAAAGAAAATGTGAAATAAATAACAGGGGGCTCCTGTGTGTGCTTATACCCAGAGTAGCAGGAAAAGTAAAACATGTGGCCTTCGCTGACTCTCAATTCATCCTTTTATAAAATTCAGATTGAAGGGCGGGTGTAGCTCACTGGTAGAATGCTTGCCTAGCACGCACAAAGCCCTCAGGGGTTCAGTCTCCAGCACCACATAAAGACAGATGGGATGGTGTAAATCTGTGAGGAGGAAATCAGAAGTTCAAGGCCATCCTTGGCTACACAAGTGAGTCAGAGGCCACGTGAGACCCTGGTGCTTCAGCTTCCCATCCGGACAGCTAAGCCAAAGGTAACTATTCTTCATTTCAAGCACACTGTCCAGTCCAGGTACGAAGGAGCCTGCCAAATGGCAAGAATATATCCAACCAAGGAGCCGGCTAGCTTGCTTCACTCTCAAATGATCTGCTTGTCTTTTGTTCTCGGATACATTGTTCTCCTGCACCTGTAAATCTGTGTCGATTGATTGAAGGAGAGCCAGGAATTAGGCCAGATGAGGAGTCCCTTGCCAGCCTAGCTCCTAAGAACACATCACGTGTGCTCTAGAAGGGAAGATGATCCCAACTTGGAGACTCCACAGAGAGCTGGAGGCTCCCCTATTGAGTTCCTTCTTGGAAAAACACCAGAACGCAGGAGGAAGCAGGCACATACCTGTGCAAACTGGCTGACTAAGCGTTGCTTTTCCATAGTTAAAGAGAAAGCAATAGTAAATATGGGCATCTGTAAAAATTACTGTGGGGTTTATTGTTCTAACAACCTCCATTTCAGTCTTTCAGGCCTGTCATTTACACACGACTGACTCAGCTAGATGGAACAGAGAGGCACAAGCCCTTCCTGTCCCAGGCATGCTAAGGACTCCGGAAACGCTGGCTTTAAAATGCTTCCTCTCTAGGTTGGGAATGGTGGTGCAGGCCTATACCAGTACTGACAAGGCTGTGGTGGGAACAAGTTCAAGGCCAGCAAGACTTATCTACAATTTCCTGTCTCAAAAGAATTTTCTTTCCTCTAAGTACAAGGAATACAGTTAAAACAAGCCTTGAAATCTCTATTCAAAGAGTATTTAACTGAGTGTCAAAACCAGCAAGCTTCTCGAAAGACAGAAAGATCTTCACAACTTAAAATATGAACCTAAAAACAGACATTGCTTTGTCAGAAACTGAGGAGGAAAAAGGCAGAAGAACAATCTAGATTGACTTTAGGCAAAGGTTTTGAAGAGAGAAAAGCCAAGTGGCCCATGCAGACTCACACGGGCTCCCTGATTATCAGTTGAGCCTCAGGGAGCCCCAGTAAGACCTGGTTTGTTGATTGTGTGGGCCGTTTTCTTGTGGTGTCTGGACCCTTCAGGCTCCTACAATCCTTCCCCCACCCTCTTCTGCAGGATTCCCCAAGCTCTACCTAATGCTTGGGTGTGGGTGTCTGCGTCTGTTTCCATCAGTGGCTGGATGAAGCCTCTCTGATGACAACTGAGCTGAGCTACAGTCTATGAGTATAGCAGAGTATCATTAGGAATCATTTCATTGACTTTTTCCTTTTTCTTTTCTTTCTTTTCTGACAGGGTTTGGTTCTACCCTTGGTCTTGGGCTATCCAGACTCTGGTTCCCGATCCCCCAGGCAGTGTCTGACATGGGTTCCCTCTCATAGCATGAGGCTCAACTTGGACCACTCACTGGTTGGTTGCCTGCTCCCACAAATTCTGCACCACCTTTACCCCAGCACATCTTGCTGGCAGGACTAATTGTAGGCTGAAGGTTTTGTGGCTGGTTTGGTATACCAGTCCCTCGACTGGTTACAGGACATGGCCAGTTCAGGTTCCATAAACCCCATTACTAGGAGTCTTTCTAGGGTCACCCTCATAGATTCCTGGGAGTTTCCACTGTACTAGATTTCCACCTTGCCTCCAAAATGTCCCCAATTCTAGCCATCCCTCCCTGTACTCTAAAACCAGATACACTGAGCTTGATAGACAAGAAAGTGGAGGATAGTCTTGAACGCATTGGCACAGGAGATAACATCCTGAAAAGAACTTCAATAGCAGAGTCACCAAGATTAACAATAAATTGGATCTCATGAAACTGAAAAGCATCTGTCAAGACAAAGGACACCACCATCAACAAGACAAAATGGCAGCCTATAGAATGGGAAAAGATTTTCACCAAGCCCACATCTGACAGGGGGCCAGTATCCAAAATATATAAAGAACTCAAGAAAGTGGACATCAACAAACCAAAGAATTCAAATAAAAAATAGGGTACAGATCTAAACAGAGAATTCTCAACAGAGGACTCTCAAATGACCGCAAAGCACTTAAACAAAAGGTCAGCGCCCTTAGCCATCAGGGAGATGCAAATCCAAATGACTCTGAAATTCCATCTTACAACTGTCAGAATACCTAAGACCAAAACACAAGTGACAGCTTGTGCTGGTGAGGATGTGGAGCAAGGGGAACACTCCTCCACTGCTGCTGGACTTGCTGATCAGGCTAGACTCCCAGGGATGCTCCTCAGTGCCGGGATTACAAGCCCAGGGCACCATGCCTGACTTTATTTTACATGGATTTTGAACATCAAATTCAGGTCTTCAAGTGCTTTATAGACTGAGCCCCCTCTCCAGCCCCTAGAAGCATTTCTCTCCAGGAGGGCTCACACAATGAAGGCAGTCAGGAGAAAATGACATTGGCAACAAAGCGTTGAGGGGACTGGGAAGAGACGAGCCACCCTGAGGACAGCTGCCCGCCCGTATGCACCAAAGGCCCAGCTCACAATCCTAATCACTTTCTCTCCTTACTCTCAAAACTGGAGAAGACAATCATGTGACAGGAACTACATCAGAGCCCTCGGCCCTATGGTGTGTTCACGCTTACTACTCAATCCCCAAAAGGTTGGGGGCAGGGGGGACCTCAACGGATTCCTGTGCTTGCGTCCCTCCGTTAGTAGGACTCCGAACAATCCGTGGAGAGGTCAGCCTGCTTCATCTCTATTATTCTTTCAGTTCTTAAAAAAGGCACAGCGGTGGGAGAGAGACATGAAATCAGATGCCATCTCCGGCTAGCCTGCTTCTAAAACGCAAAAGTGGCCCAGAAGGAAAATCACAATCCAATTCTGCAATTATGCTTCTCTCTGCAGTCAGACGTTGAGACAGGAAAGCATTATCTATGCAGATTGAAAGGCAGCCTCAGGCTGGGGGTGTTCTTACAGGGTGTCTGCCTGCAACCTGTCTGCTGCATCACTTCCTCCTTCTCCCATTTCAAAGAAATAAGACCCTCTTAATGCCTGTCACAAACACCAGACAAGGACTGGAGCTGAGTTGTTTTTTTTTTTTAACACAAAGTCTCACTAGAGATAACTATGTGTATCAGGATGGCCTTGAACTCAGAAAGACTACCTATGCCTCCCAAGTGCTAGCAATAAAGTCCTGTGCTACCCTGTGGCTGCTGCTGAGATTTCTGACTGAAGTTCCTTCCCTGTATAAACTCACCCCCAGGGAATTTCTGCCTAGGCTAAATCACTTGCTGAAATGAAGGCTGTCCAATCACGTAATCCAAATCCTGTCCCCAAATTCAAGGGCAATGCTGAAATGCACTGAGTTCTCCTCAGCCAAGCCGCCTCCTGCTTTGGTCACACCCTCTGCAAGGTGGTTATCTCAATTCACAGCCTTTCCTTCCCAAAGTCAGAGAAGGAAGGTTTGCCTTCCTCCAGGGTTTATCCTTCTGGACCGTGCCAAGGGCACCACACTTAACAGGAGGCAATAAGGGCCCCTGCGGTGTTGACTGTGTTTGTTTCTTTTTTGTTTTAACAATGTAAGTGACCCATGATACAGGATACAGTCTTTGTGTGCTAGTTACAAACGCAGTGATTCACAAATTAAAACAATAAACACACACACACATGCACGCACACACCACAAAACCCAAAGATGACCAGACGTTATACAAATAAACAAGCCTAAAGCCACAGGGCTCTTCGGTTTTTCTTAAAGGTCACAGTTAACTGAGTGGCTTTATCTACTTAAACTCCAGTGGCCCCACCTTGCTGAGTAAAAGCCAAAGTCCTGAGAGTATTTCAGGAGACAGCACGTGAAGGTCACGGTCCCCTCCCCCTCCACCTCTGACCTCCCTGCTGGTTTCCCTGCACTTCACACACTCCAAGTGTATGCTTGCTCTGGGCCTCTGAGCTGCTGGCTGCCCCCCTGCGGAGCTCTGGCCCATTCACGGTTCACTGATCCTGAGTCCCTTTCCCTGGTCACTCCAACCTGTGTTCTCCAGTCCCCCATGTTCTCCGGTCCCCCGTGTTCTCCATTCCCCCGTGTTCTCCGGTCCCCCGTGTTCTCCGGTCCCCCGTGTTCTCCGGTCCCCCGTGTTCTCCATTCCCCCGTGTTCTCCGGTCCCCCGTGTTCTCCGGTCCCCCGTGTTCTCCGGTCCCCCGTGTTCTCCATTCCCCCGTGTTCTCCGGTCCCCCGTGTTCTCCGGTCCCCCGTGTTCTCCAGTCCTTCTCCAACTTCATTTCCTCCACAGCAGAAGTACCTGAAAGGTTATGCATGGTACACGCCTACATATCATCCATATATACTTTATGCTGATAAAATAATGCAGTTCACAGTGTCAGGCTCCAGCAAGAGTCACTGACTGTTGGTAGAATATTTGTAGTTAGCATAGTATTAGGTTTTAGTATAATATCTTCATGTTTGTTGACTGTCTCCATCCCCTCACCACACTCTGTGTGCCGCGGCCAGGCAGCCCCCTTTTTGCTTTCATGCCCTATGTATTGTCTTGCCCCCTGACCCTCCCTTCCTTCCTCAGTGCTGCCCCCTCTCTCCTGGCTCCTTTTCTAGCTTCATGACCTACATGCACGCTCACACCCAGTTATATTCATATCTGTAAGCATGAAAAGCTCGAATCTGTGGGTGAGAGAGAACACGCAGCAATGTCCCTGTGAGTCTGGGTCACCTTGCTTAATATAGCAATTCACAGAGCCGCCCATTTCCATGAAATACGCTTAATTTTATCTTTTCTACAAAGAGTACCTTCGAAAGTGCTTTATGTCCAGTGGTAAGCACCGTATCCGAGACGGGATTTCGCATTTGGGCAGTTGCTGTGTGAGGTGACAGTCATACAGGACTGTTTGGGGGGCTGTTCTTGCTGCTTAGTAATGAATATTGCTTCTCAAATCCAGTCAAGTCTGTCAAATTATCCACCCTCCTCCCAGGGTTCCTGTCAGCGGGGCAATGGAGCTGACTCATTACCAACCCTTTTTAGAGACGTCAGTTCAGTCTCCATGAGTGCACGAATAAGAGCAATCCCACAAAGCCCAGAAACGCATTTGGAAAAGGCGGCTGGGGAAGCCGAAACGCTGTTCACGGTCTTCATAAAGGTGAGCAGGGCATCCCTCCTGCCGTAGCTCATTTTGCAGTGTTTAGAACAAACAAAGTATTCTCTGGACCTAACAGTGCCTGTGACAGCTTGCTATACAACTGCCGTAAGTGGAATGGATGGTACCACGGATGCCAACCCTCTTAGGACTCAGGCAAGCAATAAGATAGTATAAAGTCATAATATAGATGTCATCTAACATCTCTCCTAAAGATGATTGCTCCTGAATGAATAATATAAAGTAGAAATTATTACATGTAGTACAAAAAGCATAAAGTGTTTAAGAATCTTCCCCGTGATTTCTACACTCGTACATCCAGAGGTCAGAGGGCATCTTGCCAGAGTCAGGTCTCTCTTTGCAAAATGTAGGCCCCTGGGATCAATTCAGGTCATGAGGCTCGGCGGCAAGCACCTCTACCCACCGAGCCCTCTCACAGTACCCTCTTTTCTGATTCTTTTTTAATTGAGTAGGATGCTGTATAATTTGACTCTCATGATACTGGGTACTGAAGTGTTTGATAGAGAATCTGCCTTGACTATCAAACGCAGCAAAGGGAAGAGAAAGGAAAACATTTCGTCACCGACTGCCAAATCAAGGAGCCAGAAGATGACTTGACTAAGCCCCGCTCCAAGGCCCTAGCCAAGCAAGCGCTCCTCGCTGCGGACCATCCATTCCCCTCCTTGCCAAGCAAACAACGGTGTTTGCTTGCTTGCCTTTTGCATCATAAAAAACAGCCAAGGAACCTGAACCTGACCCTGACGTCTTGCCAGTCCTTCCAACTTTAAACAACAACAACAACAATATAGCATTTAAACAATTTTACAAATTTTATTAAACCCTACATTCAAGTCCATCAAGGAAATTCATTCAGTCAATGTGATGAGCATCATTGACATTTTCCCAGAGCAAACTGGTCCACGGTTAGTTCCCTGTTTAGGCTCCTTGACTAGAGTGTTCAAGCATGATTAAAAACGGAACACATCCAACAAAATTGAGAGCAGGGCAAGAACAGAAGGACGACCACACATGCTTTTTCTCTTACAACACACAGCATCGAGTTGGCTCAAGACACCAAACTCAACGCCGGCAGTGAGAAAATTGAGTGGGCTGTCCTGGTAAGCCCACGCTGTGCAAAGGAAAAAGTGATAAGTGGCTCCCAGATACAGTGCCACGACAGGGCTGGCACCAGCACTTCCCAAGCCTTTGCCCAAGGGATGTTACATAAAGCTCCCCAAACTCTGCCCATGCTTTACAGTCAGCCACGACAGAGTCGCACGGGGACGGGAGCGTAGTCATCACACGGCTGAGTCACCCGATTTGGATGTGAAGCTCTAGTCTCAGCTGGAACTGGGAAAGTCACCCACAGCTGGAGAGACGGCCCAGGCAACACTTGGCCCCTGGCTCCTTACTCGGCTCTTTCCACTGGATGCCTGCTTTTGTACACTCTGGCTGCCTGCCTGCCATATTCGTCACACGTAAGTGCAGATGTTTGGGTTTGACCTTTAAAAGAATTTTCAAGTTTTATGTGGTATGTGTGTGTGTGTTATATATGTTTGTGTGTGTATGAACATGCACATGTGGAGTAAGTGTATTTGTGTGTGTTTTAAAGACATACTCTTGTGTATGGATGCAGGTGTGTGTTATGTGTATATTCATATGTGTGTGCACAAAAACATATGGGTACAAAGTATGTGTATGTGCACATGTGCACACGGATGCAGGTGTGTGTTATGTGTATATCATGTGTGTGTGCACATGTGCACACGGATGCAAAGTGTTGTGTGCACACATGTGTACACATGAAGGCCAGGCACTGTGGGCACCAGGCATCTTCCTCTGTTGCTCTCCACCTTAATTTTCGAGACAGGGTCTCTCTCTGGACCTGGAGTTTACCAATTCCGCTGGACAGGCTGAACCACGAGCTCCAGGGACCCACCTACCTCCCTTCCCACAGGGCGCTCCAGGGATCCACCCAGCTCTACTCCCCCAATGCTGCTGTTACAGATGTGTGCTCCACCTTTTTAACATGGGTGGCCAGGATCAGAACTCGTGTCCTCATAGGGAGTACCAGGCACTTTGCCAACTGAGCCTTCTCCCCAGCCCCTCAAGTTTTATTTTTCAACTGCAGGGAATGTGTGACCGAGAATAAAAGCGAATAAGGTAGCCTTTAGAAACCAGAAGTGACTGTCTTGACTTAAAGCAGTGAACCTTTGGAAAAAGCCATGCTGTATGAGGCAATGGGGCTGGCTTTAGATGAAGGGAGGGGAAATCTGCCTTTTCACTCTGGGAAGGAAGTGGCCTGTTCCTTGGCTTACACAAAAGAACCACATATAACCTTTTATAGTCCTGAAGAAACCAATTGTCTGTAACAAGCTATGTGGGTAATCTAGGAGGCTGCGCTGCCAGAGAGCGCAGGGGAAGCCAGAGGATGCAGAAAAAGTTCTCGGGACCACGCTGTCTTTCCATTAAGTCTGAGCCACCAGCAAAGCCTCACTGAAAGTTACAGAACAATGCCAAGCATCTCAAAAAGGTGTACGCACAAAGATTCTCGGCGCTCCATTGTCTGCAAAACAATATGAAAGGTGTCCTCAGGAAAGGCTACCAAACCAGGCATGAAGCAATGAGATGATGGAGCATTGTGAAGCCATGAAAAGCTAGCTACATTTGGCATGGAAAGACCTCAGTATACACCACCACAGGCTGAGTAGAGTAGGGTGTGTGTGTGTGGGGGGGGTGGTGTGTGTGCGTGCACACATGTGTGCATATGCACATGTGTTATAGAAGAGTTGCATGCTGCTGTGCCCAGCCAGATCTTTATGTTAAGGATCTGAACCCATGCCCTCGTAGTGGGCATTGGCTGACTGAGTACCAATAAACTGCTTGCTTGCTTGCTTGCTTGCTTGCTTGCTTGCTTGCTTGCTTGCTTGCTTGCGACTCAGTCTCCCGTGGCTGAGGTTGGCCTTGAAATCCTGATCCATTCTTGTGCCTCCACCTTCCACATGCCTGACTGCAGGCATGTAGGCATGTAGCCCTGCTGGAAGGCCCTGGTGGACTGAAGTTGTGGTCTACCATGGCCTGGCAGCTCTCCCCAAGCTCACAACATGGGCGATTCCCTCCTCCCCCAATGAAAGGTGCCCTGTTCTCTACCTGCCCTTATTTAGAGACTATCTCTAGGCCCGATGCCTGACTTCTCTCTGGTGTGACCCTGGAGGAAGTTCCCTGCAGAAGCCTTCCTCCTGCTGCCCGTGTGGCAAGCAGACATTGCGGTAGGAGCATTACAATACTACCATGCTTCCACAGATGAAAATTATGACTTGGTTTTGGCGCTTTATGGTAGGCGTGAGCTGTTTAATGCAAATTAGGTGATTCCCAGCTAGCGCTCCCAATCCCAGAGATATATCTATGCCCCATGCTCTGGAATAAAGTTGAACAGATTCACTGAAGCTGTCTCCCAGAGAGCTACCTCCGTCGTGTGCTCACAGGCTGTACAAAGCTCTTCATCCTCGCTTTTGCCCCTTGTTGTTGTGGACTGGCAGCCAGCAGGCGACAAGGAAAGAGGACCCCATATGCCGCCATACGCAGTGTCCAAGAAACCTAGAATAGTCATTCGCATTTCTGGTATTTGAATTGCTTTGATTGGAAAGTTAGATGTGGTGGTTCATGCTGTAATCCAAGCACTCCAAGAGCTAAGGCAGAAAGACATTTGTAAATTCAAGGCCAGCCTAGACTACATAGCAAGTTCAAGGCTAACCTGACATACAGAGTAAGACTCTGTCTCAAAAACTATTTAATAGCTTCAAAATTGCTCTGACTGGGGACAGGGGCTTTCCTTGTTGACAACGTGGTCTTGGTTCTGTTTAAAGGTAACTTATGTGTGCGTTACTCTTTCATACCAAGAACCACCCAGGACAGTGAGACAATAGCTTCAGGTGTTAAAAGAAGCTTTTAAAAGAGGATATTCCATATGTATTTATTTCATATACATATGTGTGCATGTGGACATGGGTATGCATGCCACAGTATGCGGTGGAAGTCAGAGGACAATCTGAGGGCGGTGGGCCCTAGGGGTCAAACTGAAAACAAGCTGGAACTTAACTTTCTGAGCTGTGCCAGGTCGCCAAGAGAAGAGCCTCTTACCATGATCAGCTCAAAGCAGCTCAGGGTGTCAAGGCCAGACTAAGAGGAGGTAAATAGCAGCCAGGAGTCCCAGCAAGACCAGCCCTAGTGACGGTGTCTGTCCATAGAGCAGAGTTCTGCTAGGCTTGAATGCAAGAGAAAGATGTGAACTAATACCTTAGAAAACAGAGAAACACCAAGGGTACAAGGGGTGATATTATAGGTAACATGACATGTCCAGAATGCACCCCAATATTCTTGCTACTCCCCAGGCCTAGTGATGGGGGTACAGGGATGAGAAGGAGAAGACTCAAGATAGCTGGCATTCATATTACACAGCAGTGACACAGAACTAGGGGCAGGGTGACACAGTCGTGCGAAAATGACTAGCTGGGCTTCTTCCCAGGACAGCAGCAAGCATGGTGGAGCAGGTTAGATTCTGTGTGTTGAACGCTCCTTGTTCCAGGAGGAGAAATCCATATCTGAACCCTTGATCAGCTTAAGAGCAGAGGCACACGAGAAATGCATGTGAAATGACTGAGCAACTTCCAAGTCAGAAGTAACTCCAGCTAAAAGGACCCCACCATTGCGCAGATGGTGCCGCCCCCTCCCCCACACCGCTCCCCAACTGTGAGCATCTTAAATGCACTCTTTCCTTCCAGTCTCTCAATAGCAGTGCATTAGAGATCTGCGCAGGCTGGGACTTGGGAAAGCACAGGTCATACTTGATCCTTGGTGTCCCAGAATTCACAGTCCAGAAGAACACAGCCATCTTAACAGCTCCTCTACCGTTCCGTGCGCTAGATGCCTAGACAAGAAAGTCTGAGATTGGTGTTGTGGAATCTTATTTTAAGGTATGCTACATTTGTTTGATGATACAAGGGTGTGCTGCATTCTTTTATGTTGCATTTGTTTAACTCTGTGAAGCTGTAATTTTTTTTTTTGCCTGTCTAAAACACCTGATGGTCTAATAAAGAGCTGAACAGCCAATAGCGAGGCAGGAGGAAGGATGGGTGGCCTGGCAGGCAGAGAGAATACATAGATATCTGGGAAGGAGAAAGAAAGAAAGAAAGAAAGAAAGAAAGAAAGAAAGAAAGAAAGAAAGAAAGAAAGAAAGAAAGAAAGAAAGAAAGAAAGAAGAGAACAGGGAGAGGAGGACGTCAGGGGCCAGCCACCCAGCCACCCAGCCACCCAGCCACCCAGCCACCCAGCCAGCCTTGGAGTAAGAGCGAAAGTAAGGTATAAACAAGTAAGAAAGAGAAAAGCCCAAAGGCAAGAGGTTGTCGAGATAATTTAAATTAAGCAAAGGTGGCAAGAAATAAGCCAAGCTAAGGCTAGCGAGTAGAAGAAAGAATAAATTACATGAGTGATTTGTTTGGGAACTGGGCGGTGGGCCCCAAAAGAGCCCAAGAGCAAAGAATAAAAACAAAGAGCAGATTAGAGAAGTCACTTCGGTGGTAACGCACTTCCTGCACACACGGAGAGAAAGAGCCCTGTGTTTGATTTCCCAGCGTGGTCTAAACCAGGCATGGGGGCCACCCTGCAACCCCAGTGCTCCAGAGGTGAAGACAGGGGGGTCATCCTCAGCTACACAAAGAGTTCAAGGCCAGCAAGAGATACCTGAGGCCCTGTCTCTAATGAATTCATTAACTTAAACCGGGTGCAGCGGCACACGCCTTTCATCCCAGAGCTTGGGGGTCAGAGGCAGCTGGATCTCTGAGTTCAAGACCAGCCTGGTCTGCGTAGTGAGTTCCAAAGAGACAGAGTCTCCTATGTGAGAAACCCTGTCTCAAAAATAAACACATAAATAAATAAACATTAATTAACTAGTAAGGCAAAATAAAACCGGTCAGTCTGTGGGAAGGAACATGTGCCTTTCAGAGTAGCGGCAGTTGGCAAAACACAAAGTGCATTTTTCACAGAGACATGGGGAGAACAATCACCTCCAGTACAAAGCCCCGATTTAGTCAAAAGCACCCCAAGAACTAGGGCAGGCCAATCTCCAAGAACACTCAGAATACTCACTCAAATCAAATGTTCCAAACACCAGCACACAAACAACCTCGTGTCAGCGTTTATCACTGCCGACAGCTTTGCCGGGGAAGGAGAAAAATGCTAAGACAAATGAGTCCATTAAACTGAGTCCAGCCCAGCCCGATGCCTCTTTGTTCTTCTTGCCAGCAGCCATTGCTTCTGGCTCCCCAGGAACCTTGCATGGCCATTGCCACCTCTTTTCTATGGTGAAGGTGTGAGTGCCACAGGGATTGCTCCTGTTAGCGTGCTGTCCAGGAAAGCAATAACTACCCAAATGTATGAGTGCTTCAGAAGACAGCAATGTTGGCCATAACCAAGGTCTTCCGATTCTAGCTTGGAAGTCTAACCCTGAGTTCAACCCTCTTTGAGGCAAAGCCTGTATCTCAGACACACTTGGAGAACTCCTGCTATGTGTGCAGCGGGGGAAGAAACGCCACATCGGGATTTGGCTGGCAGCTTGGTCCACAGAAAACCTTCAGGGAAGTGAGTCTCTAGCTTGTCTTTAGTGACCAGTCACTGGGCCTTCAAAGACACCATGTAGGAGCCCACACCTCTGTCTCTGCAGATATCATATGCAGATGGCTGAATTCAAGCCAGCTCTGTTGATGCCATAATAGAATGATTGATGGGCAGGGACTTCAGTGGAAGGGAGGGGCTTTTCATTTGCATGTAGCAAAATTTGTCCACTTTTCTTTTATGGTTGTCAGACAATCGGAATGCTATCAGGTTATAAACTAATTCCTCTCTCTCTCTCTCTCTCTCTCTCTCTCTCTCTCTCTCTCTCTCTCTCTCTCTCTCTCTCTCTGTGTGTGTGTGTGTGTGTGTGTGTGTTGCTGAGAATCCAACCCAGGTAAGCATGTGGTCTGCCACAGAGCTACACACACACTAGTCCCTAAGACTTCTAGTGTTTTACTTCATAATTTTTTTATTTGTTTTAAAACAGTGTCTTACTCTGTAGCATGGGTTACCTTAATGCTTACACTGTAGACCAGGCTAGCTCACAATGTAGACCAGGCTAGCTTCCAACACACAGTAGTGCTTCTTCCCCAGTCTCCTGAATCCCAGGATTTAGCCATGAATTACTCCACTCAGCTCTACTGATTTATTTACTACACTTGGTGTGAGTGTGTATGTAAGAAAAGATGCTGTTTTATTTTTGCCCTCCCCACCATTTGCTGAATAATCTCTCAAGAGTTTAAAATATCACTTTAAAAAAGTTTCTTACTGTTCTTAAGTATTTTCCATTGTTCTGCCAAACTTTACTTCAATATTCACCGACTTCTGATGGTTTCCTAATATGTTTTGCTACCTGGTAGGATAATCTTCCATCCCATAATTAGAACTCTTTAAAGTTTTTCATTTGTTTCATTTAATAAAATTCACTTATTTTTGCAAATACCAGGAGTACCATATGGCAGACCAATTTTTTTTTTAAAAAAAAAGACTTTGTTGGCATTCTAATTAGGGTTTTATTTGTGGAAAACTTAGAAAAAATGAACTTCTTTTCTGCTTTGTTTGCATATGTATGTTTGTTTGTATATGTGTGAGTGTGGTATATGTGTATAGTGTATGTATATGTTGCACATGTGTGTTCAGGTGTATGTGCTCATACACATGAGTGCAAGACCAGAGGAAGATATTGCAGCCTTGCTCTGTCACAAACTGAAGCCAGGCCGGCAGCCGGTGAGCCCAGTATTCTTCCTGTTGGCAGCCCCACATCATCCAGGTAACAGGCATGTTATGGCCATACCGCTTTTCCTGTGGGGGCTGGGATCTGAGCTGGGTCGGCGGGCTGTGCAGCAAGCTGGCTCTTAACCACTGAGCCATCACCTCTGCCCTGCTTTGTCTTTTTGAGACAAGATTTCACTCTGCGTCTTAGCCTGGCCTTGAATTTGTGATCATCCTGCCTCTGCCTCCAAGAACTGAGATTATAAGTACATGCCACTACATCCAGCATCTTCACAGTATGGAGGATTGTGATCTAAGAACGTGCCACATCTCTCCAGAGACGTACACTTTTCACACTCCTCAGTGTTGGATCTAAACCATGCTCATATTGTTTGGGTATGTTACAATTAACTCTCCATGTTTTATTCCTAATGTTCAATATGCTGGGTTATCATTTTTAAAAAATCTAAGAAACAAAACCCACTGTTTTCTATGCCTAGAATACTTTTCGGAACTTTCCAGTTTGGTAAAATCTGCTAAAAAGTCTCATCCAAACTTCACTTGCTTGATCAAGAATTCCTCCGCCTAGGATTCAATCTAGAAGAATATGTCTTTCCTCCACCCACCTGCCTCATCTGAAACGTGACAGTATCATCTTGGAGGCACACACTACTGCGACTTCTCTCAACAGGTTGCAGGCTCCCTGAGTGTGGAAGCTCTCCAAGCCTGGTTAGGCACAAATAATCAATTGCTCTGGATGGTGGATGAGTGAATGAGTGAGGGGAGGCATAAATGAACGCCCGGATAAGACATCCCTTCTCATGTTTCCATGGTGCTTTTACAGCGGTAATGATGATGCTACTGAAAAATGGTAGATTCTAGAATAACGTGATGTTTTCCCCTTAAGCCCCAAGCTGTGTTCAAAAGAGCAGAAAGTAACCCAATGATAAGAAATGATGAGCAACCAAGAAACGAGAGCCAGACTTACGCTTTCCTCGGTGCACATTTCAGCTTAACGCGAACAGGCTGCGTTGTGGCACACAGAGCATACTCTGGCATCCACAAGACCCGCACTGAACTCTATGAAACATTCATTGGCAGACGACCGTCTTGGGTGAGTCTCTCCACCTGCTGAGGAATCCTTCTATCCACACATTACTGACAATAAATATCTTCTCAGCAGGATAGGGGATATGCCAGGCTCACATATGTGAAGTGCTGGACCCTCCGCTTTCCTACCCTCTTCCCATCCCACAAAAGGACCTGCAACCTCCCTGTTGATGGGAATGGAAGGTATTCAGGATTCCTCTTCTTTCTGTCATTCATTTCCCCAACCCATCAGCAAAGCCTCAGACTCCCAGGCTCTAACAACTTCCCACTGGCTGCTCTCACCATCAGCTCTCTGTACCAGGCTTTTTCTTTTAGGCCACCAACCAGCTCCCAAATTGTGACACAGAGACTTGTTATTAGTTTTGAACACTTGGCCTACCTTACGTATGTTTCTGGCTAGCTCTTTTAAGTTATATTAACCTGTTGGTCTTTATCTACCTTTTGCCTTGGGGCTTATTACCTTTCTTCTGTATATCTTACTTTCACTGCTTCTGGTGTCTAGTTGGCTGGCTGCTGTCTGCCTGGCTTTTTGCCCCAGGTGTGTCCCTCGTTCTCTCCTCTCTTCTTCCTAGTATTCCTTTTCTCTCTTCTTTCTCCTATTTATTCTCTCTGCCCACCAGCCCTGCCTATCCTTTCTCCTGCTGTTCACCTCTCTTATTAGACCAATCAGGTGCCTTGGGCAGGCAAGGTGAAACAAATATAACACATCTTTTTATAATTAAACACACATCCTTACATTGTTAAACAAATGCAGCATAAACAAATGTAACACATCTTTACACAGTTAAATATCCCACAGCATAAACAAATATAACACACCTTTACACAGTTACAGTAATATCCCACAGCATAAACAAATGTAACACGCCTTTACACAGAGTAATATCCCACATGGGCTGGAGAAATGGCTCAGAGGTTAAGAATATTGCCTGCTCTTCCAAAGGTCCTGAGTTCAATTCCCAGCAACCACATGGTGGCTCACAACCATCTGTAATGGGGTTTAGTGCCCTCTTCTGGCCTGCAGGCATACACACAGACAGAATATTGTATACATAAAAATAAATATTAAAAAATAATATCCCACAGCATAAACAAATGTAACACACCTTTACAGTTAAAGTAATATCCCACAGCATAAACAAATGTAACACACCTTTACACAGTTAAAGTAATATCCCACAGCATAAACAAATGTAATACACCTTTACACAGTTAGAGTAATATCCCATAGCATAAACAAATGTAACACACCTTTACACAGTTACAGTAATATCCCACAGCATAAACAAATGTAACACACCTTTACACAGTTACAGTAATATCCCACAGCATAAACAAATGTAACACACCTTTACACAGAGTAATATCCCACATGGGCTGGAGAAATGGCTCAGAGGTTAAGAATATTGCCTGCTCTTCCAAAGGTCCTGAGTTCAATTCCCAGCAACCACATGGTGGCTCACAACCATCTGTAATGGGGTTTAGTGCCCTCTTCTGGCCTGCAGGCATACACACAGACAGAATATTGTATACATAAAAATAAATATTAAAAAATAATATCCCACAGCATAAACAAATGTAACACACCTTTACACAGTTAAAGTAATATCCCACAGCATAAACAAATGTAACACACCTTTACACAGTTAAAGTAATATCCCACAGCATAAACAAATGTAACACACCTTTACACAGTTAGAGTAATATCCCATAGCATAAACAAATGTAACACACCTTTACAAAGTTACAGTAATATCCCACAGCATAAACAAATGTAACACACCTTTACACAGTTAAATATCCCACAGCATAAACAAATGTAACACACCTTTACACAGTTACAGTAATATCCCACAGCATAAACAAATGTAACACACCTTTACACAGAGTAATATCCCACATGGGCTGGAGAAATGGCTCAGAGGTTAAGAATATTGCCTGCTCTTCCAAAGGTCCTGAGTTCAATTCCCAGCAACCACATGGTGGCTCACAACCATCTGTAATGGGGTTTAGTGCCCTCTTCTGGCCTGCAGGCATACACACAGACAGAATATTGTATACATAAAAATAAATATTAAAAAATAATATCCCACAGCATAAACAAATGTAACACACCTTTACACAGTTAAATATCCCACAGCATAAACAAATGTAACACACCTTTACACAATTAAATATCCCACAGCATAAACAAATGTAACACACCTTTACACAGTTAAAGTAATATCCCACAGCATAAACAAATGTAACACACCTTTACACAGTTACAGTAATATCCCACAGCATAAACAAATGTAACACACCTTTACACAGTTAAATATCCCACAGCATAAACAAATGTAACACATCTTTACATAGTTAAAATAATATCCCACAACATCTCCCAAACACCATCTGTCTTGCCCTAACCATCACAATAGCCCCTAAGTGGTCTTCCTACTTTCAACCCCAGCCCCCTCCAGACTATTATCCACACTGTTGACTGAGTGACACTTTGAAACTGTACCAAATCATGTCACAAGTTTCCTAAGAACTTTCCAGGCATCCTTTTTAGCTACTGAATCTAAGTAAACAAAACCTCAAGTCCTTACAGTGGCCTACAAGAAACAATTTGACACCCAACTATCTCCCTGACATTGGCCCATCTCTCTCTCTCTCCCCAACACACCGGTCCTCCTTGCTGGTCCTTGGACATACAAGTGAGACAGACCTAAGAATGTTCAGGGCCTAGGAAATCCTTTACTGAGTGTCTTCACAACTGCTTTTCCATTTTCAGATCTGTGAGCAAACATCTTCCATCACCAGCCCATACAGAGCACGGTTTCCTGTGTCCTCGTCTCTCCAACATCCCGATCTTCCACTGTGCCGTCTCACGGCAACTACAGGCATTTTATCAGAGGCTGTCCCCCCTCAACACTCACTAAAAGTTTAACTAACACATACCGAGTTACCAAATAAATGAGCACATCCTTCCTAACTATAAATCGAACCACAGAATAGACTCTCCTAAAATAAATGGTCTAAAGGAATGGTGGGTGAGAACCCCAGCCCTCCTCTGGTTCCCGCGGGCATTACACAAATGGTTCAATGGCTAAAAATGAAGAGTCCCTTGTTTTACATGGAGTAGCAAGATCAAAACACGCCTGGACCAAAGAAAGACAGTCAACTCTTCAACATTGTTTGTTTGTTTTGTTTTTCTAGCTTTTGTGGGTTTTCTCTTTTAAAAATGATGTCTGCCTTCCTCCACTTTGCCCAGATTCTAGGATGCTCCTGTTTGCTCCCATTGGGAGCCAGAAGCCAGAAATAGCTGTTGCCTCATGGCCCTCACTTCCCTTCATTGTCAGCACCCAGTCCTCCAGAGCCTTCCCTGTGTTGTGGATGCTGATCTGTGAATTCCCAGCACCCAGTCCTCTGGAGCCTTCCCTGTGTTGTGGATGCTGGTCTGTGAATTCCCAGTCAGGTGAGTAATGACGTCGGGTCAGCCTAAACTAAAGACACACTTCAGGGTATTCTCTTCAGGAAAAGGGTATTTTAGAATGGACTCCACTGCCTCTACAGACACATTAAATACTATCCCAGTGTATGCTGCGGCTGAAGAACTGGAGGAAGGACATATGGAAGAAAGAACTCGTTTTGTTTTTTTTTTCTAATTTACTGAAAGTCTTAATAACTTTCTTTTTGAGCCAAAAAAAAAAAAATCTAAACACAAAGCTGGAGTCATATGATCTCCAGCCAGTTAGCAAATAATGTTTGAATGCTTGACCTACAACGCCGGCTTTTATTTGATTTTAATAATTATACAAAAGATTCAATTACAAAAGAATAAGGGCTTTCCCGCCCACTAATTATTTTTAATGGGCAATCCTCATATGTTGGTAAGTGCATATTAGATAATTGCCTCCATAATACAACGTACTGGGAAAATAGAGCCCTAACATATTGGCAGAAGATCAAGTACGTCATATGTGGCTGCGCACACTTGCAATCCCAGCACTTGGGGCCGAGGCAGAAGCAGGCTGATTTGCAGGGCAGCCTGAGCAATGCACATGGCTACACAGTGAAATTGTCTCAAAACGTTAATAACAATAATGATAATAACAACAGCCATAGCAGCCACCGACACACTGAAGTATACATTTTAAAGCTACTTTTTAAATTAATTAGAAGAAAGAGAAGGACATTGGAAATAATTGGGTCTGGAGATGTGGCTTAGTTTCGGAGCATGGCCTAGCATGTGCACTGCAAATTAATTAATTAACTAATTAATTAATTAAATGACTATGGAAACAAAAGCACCAGGCATCAAACTCCCACAATAGTTTTTCTGCCTCAGTAGAAACCATCATGTATGTAAATTACTCCTAAATTAAAATATACTCCAGGGCATTATATCAGTTTGATTTTAGTTGGTGTTATAGTTGTACATCTATAACCGTTGCAATACCTGAGCGTGCCAATAGCTCAGAAATGCTCTGAATTGAAATGAAGAAATGGATAACCCAGAATGTAAGCTTAACTTTTAACATAGCTAATCTGCAATCAGGTATGCAGCCATTGACCAAAATTCTGTCTTTTGTTTGTTGGTTTGGGTTGGGAGGGGGGACTGTTTTCTTTTGTTGTTGTTATTTTGGCTTGGGGGGTTGGTTTTTGTTTGAGACAGAGTCTCAGGCCCCCCACCAGACTGTCCTGGAACTCACTATAGACAAGGTGGCTTTGAACTCCCAACCCTGTGCTCAAGTGCTGAGGTGGCAGGCACAGCCCACGTGCTCAGCTCTGGAGGCCTCCTTTAATTAACACGTTAGCATCCATGGCCCAGGAACGATGAGAATTTGCAGTGGGTTCTCTGGAAGACAGGCTTAACAGACAGCACTGGCAGACAGACAGACAGACAGACAGACAGCACCTCACCATCCACTGTGCCGTCTCAAGAGACTTTCTGATGTATGTCAGTTCTGTTCTCAGTTGGTGGGAAGAAGAAAATGTTTTTTCATTGTGGATTCTCTTCCTATCTATCCTGGTTAAGTTTTACTGTCAGCTCGGCAGAACCTCGAGTCACCTGGGGGTGGGCACTCCATCGAAGACTTGCCTCTGTCGGACTGTGGCCATGTCTGTGAGAAACTGTCTAGACTGACGATTGATGATCACTGAGGGAGAGCCCCGCCCACTGTGGACAACGCCATCCCTAGACAGGTGGACCTAGGTTGTATAAAAAAGCTAGCTGAGCACCAGCCAAGAGTGAACCAGTGCCTGTCAATTCCTTGTGGAATCATGTCTATGTCCATACCACCCTGAATGTGCCCGATCTTTTCTTATGGTATCATGTCTATGTCTATACCACCCTGAACGTGCCCGATCTCTTCTTATGGTATCATATCTATGTCTATACCGCCCTGAATGTGCCCGATCTCTTCTTATGGAATCATGTCTATGACCATACCGCCCTGGACTTCCAGTGAAGCATGCTTGACTATGCTCTGTAGATTAACTCAATAGACAGCCTATCTGGATGGATACACAGGTGAACAGATGCATTTTTCTAGATGATACTGTTCTAACCAGGGTAAAATTCCTTTCTCCTCCAAAGTGCTTTGGAAAGTGATGATCAGGCAGATAATGGCAGCCACGAGTAAATTATCGTTCAATATACATTTCCACTTAAAATTTTTCTCATAAAGCACATTTTGATCATTTTGATCATATTTTCCCCCTCCTCCACTCTTCCCAGCTCCTCCCCAATATAGCTAAAAGTTAATAATGCTCTCAGATCTAACGTAGGAATAACTCAACCTTCTGAAGCCTTGGATGAAATGAAGTGTACCCTGCTACTGTGCGCTGCAGCCAAGTTCCTCATCGGCGGAATCCCTTGGCCCTTCGTGTCCGCAGTGCCCTCCCCACTGCTGAGAGGGGCTGACCGCTGAGATTCGCTTCTCCAACACTGACAGACAAACCAGCCACCCACGCCAGCATGCTGCCCAGGTCCATCATTTCTGGGCTCCATCTCTCCCTCTCTCATGTCGCCCTTCCCCCCATCCCTGCTTCTGGCCGCTCTTCCCTCGCCTCATCCTGCTTCATTCATCCAAATCCATCCGAAGCTCACGTGTTCTCCAAGAACACAGTTCTGTTCGAGAAGCCTCACTGACCCTGTGGTCCTCCTCTACAGCTTAACAGGGCCAGTCCGTAGTGTGCCATGACAGCCCCACATCCCTTGTTACCTGCCTCACTTGGCAAACCCTTTTCCAAATATTCGTACTTCTCTCTCCCTAAAACACTGTGGGTTCCCTGAAAGCAGATAAGGGATTCTATTTATTATTATTGTTATTTTCTGCAGAAATATCGATAGTCGGATAAACAAATTTGTCAAATCCAACAACAAATAACCTTAAACTTAAAAAAAATCCAAGAAAAAAATGCCATAGACATCAAAGCAAAACTATGAAACAAGTTAGTATTCTGGGGGCTATTTGGAGAATGTAGCGATGCAGAGAATAGGAAAGTAGTAACTTTTGTCAAGTTTGTACAACCTCAGAAAACATGCCCGTAGCAAACACATGGGGTCTGCTAATTGACCAACTGCTAACACATAATAGGTGTTCAATAAATGGTGTTTAGAGGCTCAGTTGGTAGAGCGCTTGCTTAGCTTGCACCATGCCGTGGGCCTGATATTCACAGCTGTGTAAAACCAAGCCTGGTGCACAGCTTGTAAACTCAGCATCCCAGAAGTTGAGGTGGGCCAGCCAAAAGTTCAAGGTCATATTAGGTTGCATGGGGAGTTTGAGCCAATCTGGGGTATGATACCCTGTCTAAATAAATACTAGATGGATAAAAGTCTATGTCCTCAACTAGAATAAATGGAGGAAATTAGTAGGATGAGAGATGCATTTTTCCTTTACTGGATTTTTGTCTCAATCTACTACAACCATATCTATTTGTTTCCCAAAAGCCCCACAAAGACATCATGTGGACTAGTTTTTTAATTAATTAATTAATTTTTTTTAAAAAAACAATCTTTTCTCATTGTACATACCAATTCCAGTTCCCACTCCCTCCCCTCCTTTTGCTCCCTCCATCTTCCCTCCCACCCCTCCCTCAGATTCTTTTTTTTATTGTTTTTATTGAGCTCTACATTTTTATCTGTGTCCCTCCCTCCTCCCCCTCCCCTTCTCCCATGATCCCCATGTAAACTTGTTTTATGTCAATTTGACACAAACTAAAATCTAGAAGAGAGAGCATAAGCTGAGGAAATTCCCCACCAGGCTGGCCTGTGGGCAAGCTTGTGGTACAGTTTCATGATGGAAGATTGATATGAGAAAGCCCAGGTCACTATGGGCAACGCCACCTCTTGAGAGGTGATCATGGGTGCAACAGGAAGATGGGCTAAGTAAACCATGAGGAGAAATCCAGGAAACACCTCTCCCTCCGTGCATCTACTGACGTTCCTGCCCTAATCTCCAATCATGGTGGAGCACAAGCAGGACATGGGACGTGAAATGAACCCTTTCCTCCCCGAGGTGCTTTTGGTCACATTTTATCACAGCAACAGAAACTCTAAAACAAATATACTAAGAAAAGTGTGCCAACCACCTTCCCTCCTCACCCCTGCCTGTGAGATAGCTGAGTCAACCACCTTCCCTCCTCACCCCTGCCTGTGAGATAGCTGAGTCAACCACCTTCCCTCCTCACCCCTGCCTGTGAGATAGCTGAGTCAACCACCTTCCCTCCTCACCCCTGCCTGTGAGATAGCTGAGTCAACCACCTTTCCTCCTCACCCCTGCCTGTCAAGTAGGCAGTTTAAAATGCTGGTAGATACTCTTCTGCAATGTTTAATCTATACACAGGGCACATACACACACAAGGATTTTTCTTAATTTACAAAACTTGGGTTCCAGTTTTATACACACCATTCTAAAACTGGCCCTTTTCATTTAACAATGTATGATTGACAGCTGTCCAAGACAGGGCATATAGACCAAACTCATTTTTTCCAATAGTCCACAGTGCACGCACCATAATCCAGAGACATTTCCCTACAGATGCGCACTCCTCTTGCCTCTGCTTTCATGGAGTTCTGAAATCCAAGGTGTCAAGACTCTCTGACATTGCCAGATCATACAGACTCTGCCTGCTCTCTCTGCTGGCATGGCTGAGGCCGTCCACGGGTGCCTCCACCTTTCATGCAGACGCAGTCTTTGAGAGGCTAGCGCACTCATGCCTTTTGCACAATGCCCATTATCTGCCATGTGTCTGACATTGAATAAATATTTAACAGCTATTGAACTGAACCAGAAACTAACCAATCAGAAATCAGCTGGAAGGTCTCTGACTACAGTGTTCACTGTGTTTTATTATCCGGGTAGGAAGTAAAAATAGGAAAATATTATTTCTAACCTCATATTCTTGCACTGTGTTTGAATTTAAACACTTACTTCATAACTTACATATATTCTATCAATGTGCTGGCAGGTTTTTATCATATGGGAGGGTTTTAATATTATTTCTGTGACCTAAAACTGATCCTATGATAACTGTGAGAGGATGCAGGCCCAGCACTCAGAGACAGGCGCTCTCCAAGGCTGCCGTACTGGCCTGCACAGAGCTAAGTTGAGCCTGTGGAAGAGTCAGACTTCAGAATCTACCCTGAATATTCTTTAAATGGTTTAGGTTTGTGTGTGTGTGTGTGTGTGTGTGTGTGTGTGTGTGTGGTGTCCACAAACACATGTTAGAATGTGTACATTCATGTAAGACTCTGTGGAGGCCAGAAGAGGGTACTGGAGCTCCTGGAACTGAAGTGACAGGCAGTTCTGAGCCTCCTGATGCAGGTGCTAGGAACTGAGCTTATGTCTTTGGGAAGAGCAGTAAGTGTTCTTAACTACAGTGTCCTCTCTCCCCATGCCCTACCCTGCATATTCTGTGTGTGTGTGTGTGTGTGTGTGTGTGTGTACACCTATGTGTGTATGTGTGTGTGTGCGCACGTGCACCTATGTGTGCAGGTGCACATGGAGATGAGAGGTAGATGTGGAATATTTTCTCCTACTGCTCTCTATTTTAATTTTTTGAGACAGAGTCTCTCACTGAACTGAAGCACATAACCCAGATAGTCGGTGAACCTAGGGGTGCCCCTGTCTCCATCTCCCAAACTGCTGGACACCTAGGCCTAGCTGTTCATGAGTGCTGGAGATCTGAACTCAGGTTCTTTGCCTGTGGCAAGCACTGTACTGATAAAATACCTCCCGGTCCCTGCCTCCCCAAATGTCTTTATTTGGTACCTCTAGCACAAAGCACTGGTATCTGTATATGATTTCCAGATGCCTGAGAACCCTAAAGTTTGGGGGCCTCATGCCAATCTAATAGTACTTAGAAGTACTTGGACATCTTCCCACGTGTATGGCTCAAGGGCTCTGCCTTTGCAATAGATGATCCATCAGCTCTACACCCAGACCTGGTAATCAGCCTTTTAAAAAGACGAATTATGAGAGCCTCTACTTAGTGCGGCCATTTCTTCTGGATGCTGAGTCCAGATCCAGATGACGATGAGCCCACTCTGTTCTCCAGCGATAAAAACACTCCGCCAGGCTAAAAGTTCAGCCAGAACATGTGGAGAAACTGTTGATGCAAACAGCCTAACTTATACTGCCACGAAAGTTAAAAACACTAATCGTTGGTTTAATAGTGGATTTCATTTTAGTTCATACTCCATATGTCTTAAATAGCGAACAAGTACGTGTTTTTTCTCTGTTTTTCTTCAATGAAGCTGTTCTCCTACTAAAATCCAACTTACGTCAGTGTTCCCGGTTTTGTTTTGTTTTAGGTTTTGCCCTCCATGCCTCACATGGAATAAAACAATGGGATTTACATTTCCCAGAGCTAAAGACTTTCCTGCTTATTATCTGTATATTTAAACAGACACGTTAACTTTCTGATCCTGGGGTTTAATCTCCACCTCCACGTGTAGCGATGGCAACAGATACAGAACTGGCCAAAGACAGGGTCACTCACAGCTTTGATATGTTTTGAGGTCCCAGAGGAGCTGCTTCACCAAGCACACACTCTGCTCATCGTTTAGAATTTTGTTTCAATCCGTGTAAATAACAGTACTTTGCAAAGACATAATAAAAACCCTCGGACTTTGATAGCTTCTATGACTTGGTCCTCATGCTGGAAATGGAGGGGTCAGAACGGGAAGGTCAAATGACTGTCACTAAGCACAGGCAATCCTGTTTCCCTCCCGTGAAGGTGTTCGTGAACACTCTGGTCAAAGGACCTGAACCAGACAGCGTTGGGCAGGGAGCAGGATCTCCCTCCCAGTCACCAGCCAGTGAAGAGTGAGCACTGAATACAAAAGTTCTCGAAACCTCAACTCCTTCTGTCAAATGGGGAGGCAACACTAGTGGCCACGCACCGTGTTCTTAAAGGGGTGAGCTTGACAGTGAAAACCAACCGGCACAACTACGAACATGGGTTTGAAAGGGAAACAGGAAATCAGCGTGTTTGAAGGTAGGCTCAGAAATACTTGAGAAAGCAGGTTCCATGCAGACTTAGCACCCATCTGACATCCTGGATAAACCACAGAGACCATGTGAAATTAATGATGGCATCTGTTAGGCTGGATGCTTCTCAGGACATGTCAGGGTTCCCAGTGGTCGGGTGGCACCAACAGTTAGCGAGGCTTTGCTGCAAGGGATTTTAGTGGTGTGCAAAACCAAGTCAAATGCTCTTACCCAAGAGAGTTTACAACCTCTGACATATTTTCCCCACATGCTCCTTAGTGAGCACAAAGGTCAGGGGTGAATTCAGCTTCAGAACACTGTTCGGAGTCCCAGACCAAGTGTCCTGGGATCCCACAGGAGAACCTGCTCATCAAGACCTTCCAGACACGCTGCGTCCTTTTTCCTTCCATCGACCCCAGCATGCACAAGGCATTGGCCATAAATATGCTGGACATAGCCCAGGGCTCCATGCCACCGCTATAGCCCGATCATGTAAAATGTAAATCCCAGCTCCATATCTATCCTACTTCTAGACATGAAGGAGAACAATCCCACTTCCAGAGCAATCACCAACCAAGATCAGATTCTGCAAAATGAATTTTCAGCATTCTGAATAGAGATTATGGATGATAATCCCCAGAGTGACCCTAAAAGGAAGTGCTTAATTATCTAACAATGTAATTGAATTTCTAACTCTCTCCCATACCAAAAAGGGCCAAAGCTTCAGAGTTTAAAGACCAGTTCTGCAACCTGTCACAAGTCACGTCAAGGGGAGTCAAAGATGTCGAAGTCTCTGCTTTGCAAATACACTTTCTAAAAATAATCAATATTTTCCTTCAAGGCTTATGACAAAGCAACCGAGCCACTTCATTTTAATTGCTTGCAAGCTGCACACTGACTTGATCTCTTTAATATTTCACTCATAGTAGCAGCCGCTGCGCTATGACTAACTCCTCTCCCAAGCATCACTGCTGGCTCCAGATGGCAAGAAATGCATTCCCTTCACTCCTGCCTGAAAAGCAATTCTGATTTTTCCCCCTTTCTTCCCATCCTTCCACTTCACCTGCAGTAATTATTTCTGCTCCAGATCAAAAACGGGAGGGACGAGAAAGGGGGACACCAGGTAACCGTTAGTACAGGTAAATTTACTTTTTTTAAAAAAAAAAATGAAGTATGAACTCTGCAGCTTTAAATCTTGCTGCATCGAGCCCTGGATTCCTTCCATAACTGAGCTACAAAATGGTAACAAGAAAGGAGGAAAAAAATGCCTCTTCCACTCAGCCAGCCCTTCCACAGCTCTTCAGCAAGACTGGCAGTGGCCAGCCCATCCCCCACGCCCTCCCAGCCCAGAGGCGCAGCTAGTACAGGTGGGCTGGGCACCGGACCTTGGTCCTCAGGCTTCGCCCACATCCGGCGATCAAGGTCAAGGGCAAGCGCTTCCTTTCCCAGACCAGGAGCCCGGGGAGTCGCTGCCAAAGTTTCAGGCCCGGCTGGGGCCAACACGACTCTCGCAGCCCCTTGCCCCTGGGCACGTGCCCAGTGCGCACCCTCCAGACCCGGCACTGGGTCCGCACACCATGTCACCTGGTCCCCACTCACCTCGTGTGGACATGGCTCAGGCAGCGGCAGCCGAATCCGGAGGGAGAGGAGAACCCGCAGGGCGTGGGGAGGATAGGATCCCGAGACGCGCGCACGGGCTCGCGCCTCCCCAGCCCCAGGCCCCGGGCGGACGCCGCCTCCCGCTGGACACCTGCTCCGCGCTCCGGGCAGCCAGGCGGGCGGGCAGGCGGGGATCTGCAGGGCGCGGCGCTGCTGACAGCTACGGCCGGCTGGGCGGGGCCGTCTCCCCCGCCCGGTGCCCGCGGGCAGGCCGGGCCCACTCGGGTCCACTGGCTGCTGGGGACGCACTGCCGGCTTGGCTATCGCACCAGGCAGAGCTTTGTTCCTGAGCAAGGTGGGCATGTGATGGGGTGGGGGAGTCTGTGTGGTTCATACTGTGGACCCGAGTCCCTGATGATGATGATGTTGGGGGGAGGGGGAGGATGACTGTCAGTGAGGCTTTCCAGCTTCCAGCCTTGGTGCCAGAGAGACACCGTTAGGGCTGATCCTATACCTTCCATAAGTGCTGCCCTTGACTGGGGAAAGAATTCCAGACACCTGAGGGGGGTTGACGCTCACTGTGGAGCAGTCTTTGGCTGCTCATAATAACAGGTCCAGCAATTCAGAAATGTTCAAAGAACAGGTGGACACAATTCTATGAAAAAAATAATTGGTCAATAATTGGAGAAAGCCCGACGATATGATGATCCTGTGGGGAGGGAAGTGTCAGGGGGGGGGGAAGACATAACGAGAAAAGAAAATTTCAAACTTCAGTAGCACTAAATTTCAAACCACTAAACTCAACAACTAAAATCAACTCCTTGTCTGTCACCTTGACGACATTCCTTTTAGACAGGTCACAGTCCAGTTTCTTGTGTCTCAAGAAGACTTTCTTATTCCCAGCTCACTACTAACCGGAATCACCTGGGTGCTTGCAGGGTCGCCTCCCTGCCCAGCCTGCCTCCAGCCCTCCCTCCTTCGCTCTGCCTGCTGCTGCCTTGACAATAGTTTTTCTGCTTAGGACGTTGTCATTACTCCAAAACCTGCAGGCTGTCCCCACCGATTTCCAGATAGACTTATTTCATCCAACTCATTGCAACCGAGCAGTTCCTCCAACAGAGACTTAGCGAACAGAGGCTACCAGCGGACCTTTGTGTCAGGTAGTCAGGCCACCACAGCGGTGAACAGGGTAGGCATGACCTATGTCCTAAACAGCTTCTGAAATGTTGAGAACCTCTGCACACTGAGCAAGCCTGCCCCCCTGTGCCACCTTTAATAACACCTTACACGAGTACTTTCTCCGCTGACATTTCTCAATAGTGTCCCCTGCCTGTCTTTGCTAATGCCTTCCTCCCCACCCAAATCACCCCTCAGCCACCTCATGAAACGTTCCCCAGGTCCTTCTGTGCCTGCTGACCTCTAAGCTTCCATGTGTTTTCAGAACACCAACACACAACTGCTTTAAAAACATGTTGCTTTGTGTTGCTCCTTAAAGATTGCCCTGTGTGTTTTCTCCTCCCCCAAAGCTCCATAAGTACTCTGTGAACATTGCAGCCCTGCCGAACTGACTTAGTTCGGCACGTGTGTTACCGAGCGTGTATTCTAGTGGATGTCATGCAGGGACACAGGTCCCAGAACGGTGTGCTTGTCTACCCTTAGCCTTGCGATAATACCTAGTCCCTTTCTTCATCTGTCTGCCACAGTCATTCTGGTCTTTGTAACCTCATTGTACAACCACAGATACAGTACAAGCAGATCTTACCCTCGTGTCCTTAAGGCGCTTATAATAGACCACACAGATGGTCATAAAATATGCTCCTCACTGTCTGGAATAAGGCAATGTACACAGTGTTTTTTAGGCAGAGAGCAAGTCAGTCCTCAGCTTAGCTGTAGCTTTCACATCCAGGAAATCAACCAACTGTGAGCTGAAACTATGAATAGAATAGCTGCATCTTTTCAGACACGATGGCACATGCCTGCAGTCTCAGCCCTCAGAAGGCTACTGTCAGAGAAGAGGGTCATGGGTTCGAGGCCAGCCTGGGCTACACAGCAACACCTGTCTGGAGAAAATAAATCATGTTTGCATTGAACATGGCTATGCTTATCTTGTCTTGGTTTCCTAAATGATCTAATATATCATTTTATATTGCATTTACGTTACACTAGTTATTATAACTAAGCTGGAAATGGTTTAAAGAACACGGACAGAAATGTATAGTTTACATGCAAATATGATAGCAATTAATGTAAGACACTGAAGGGCATGTGTACTCAGGACCTAGCAGCTTCAAAAACAGGTCTGAAGAGATGACTCAGTGGGTAAGAGGGCTGGCTGCTCTTCCAGAGAGACCTGGGTTCAATTCCAGCATGCACGTGACAGCTCACAACTGTCTGTAACTCAAGTTCCAGTGGATCTGACTCCCTCACACAGACATATACGCAAGCCAAATACCAACACACATAAAAATTAAATGAATAAATAAATATTACATTTAAATGTAGGTTTATTGTCAGAGATCATCATTAGCTACAAGTAGATTTTCCTATTATTAATTGCATTTTATCTTCAGGTTTAGTATCGATTCCAAGTTTTAAAATATATATGGCTGGTTTATATATCTTTATTTGGTGTGTGTGTGTGTGTGTGTGTGTGTGTGTGTGTGTGTGTACACAAGCTCCCACATACGTGCAAGGGTGTGCGTGGATGAGTGTTGGAGGTTGGTAGCAGATATCTACCTCCATTGTCCCCCACTTTATTTTTTGAGACAGGGTCTCTTCACTGAACCAAGAGCTCACTGTTTCCACTACACCTGTGCCCTCACTACCCCCAGTGCTGGATTCAGGGACATGCCACCATACCTGCTTTGTGTGGGCCCTGGGGATCTCAACGCAGGCTCCAGTGCTTCTGGGTGGGCATTTACCCACCGAGGCATCTCCCCAGCCCCACTGACTTGTAGTTCGCAGCAACGCTACTGAGGAATGCCTTCAGAGTCAGCCACACTACAGAACAGCTGTAGTGTCAGAAATCTAAGAACTAATTCTTCCAACCTGAATCAAGACAGTTGCTTCTGAAATAATAATCTCTGTGCGAGCAAGCTGGAAAGAACAAGATATCTTTGGGACACAATGAGTGTCATTTCAAAGATTAATAAATGCTATACTATAAATTCTATACTATAAACTAGAGGAGTTTGGATTGACCAAAAGAAGAAACATATTCCAAACTGTCTGGGGGAAAAACGGTTACTTTTGACTCTTGCCAAAAATATGCTTTCTACTTTGAATGGAAGGGAGCGAGTGTGCATTATTCATGCTTTCTGTCTTTAAATGATTGAATATTGATTTCCACTCCCACAGCTCTTAGCTGTTGCTCACTCTCTTCTCATTCTTAGCCTGAACTTCATACAAGCAGCATGGGAATAATTCTACTTTAGGCATAATTTCTAGTAAAAAAGAAAAAAAAAGATACTTAATACTTGGGCATCAAACACCTCTGTGCAGTAGACAATTAGGAAATCCGACAAGGAAGGCCTGTCCTGGACAGCATGTGGGGTAGAGAGGGTGGCTCTCAGACTGCTTTTTAAGCCAGGCCTAGAGGAGTTAGGTGACTTCAGGTTGATGGAATCTTGGACTCTCAAGAAAATAAAGCAAAATTCTGCTTTATAAAAGCACCCTGGGGGGTGGGAAGATGGCAAGTCAGTCAAGAGGCCTTGCTACTCTTTCAGAGGACCTGAATTCAGTTTCTAGCATCCATGTCAGCTGTTCAGATGACCTGTAATTCCAGATCCAGGGGGCTCCTTCTTCTGGCCTCTGTGGATACTCACTGACATACATACATAGCAGCCCTCGCCAGAGAAGCTGCTTCCTGCCATACATAGTGATTAACACAGAGACCCTCAACTTGGCAAAGTGCAAGCAGTGAGAGACTTTAAAACACTCAGTCCTAAATGGGATGCCTTCATTAAACCCCTCCCCTCAAGGCTCAGGCATCTGTGTGGAAGGGAGGCAAAAAGAATCTAAGGAAACAGCTTCTTTGAGATCCTGTAGTAGGAGACTACTTGTTCATTTCCCAGCTGCCCAGACGCAAATAATCACAGAAACTATTTGGTCAATAGTTTAGTCATATTCCTTGGTAGCTCTTACGTGTTGTGTTGAATTAACACATTTTTATTAATCTATTGCTGTGGGACAATGGTCTGTACCCTGTCACTTGTAATTTAAATAAACGCTGATTGGCCAGTAGCCAGGCAGGAAGTAGAGGCGGGACAATGAGAATTCTGAGAAGAGGAAAGTTTCAGTCTGCAGTTGTCACCCAGACAGAGAGGAAGCCAGACAATGTGACTGCCTCACCAAAAAAAGTACCAAGCCACGTGGCTAACACAGACACGTATTATGGGCTAATATAAGTTATAAGAGTTAATGAGATGCCTGAGCTACTAGGCCAATCAGTTTATAATTAATGTAGACCTCTGTGTGTTTCTTTGGGACTGAACAACTGTGAGACTGGGAAGGACAGAAACCTCAGTCAATAATTTATGTATTGCCACGAGGTCGTGGCATACAGATAAGGTTTCGTCAGGCATCTGTCTCCTTTGGCAGCTACATGCCGTCTCTTTGACTCTGCCTACTTTCTATATCTCTGTTCAGATTTCCCACCTGGCTTTGCTTTACTAACTCTTTGGCCGAAGTAGATTTATTCATTAACCAATGATAATAAAACATATTCACAGCATGGAGGGGAATCCCACATCGAGACACAACAGGACAGATGCACATGTGAACTCACAGAGACCGTGACAGCACACACAAGACCTGCATAGGTTCAAACAAGACAAAATACAGAGCTGGAAGCGGAAGTGGACACAAAGCCCCACCTCTAACCAAGAAGCTATGTGTGATTGATACCTGCTGGAAGGAAGAACAGTTTTCTCAAAGGAAGCATCACTGGGTAGCTGAACCACACTCCAGGGTAAGCGCCATGCCTAGGAGTAGCTGGCCAACCAGAATAGACTCCATGTCTTTTGTTTGTTTTTCTTTTTTAAAAAAATTTGTCTTTTGATTTTCCTTTTCTGTTTGTTTGTCTGTTTTGGTTTTCCTTTTTTGGTTTTCAGCTTTTGTTTTTCTTATTTTTCTGAGAGCGAGAATATGAAGTTGGGTGGGTAGGGCAGTGGGGGAGGATCTAGGAGTGGAGGAAGGGAAAGAATATGGTCAAAATATGGTATATTAAAAATATTTTATTTCATTAGATTTTTGAGACAGAGTTCCTATGTATAGCCTTGGCAGTACTGGAATTAGCTCTGTAGACCAGGCTAGACTCTAACTCATAGAGATCAGCCCGCCTCTGCCTCTGAAGTGCTAGAATTAAAGGGGTGCACCACCACGGCCTAGCTGAAAAAGTATTTTAAACAAAAACATTTTTAAGGATAGATGGAGGAGAAGAATTGATGTATAAATAGTAAAAATCCTAGGAAAGAATTAGAACATGTAGGAGAGCCAACACTTGACAAGAACAGCTGAGAATACTGTGTAAGTCAACAAACTAAGGAAACATGAATATATCGACTAGAATGAGTTAAAAACATGGAAATAGACACATTCCATTGAAACTGAACAACGGTGGACAGGTCTAAAAAGTGAAGAAAAATAAACATGCAGAAATCAAGTTGGTGCTAACCGAGAAGCGCCATCCCTACTGGCCAGCTTCTGTGGTGTGGGGGTGGTGGTTAAGTGCTAAAGGCCAACTGGGGATAAAACTAATCATCAGTCTAACTGAGTTATGGATCCTGTGAGTTAAAAATAATGACTAGCCTAGCAAGACGTTCCCACCAGCACAGTAATGGCATGAAGATTATAAAACTACTTTCTGAACTGATCCAAGGCCCACTCCCTAAAATGAAGCTCAGGGTTTTCACTACTAAGGGAACAAGAACCCACAGCCAGGCAAGTCCTAGGCCCCAGAGGAGAAGCTACTACAATTATTCTGTTAAAGGGACACAGTATTAAACTGACTCCTAATGACTTACCGTTATGCCCATAGACTAATGCACAGATTGATGCATCTCTTAGGCTTCCTCAGAGAAGTTTATTATCATAGTGAATACTGGTTAATAATACAAAGACCCACAACTGCCAACATGCAGAGAATAAGAGACTTCAGAATATTCTGTCCTAAATGGATATCTGTATCACACCCTTCTCCCAAGGCTCGGGGATCATCCCAGAAGAGAGAAGCAGAAGATTATAAGAACCATAGGGGTAGATGGATGACCACAGGCAAACCATGTGTCCCAGCACGAAAGGGCAGCTGCACGCATGGACTGACAGCTGTCATGGCAGCATGCACAAGACCTGTAAAGAATCAACACGGAGGAGGGGGATGGTCATGGAGTCCCAACCCTACCTCAAGAGCTATTGGCAAATGGTGACTGCTGGACGGGAAGAGCTTCCAGTACACACAAACATCCTCTGGAGACCTTATTGACTGCTCAGCTGCATGTCCATCACTTGGAGACTCAGAGGAGAAAATGGGCAAACACTTGAAAACCAAGCAGATTGTTGAGTTCACACGTCCTCCACCATACAGTGGACATTCGCTGGTAGTTAATCTAAGGCATTTGGTTGAGGACTCACAGGAGCCACACTTGATAGGAAAGCTCAAATATTGCCAGAGTGAAAAATTTACTCCATCCACTCTTGTGGTTTTTAAAAAGCCTTGAGAAGAGCAAATTGATCTGGAAAGACCTCAACAGCCTACTACAATGAAGAATAATAATAAATAAAATCCAGGATTCAATAAAGCAATGACTACATTACTCAGTATCTGGTAAAAATGGCTGAAGATGCCAAGGAGAATGTACTTCGAAGTCCAAAGACAAGTCAGTTGTTAACACAGATTCAGCATGACAGACAGACAGACAGACAGACTGTAACTATAGATAACAGAGATAATGTGAGCCAACTATGTTTCCATATTAAAAAGGCAAGGATATAATGAGAAAAGTGCTTTGGCTCTCTCTACATTTATATACATTTATATTATTATATTATATTGCTGTGACAAATGCCTGTGTCCTAGTCTTCTTCCTATGACTGTCATAAACACCATGACCAAAAGCCACTTGGAGAGAAAACAGTTTATTTGATTACACAGGTGGCCATCAGTAGAAGCCAGGACAAGAACTCGAGGCAGGAACCTGGAGGCAGGATCTAATGCAGAGACTATGGAGGTGTGCTGCTTTGGGTTACTCAGCCTGCTTTCATAGACACCCCAAGACCACCATCTCAGAGATGGTACTTCCCACAGTGGACTGGGGTCTCCCACACCAATCATCGATCAAGAAAACAGCCCCACAGACTTGACTACAGGCCAGTTGTAGAGGCTCCTCAACTGAGACTCCCTCTTCACAGATGGTCTTGGCTTATATCAAAGTGACAGAACTCTGATCTGCACAAGCTGAGGATTAATTTGAACTCATGGTTTGAGAGGTAATTTGTAAGGCAATCTTGTCTTAATAATATAAACCCAGAGTCAGATATTAGGGGGTGAAAGCTGAAAGATCAGAGAAGCAGAGCAGCCAGCTACTAGAGTTCTTACCTCTCTGAATGTTCAGAACACATAGGCAAGATTCCCTCTCTGAATCCTCAGACTGAATGCCCTGATCTCCTCATATTCCTCCCTCTGCCAAGCCCATATCACTCCTGTGTCCACCTCCCTAGTGCTGGGATTAAAGGCATGTGATCCCAAATGCTGAAATCAAAGGTGTGAGCTCTGTTTCTCTCTTAGACTGATTCAATCCTGTATAGCCCAGGGTGGCCTTGAACTCACAGAGATCCTTCTGCCTCTGTCTCCTTAGTGCTGGGATTAAAGGCGTGTGCCACTACTGCCCGGCCTCTATGGCTAACTCATGTGGCTAGCTTTGCATTCTGATCTTCAGGCAAGCTTTATTTGTTAAAACACAAACAAAATATCACTACAATAATTAGGTCAGGACTGTGCTAACCTTATCAATGAATCCACTGACCAGTTCATAGTTCAATGGGTTTATTAGGAAATAGACCCTAACTGTGGGGAGGGGACTGCTTGAGAGTGAATTGAAAGGTCTACCCTGGCCCCATTCTCTGCTGGCCTGCATGAGACATCACATCTTCTGCTGGCCTGCATGAGACATCGCATTCTCTGGTGGCCTGCATGAGACATCACATTCTCTGCTGGCCTGTACTATAAGAACTCTGGAGAAGATACTTCAGAAGGGAAGAAAATTATACTAGATTGAACCAACAGACATGGATTTGGGAATGATCTGTGTACTGGAATCACTAGAGAAGGATCTAAAAATAACTCTCACAATACACTAAAGGATCTGGTGGGGGAAATTGACAATGGTAAAAGAGGGTTTTCAGCAAAGGATTGGAAACTATGAAAAGTTCGATGGCAACGTGAGATCATAAACAGGGCGGAGCTCAGTGGGTAGAATGGTCTCCTGGGCATGTGAGAACATGGCAAGAAAGCCGACATCAACAATCCAGAAAGGGTTCCCTCCAGCACAGCACAGACCATGTGAAAATAAGTAACTATAATCATGATCCTGGACACTTATTATGGGCTTTGTTTCTGGTTCCAGGCTTTCTAGGTGGGATGCAGACCGTCATGGAAGTCAGCTGTTCTTGCAGTCACAATGGTGGGGTGGGAGGGACAAGCTACAGAAAGCATAGTTTAGAAGATACCAGAAAATCCAGGCATAACAGTACAAGCCTGTAATACCAGTAACGGGAACCAAACATTCAGAAACAGCAAAATCCAACTTTTACCTTCTTCTCCAAAAGAAGTCGATGGTGTGTTGACCAGCTGGCCTCCTGTCTCGGTTGTAGTTTCTCTTGCTGTGAAGAGACGCCATGATCACAGCAATTCTTATAAAGGAAAGCATTGAAGGGTGGCTTACAGTTCAGAGGTTCAGTCCATTATCATCATTGTGGGACATGGTGGAATTCAGGCAGACATGGTGCCGGAGAAGTAGCTGAGAGTCCCTATATCTTGTCTTGCAGGCAACAGGAAGTGGTCGCTAACACTGGGTGTATCGTGAGCATATACGACACCTTAAAGTCTGCCTCCACTGTGACATACTTCCTCCAACGAGGCTAATCTCCCAATAGTGTCACTCCCTATGGGGGTCATTCTCTTTCAAACCACCATGTTCCACTCCCTAGCTCTCAAAGACGTGTAGCCACATCATATTGCAAACATGCATTCAGTTCAACTTCAAAAGTCCCCATAGTCTATCACAGTCTCAACAATGTTTTAAAGTCCAAAGTCTTCTGGGATCATGCAATCTCTTGAAACTATAATCACCTGAAAATTAAAATAAAAAACAGGTCACATACAAAACACAGGGAAGGGAGCCCAGCAAAGAAATACTGAACCAAAGGAAGACCAAACCCAACTGGGCACACTCCAAACTCTACATCTCCATGTCTAATGTCAAAATGCTCTTCAGATCTCCAACTCCTTTCAGCTTTGCTAAACACACTTCTTTCTCTCGGGCTGGTTCCACTCCCAGTTAGCAGCTCTTCTCGGCAGGTCTCCCGTGACTCTGGCATCTAACATCTTAGGTTCTCCAAAGCAATTCAGTTTAAATGTCACAGTTTCACACAATGGCTTGTCTACTAGGCCTTCATTCAGAGACACTGTTGACACATGCCTGGCCTCAGCCGTTTTCCTTAGTCATAGAGACAAATTCCATCACCTGTTTCTTCTGTTCTTAACTCTAAATCCAAAGCCATGTGGCTGAAGCTGCCAAGTTCTGCTGCTTGCTGGGGATAGAACATGGATCCTTATTCAACTACATCTTCACCAACTTTCTGGTTTTGATGGTTACCTCCAATGCCTAAGCTTGGCTCTCCTTGATCTTGTTCTGTAGACCTGGTCTACCTCAAACTCAGAGATCCGGCAGCCTCTGCCTTCCCAGTACTAGGATTAAAGGGGTGCACCACCACACCTGATTCTTAAGTTTCCTTTTCATAAGGTGGAAACTCAGCTGGGTGGGATCTTGTCCTGAGGTCACCACTCCCTTTATTCCATTGCTTAATCTGTTTATCTCCTTGATCACAGGATTTATCTCTAGTTCACTTCCTGGTGACCCTTTTCTCAATCTGTACATTTTATATTTTTATTTGCTCAGCTTACTCCTTTTCATTATAAATCTTCATTAGAGTTACTACTAATAATCACACGACAGAGTCTACACTAGGCTGTTTTGAGATTAATTTTTTTTCTGTCAATGGAATTAATCTAAAAGTTTTCACTTTAGCCTCATACAGGCTCTTCAGACAAATAAAAAAAAGAAAAGAAACCACATTCTTCACCAAAATATCACAAAAATGATTTCTAGGCAACATACTAAAATTCTCCTCTGAAACCTCTTCAGCCAGCCCCCAACAGTTCAAATCATGATCAGCACCATTGTGCTTCTACTGTATGGCCCATTAAACAGTGCTTAAAGTATTCCACCGCTTTCCTAACCCAAAGAACCGAAGTCCAGATTCCTCCAAAGAAAAATGTTCAGGCCCATCACAGAAATACCCCAGTCCCTGGTACCAACTTTTGCCTACGGTTTCTATTACTGTAAAGGGACAACATGACCAGAGCAACTCTTATTAAAAAAACAACATTTAATCGGAGTGACTCCCTTACAGTTTCAGAGAGTCAGGCAGTTATCATGGTGGGACATGGCAGTGTACAGGCAGACATGGTGCTAGAGATTTAGCTGAGTATCCTGTATCTTGCAGGCAACAAGAAGTGGTCTCACAATTCCTACTCCAACAAGGCCATAGCTCCCTTTGGGGCCACTTTCCTTGGGGGCCGTTTTCTCTCAAACCACCACACCATCCTGACAGCAAAGACATCAGTGTTGTTACAGAAGAAACACCTGTTCTGGCGCATATCTTTGGAGCAGCCATGGTCAGTCAGCCCTGCTGTTTTTGGCCCGTGACGAGGTAAAGTGTCCTAGCAGGAATGGGTGTTACCTTTTGGCTGAGAAACGAGAGAGAAAAAGAGACCAGAGTTCACAGGCCTTTGGGGTATACTCTCAGTTACCGAACGCTGGGACCAAGCCTTGAGACACACTTAAGAGTTACACCTGCCAGCTATCCTTCTGCATAGCTTCCCTCCTTGACGCACAGGTATTCAAGACTGTAGGACACATGCAAGACACATGCATGATGAAACATGGCTTTTTTCATAACATGCTCTGGTTCTAGCCAGCACATTTTCATCCGTCAATTTATCCTGGAGATCTTCCTCTCTGAGTCTCTGAAGGCTGCCTAGGGTGGTGTCCTCTGTAGGATTTATTGTGGGCTCCTTCACCAGTTTCCACCGGCTCCTCATTTAAGTTTTTCTAACTTCACTGTTACTCAAACGCCTGAAATGAATAATTTTGAACGGATGGTCATGACTCATACCTGTAATTCCAACCAGCCCTGTCTTGAAAGAAAAGGAGGGAGGGAGGGAGGAAAAAAGGTCAGTCATCTCAGAGGTGGAGTCTGCATTATTATTTTGATCTTGGCTCGTTAGCTGCTCTCTAGCAAAGCTGGGCTTCTTATTCTTTTATATTCATTGATTAAAAGAACTGAGTGAGGAGGCTGGAGAGATCGCTCAGCGGTTAGGAGCACTGCCTGCTCTTCCAAAGGTCCTGAGTTCAATTCCCAGCAACCACATGGGGGCTCACAACCATCTGTAATGAGGTTTGGTGCCCTCTTCTGGCCTGCAGGCATACCCGCAGACAGAATATTGTTTACATAATAAATAAATAAATATTAAAAAAAGAAAAAGAAAAAAAATCGAGTGAGCACGGACGCCTGGAAATCAGCTCGGATCAACACCTTCACTCTGCAAGGCCCTCTTTAAGAAAGGGCTGTTTTGATGGAAGTTGCCAAACAGCCCCAGGCTGACCCTGGAGAGCACTCGTCAGGATTCCTGGAAAAGTAGGCAGGCAAGATAGTAAGTTTCCTAAGAAAAACAGAGTAGGTGGGGCTTCTTGTCTCCTCTCGAATCCCTGGTCTCTGTTTCTGAGCTGCGTTGGGAAATGATGCCAAGGGGTCCCCCTTACCCCTGCAAGCTTACACTGAATGAGACAGGACACAAGCTTAAAGATTATGGAGCATGCAGTTCCAGAAAATTCTGTTCTAACCCCTCAAGGAAGGTCAGGAGACCAGAGAGGGTACAGCCTGAAGATTTGGCTAGAAGTACGTAACTGTCTGGAGGCTCCCAGGAAGACAACCTTCCGGTCACATTGATAGATATGTTCTGGTCACTAACTGCATCAGAGACACTTCTGAGCATTTGAATAAAAGCCTTTCCTTAAAAGGTTTTAATCTGGTGCTGGGACTCCTATTCTTTAAATTCCCAATGAACTTGGCTGTACTCCTCTCACTAGGAGAGCTGACTTACTGCCCAGCAGATCTTGTTTTCCTGATTTTAAACACTGAATACAACCCTGTCCCTGCACTTTCTTGTCCCTGCACGCGCGTGCGCACACACACACACACACACACACACACACACACACACTTCCCTGTACCCACACTTCTATGCCCCTGTACTTCCTCTTCCCTGTCCCTGCACTTCCCTGCTGCTCTAGCAGGCTGCTGTATTTTTAATGCATGATTAAAGTTGCAGAACTCTCTAAATTAAACTAGGAACTAAATTTAGAAGCTTCCGACCAGAGCCCCAGGGATATCACTCTGATTGCTCAAACTGCCCAAATCCCAATATGCTTTGCCCTGTGTGTTTGTCAGGGAAAACCAGGGTCTCACAGTACATCTGTGCACTTCTCCTCTGACATGTGAGGACCACCATGACCCTCCGCCATGCTGGTTTCTCCCTTTGAGAACATACTTAACGCCGGCGAGGTGATGTCTGCCTAGCTCGGGCCGCCCAGGTGTGAAATCAAGGTGCAAACAATGTCCCCGGTTAGCACTGCTCCTTCAGGATGCAGGCCTTCATTCGGGCACTCTGGAATGCTAAATTAAACTAAAACCAAGCAATAGTAACAATAAATAAAAGTTACCATTTAGCACTTACTTTACACTGTGTTTCATGCTAAGTGTGTGTGCGCATGCACGTGTGTGTGTGTGTGTGTGTGTGTGTGTGTGTGTGTGTGTGTGTGAGAGAGAGAGAGAGAGAGAGAGAGAGAGAGAGAGAGAGAGAGAGAGAGCATGTGTGCATGGGTCCACATTGAGTGTCTTCCCTCTTGGTCTCCATTTTATTTTTTGAGGCAGGCTCTCTCACTGAATCTAGAGCTTACTGATTCAGCTAGACTGTGTAGCCAGCAAGCCCCAAAGAGTCTCCTATCTCTGCCCCAGTACTGGAATTACAAGTGTGTCTCTGTGCTCAGCTTTTTACACGGTGCTGGGCACCCAAGCTCAGGCCCTCACGCTTGTGCAGCAAGCACTTTACCAATTGAGCTGTCTGCCCGGCCCCAGGCTAAGATAATTTTAATGCTTTTTTACTACTTATTCCTATTATGAAAATCCTGACTTATGGACATTCATTGGTTCCACCAAGAAAAAGACAAGGGGACCAAGTAAAGGACAGTGGAAAGAGGACATTAAACTTATCCGACAGCCAGATGTGGTGGAATATGACTGTATTCCAAGCACTCTAGGAGGCTGAGGCAGAAAGATTTTTGTGTGTCAAATTCAACCTGGACTACTAATAAGACCCTGTCTCAAAAAACCTAAATAATCAACCGATCAATTTGATTTGCTAACTAAAGTAATAGAAGGAAATAAGTACAGAAAAATAAAAAAAAAGGTGCATTCTACGCAGGGGCACATATAAGAATAAGAAGACCCACTTAGTGAAGGAGAGAGGAGCCAGGCAGGTTCAAGGACTAGAGAGCCCAGCATCCGAGCCCAGCATCCTAGGCTTGAAAGGAACACAAAGGAATCTAAAGATGATACTTTAAACTGAAGAGCTAATCAAAGACTAGATAAAAACCTAAAACTTAGTTCCTAAGCTACGTGAAATTGCAGACCATTTGCAGTCTTTAAGTGGAGAAGGGGTGTAATGTCGTTCACATTGACCATCTTCTGTGCTTGCTCCATGGAGAACGAGCTGGAGAGAAGGGGTGTGACGTCACTCACACTGACATCATGTTTGTTGTTTGCTCCTTGGAGAATGAGCTGGAGAGAGGAACTGAAGATCAGATACAGGGTGGGGGCTGAATTGAGAGTGGTGGAAGCCCATGTTGAGATGGGAAATGCACGCACACGCATTCTCTCTCTCTCTCTCTCTCTCTCTCTCTCTCTCTCTCTCTCTCTCTCACACACACACACACACACACACACACACACACACACGTCAAAGACAGTTGGGAGGGAGAGTTGGCAGGATTTGTTGACTGAGTAAATGAGAGATCAGGGGAACTACAACTGATTCTCTGGGTTCTGGCTCCAAGAGAAGAGTGCATGGGCGTGGCGCTCTCTCCCTGAACCCAAGAGTGGTGGGTGGAGACTAAGAGAAAACTCTGTGTAGTCAAGTCTGGAACTCTGCTCTGGCCACACGTTTGAGCTGTCTGTCTAAAAGACACAGATGTTAGACTCTTAGAGGACAGGTTTGTAGCTCAGAGGTGAAGGAGTCTAAACGGGGGGAAACAGAGAGGGTAAGGGGCAAAGAAACACCTATCAGAATGTGATCTATATAACGGCAGTATTTAAATGCATGGGAATCGGTAAGACTGATTTTGAAGCTGGCTAGCATTTGAAAGGGGGATATCCAGGGCTGACTCCAGACGGATGCTAACATGGGCAATGGGTCGGCTAAGACAGAGGCTCTAAGAGGCAAAGATGGTACCCACCACCCCTCCGTGTCCAGTAAACTGAGCAAGTGGCCATCAGGAAGAAAGGCCCCAGTGTGAAGCACCAGCTGATTTCTATTGCGTGTACACTCTCCCCTAATTCTCCACCTGGGTTCAGGCTGCCGTGCCTGCTGAGCCTACAGCTGGACTGAGTGGACACTATCACCTGTCAGTTCTCGTGGGTGCCCACTCAGGACAACGCTGCTGCAGAGAGGAACATGAGACGACACGGACCGGGAAACTGAATTGGGCAACCAGCACACTGCTGGTGATACTGAGAAAGGTCATTTCTGGATTGTGGAGCCGCAGATTGTCCAATAAATACATAAAAATGTTCACCCTTAACCATCAGGAAAATGCAAATTAAAACTGTATATTGAGATTTCATTTCACCCCAGTCAGAAAAACAAACAGCAAATGCTGCCAGGGACATGGCCGAAGAGGGTCCCTTATTCACGCTGAAGGGAGTATACACTGGTGCCTATAGTTTCTCAGTGGGTGTGGGGGTTTCTCAACACACCAAAGATAGAATCACCCAATGACCTGCTTACTGTCCAACCCCTTGAAGAAGCTTCATCAGCAGAGCATGGAGATTTTTTTAAAATATTTTTTTATTTATTTATATTTATTTATTATGTATACAATGTTCTGTCTGTGTGTATGCCTGCAGGCCAGAAGAGGGCACCAGACCTCACTACAGATGGTTGTGAGCCACCATGGGAATTGAACTCAGGACCTTTGGAAGAGCAGGCAATGCTCTTAACCTCTGAGCCATCTCTCCAGCCCGAGCATGGAGATTCTTATGCGTCCATCTTTAGTGCTGAATTATTCACAACAGTTAAGAAAGAAACCTGCCCAGGTGCCTATCTACAGATGGTACAAAAAAATGTGGCATTTATACACAGTGGGGTTTTATTCAGCTGTAATAATGAATGAAATGAGTGATTTCCCAGGGAAAATGGACAGAACTGAAGACTAGCATGTTAAGTGAAATAAGCCACGCTTGGAAAGGCGGGTATCTCAACTTTCCATATAAGAAGAATTACATGTGTGTTTGATGGAGGGAAGTTTCTGTCCTGCCCCATCCCACAACCATTCAGCCCCAAAGAAACACAGAGGCTTATATGAATTATAAACCATTTGGCCTACTAGCTCAGATTTATTAACTGGCTTTTATAACTTAAATTAACCCATAATTCTTGTCTCTGTTTAGCCACGTGGCTTGCTACCTTTTCTCAGTGAGGCATTCTCATATTGCTGTGTCTGACTGGTGACTGACTCTCCGCTTTTCCTCCTCCCAGAGTTCTCCTCATCTGATCACCCCGCCTATACTTCCTGCTTGGCTGCTGGCCAACCAGCATTTTATTAAACCAATATGAGTGATAAATCTTTACAGTATAAAAGAGCATTATCTCACAGCAGGGATATGAAAGCAGAGGCCTGAAAAATGGAGAAAAATGTGATGTCTTAGGGTTTCTATTGCTGTGATGAAACACCAGGACCAAAAAGCAAGTTGGGGAGGAAAGGGTTTGTTTGGCTTATGCTTCCACATCACTGTTCATCACTGAAGGAAGACAGGATGGGGACTCAAAAACAGGGCAGGATCCTGATGCAGAGGCCTTGGAGGGAGCTGCTTACTGACTTCCTCAGTCCACCTTCTTCTAGAATCCAGGACCAGCAGCTTAGGGATGGCCCCACCCACCATGGGCTGGGCCCTCCACCATTGATCACTGATTGAGAAAATGCCTTACAGCTGGATCTCCTGGAGGCATTTCCGCAACTAAGGCTCCTTCTTCTCTGACAAAGCTAGCTTGTGTCAAGAGACACACAAAATCAGCCAGTACAGGTGATAAGACCCATGGCTTCTTATCAGCACGAATCAGGGTCCATTTTCCCCACATCCTGCCTGGTATTTATTGCTAATTGTTTTTTGACTAGGGTGAGGTGAAATCTCAATATAGTTTTAATTTGCATTTTCCTAATGGTTAGATGGGAAAGGAAAGACAAAATGTTGCATGTTTTCTCTCATATGTTGAGTCTGCCTCTGTATCCACAACTATGACATAAAAGAAGAAGGGGAACTCTTCTGGGGGAGGGGATCAGTGATGGGGGGAGGGACAGAAGAGGAGGGCAGGCAAACACAAACAAAACACAGTATACACACACACACACACACACATACACACACACACACACACACACACACTAAAACAATAATAGGAAAAGGTTAGCAGTGGGGAAGGAAGAGTCCAGACTGAGGAAGACCACAAATAACTACAGCTCGACGAGATTGTGAATCTGATTGCAACGCATTTTATGGGAGTGGAGGGTGGGGTGGGACCCAGGCTTGGCTCAGAGAGGCTCCTAAACCATAGAGAAATGAAATTCAAAAGCTAACACAACATAGAATTACAGGTGGATTTTCTGTTCATAGTCTTCTGCCATCCCCTGTTTTTAAATTAAGAGCTTAGTATTGTAAAGTCACAGTGAATTGTTTTGTGTATCTGCCTAGTGACGGTGGAATATGACAGAGTACAACGGAACTATCGCTTAGCAGATGTGATGGCTTACACCGGTAATTCCAACACTCTAGACACTAAGGCAGGAGGAGTGCCTCAAGTTGAGAGCAGACAGTAGGGTTACCCAGAGAGACCCTGCCTCAGAATACTAAACAGAGAAACCCATGCTCCAAGCCAATCCAAGTAGTACCTTGCCAAACAGCGCCACCTAGTGTATCATCTACATCTCAAATAAATATTCTGATGTGTGTTGCATTCTACAGCTTATGAATCAGCCCACATTAAGATAACTGTGAACTTAAACACCTAAAGGTGCTACCTTGTAAACTCATATTCATAGATTCTAGTTCTTCACAGCTGAGATATAGAGTATAGTGCACTCTGTTAGAACTGGCTGTGGTGAGGAACCAGGCTACGGCCATGTCATTTTCTGGTAAAAATCTGAATTGAAACCCAAAAGGAATCACATTTCTAAAAAGTAAACTAAGAATAAATTATTCTTATTCTTAATGGTGGGATAAGTCGATTGGAGTCTTGATTTCATCTGTCAGGCGTGTTTGGGCCTTTGTCTTTGTACAAAGAGAGGACTCTGGGATAAGAATAAACACAGTCAGTTTAGGTCCGGGTGTAGCGGTGGACCCTTTTAATCCCAGCACCAGCATTCGGGAGACAGAAGCAAGATTTGCATTGCAAATTGCAGGTCAGTCATATATAGTGATACCTGTCTCAGAGGGAAGAAGGGAGGAAGGGAGGGAGGGAGGGAGGGAGGGAAAAGAGAAGGTGAGACTGTTGGTTTAACAGGAGCAGGGAGTGGATGCAATACACAGTCAGGGCCCTGTTTCTATAATTCTGTATCATTTTTGTGTAAATACAATTATAAGATTATGCATGCGTTTTGAACTCTAGTATTAAATCATTTATAATAATAGTTTTGAGTGACTGTAAAATCTTATACTGATAGGAATAGTTTTTCTCTCTTTATGTTTCAGCAGAGAGGGCACGCTAGCACAAACTATGCAGCTGAGTTTCCTGGATTTGGGGGAATGCAGTGGCTCAGAGCAATGGATAGGCCTCCCTGAAAAAACCATCTTGGTGATCATGCCTTCCCCATGCCAGGTGCGTGTGATGAGCATAGCTTTGAAGACCATCTGTATCTGCATTTCTCTTATATGACAAATAGAATCATAGGTGTTTGCTTTTAGAGGCTTTTTAAAACTTAATTTTGTTTTCTGTGTATGACATTTTGCCTGTATGACCTGTACCACTTAACATGTCTGATACCTTTGAAAGCCAGAAGAGGGTTCAGATCCTTTAAAACTGGAGCTACAGACAGTAGTGAGCCATCAGATGGATATTGGGAATCAAACCCAGGTCCTCTGGAAGAGCAGTCAGTGCTCTTAACCACTGAACCATCTCCTTAGCCCCTAGAACCATGTTTTTTCTTTATTACATATATGTATTTATTGTGTGCATGTGTATGAATGAGGATGCCAAGGCAGGTCAGAGGACAACCTGGACCTGTGAGAATCTTCTCTCCTTCCACCACCGGGTTCCAGAAAGAACTGACAGCAGACATCTTTCCCCGTGGAGCCACCTCACCTGTCCTGTAGATTTCTGAAGTAGAGGAAAAGTGTTAGCGCTGTTTGGAAATTAAAAGGAGCACTGTGATTTGCAGATGCTTGGGCAGTTATCTGAGTGTTTCTAGCAATGCCAGAGCGGGCTAGCAGAGAGCAACATAAACCCAAAACTAGCGTGCAAAGCCAATAGCACCTCGCACAGCAAAAGCTGTGCATATCTGAAAATACCCTACTTATCGAATCATAAAAAAACTACACACCATCTCTAAACATTCAGAGGAATATAAAAAGCACTGTGGCTTGCTAGAGTTCAGACCACATGTGGATTTGAATTGGTTTGATGGTAGGTAGAAGAAAATTATATTGTTTGGTACACTTTCAAAATGTACCTTCTTTTTGCGAAAATTCCATGTATATGTATTTAAAGTGTCTTCGATGTATTATTACTTGCATAGTACATGAAACTGGAGTTTGCACGCAGCTCCAATGAATGAATTTGCTCAGACTGCCATCTGCAGGTGCCAGGAAACACAGAGGCAATACTTACCAACTTCCATGTGGCTTGTGGGGGAAATATCATAAAGAGACTTATTACGTTGTACAACTGATGCATCGAACACAACACACACATATGTGCGCACGCACACACACATGCAACTCACCCATTCATGTGCGTGTGCCCCTCCCCCTTGTCAAAAGCAGTAAAGAAGTCAGAAAAGAAAGGGTACAAGAGGTTGGGAATGGAGAAGAAGGAAGTGGAGAATCAACAAAAATAATTTTTGTTCAAAAAACGCCATAACGACACCTAATACTACAACGCTAATTACAGATTTTATTTTTAAAAGAAAGCTATCATGTCCCAGTCACTGCGTTAAAAAAAAACTCATGTCAGCGGGATGGTTCGGTGGGTAATGCACCTACCACAAAACCTGACCGTTGCCCTTAGATTTCCACAAGCACAACATGGCACATGGGTGCCACCCCAATTAAATAAATAAATTTAACTAAAAGAAAAAAGGTTTTAGAAAAACCTGTAATCCCAGTGTATGTGTGTCCATGTATTTATACATGTGTGTAAATGTGTGTTTGTGTGCATACATATGTATCTGTGTGTTTGCATATGAGTTTATATATATGCATTACATGCATGTGTACATGTTTGTGAGTGCATGGGTTTCTGTGTGTGCACATATGTCTTATGACATAGTATGAGTGTACTAGGAGGCCGCTTGCTCATTTCCCGGCCGTCCAGACTCCCGATATAATCACACAGAAACTACATTATTTAAATAACTGCTTGGCCTATTAGCTCTAGCTTCTTATTGGCTAGCTCTTACATCTTAATTTAACCCATTTCTATTATTCTCTTGTAACATGAGGGACTTCTTGTTGGGGTTTATGTCCTGCCCAGTTCCCATAGCCGATAAGCCCCCAAAGAAAATCATACAGAGGTCTCCATAAGATTATAAACTGATTGGCCCATTAGCTCAGGCTACTTATTAGCTCTTGTAGCTTCTATTAACCCATTGTTCTTATCTATGTTAGCCATGTGGCTCAGTACCTTTCTCAGTGGGGCAGGTCCACCTTCTTATTTAGCTTCTCTAGGATGGAGGTGGGTGGTCCTTGGACTTCCCACAGGGCAGGGAACTCTGATTGCTCTTTGGGCTGACGAGGGAGGGAGGGGGACTTGATTGGGAGAGGGGGAGGGAAATGGGAGGCGGTGGCGGGGAGGAGGCAGAAATCTTTAATAAATAAATAATAAAAATTAAAAAAAATAAAAGAAAGATTCAGTGGGGCAGGTCACATCCTGCTTCTTTGGTGGTCTGGGCAGGACTGTGGAGGGAGCTTCCTTCTTCCCAGAATACTCCTGTTCTCATTTCCCCACCTCTACTTCCTGTCTGGCTACTGGCCCATCAGCATTTATTTAAGACGTAATTGACAGAATACAGAATTGTCCCCCACAAATCTGTGTGTCACCATGTGGCTGTGACTTATCAGGTAAAGTTCCATCTGGAGTCTGTCTCTGGCAAAGCTACATGGCTTCTCCCTGACTCTGCCTTCCTTCTCCCATATATGTGTGATGTGTGCATACTGTGTATGCCAGCATATGTTTGTGTGTTCGTGTGTGTTTGTGTGTGTGTCAATATGTGTACCTGTATGCTATTGTTTCTATATATGTGTATATAAGTATATATTTGTATGCATACTTGTATCTGTATGCACGTCCTCATACATGTGTACATGTATGTGTATATATTCATGCATGGTTGTGTATATGTATGTGTGTGTGCATGTATGTGTGAATATGTGGTTGTATGTGTGTATGTTTGCATCTATGTATGTCTATGCATGTGTAGATATATATGTATATATGAAGGGCGTTTATATGCTCTGTGTCTGTGTGCATATCAACGTAACATGGGGTTGTACAACTCTTTGGGCATGTATGTGTATACGTGTGTATGTGCACATTTATTTTCAGGTTCAGTTTTTGGAAGAACTGTCATCTTACTTTCAAAGGGATAAAGATTTCACAAATGTAGTTTTGCGGGCTTGTTGCTGCTGTCTGTTGTGCGGTCCCCATCTCCTGGGCAGGAGTGAGAAGATGTGGAGGCAACGGCACAGACTCTGGGAGATTCCAATACAGAAGCTCTTTACTTTAAACAGCTTGGGGTTTTCATGGGGTTAGGGAGGTTAAGCTGCCGCAGGAACACTTCTGGTTGGTCCTGTGCTGTGATAGGCTAAGAGCGCGTGTCACTAGTTGCCATGGCCAACTTTGCTTGCTGTTTGGGAGTCTGCACATGCTCACTTGTGCTTGTACTATTGCCTCCTCTTATGCCAGGGTTTTGTGAAACAATCTCTAGTTAAATAAATCCCTGGCTGCCCCAGAACACCCTTTGTACACCAGGCTGGCCACAAACTCACAGACATCTGCCTGCCTCTGCCTCCCGAGTGCTGGCATTAAAAGCTTGTGCCACTACCGCCGAGCCCATGCTCACATTTTAGAAGCCTCTGTTAGAAGCAGCATGGAGGATGGACATGAGGTGACCCCAGGCTAGGCAAAGAATTCTTGTGGGGGAATACGTTTCAGCATGTCCACAAGCATCCACAGAGGTCAGAGGAAGGCACTGGGTGCCCTACTTTATTAATCCCTACTTTGTGCCCTGGAGACGGGGGACTTTCACTGACCTACGGGCTTACCTCTTCTGGCTGGACTGGCCAGCAAGTCCCAGACCAGGATCTGCCTGTCTCAGTGACCCACAGTGCTGGAGTCACAGGATCAAGATGCACGTGGCCACATCCACATGTTGGTGATGGAGAGGGGACCTGGGTCTTCATGCTTGCACAGCCAATGCTCTTACTTTCTGAGCCTTCTTTGCAGCAACTATAATGAGTTCCTGACCTGTCTCAGAAATCCAAAAGGAAGAGGGAGAGGCTATTCCTCTGTTTGTAACTGGTTTAAAAAGGTCAGAGAGAAAGAAGTGTGCAGGTTTTCAAAAGTAATTTTACTTCAAAATAAAAAAGAGAACAGGAGCCGGGCATGGTGGTACACACCTATAATCCCAGCTCTTGGTAGATAGAGGCAGGAGAATTCGGAGTTCAAGGCCAGCCTTGGCTACACAAGTTCGAGACAAGACTGAACTGCATTAGGCCCTGTGTTAAATAAGGTGGGGGTTGGGAGTGAGAGTGTAGCTCAGGGCAGGGTGTTTGCTAGGGTGTGTCTCCCCAGCACCCCAGGAAAAAGAACAGTCAGGCTTGGTCAGGACAGTGGGATCTGAAAGTACCTGCACAGAACCCTTCCGTCATAGCTTCTCCCATTAGCAACCCCGAGACAGGAAGTGTGGTCTGGCTGGGCACTGTTTATTGGATATCATCTCAGTCGCTGCTGACCGTTCTTAACTCAGTGCTCTTGGCAATTCTGCAGTTCCTGTTACAGACAAAGTGGACGCAGAAGCAGACAGAAGCTAAGAAATGAGTCACGAGACACACAGCGACTGACACAGCAGGTTTAGGACTCAGCAAAATAGCTCATCATGTTTATATCCCATACGTTCCTCCCGATCATTTAAAACCAGTCCCCTTATCGAGGTATTAATAGAACTCTCATCCAACAGACATGGAATTAAAACAGTAGGGTCAGATCGTGAGTATTTATTGTTCCAGAAACAGTTACTTGACTGATTTCTGCCTCTTTTTGCCCCCCACGGTGCCCACTGAGTGTCTCTCCTTCTGTCTTTTGGGGTGTCTCCTTCCTGTAGGCATTACCTGAAACTCTTCTCTATCAACATACATCCATCAGATAGGAACCAAGTTAGGGGGTGCAGAGGAGGCTCAGTGGGGGGAAATACACACTGTACTTGTGGAGGATCCGAGTCTGGTTCTCAGCATCCCTTATGGACAGCGCACAGCCACCTGTAACTCCAGATCCAGAGGGTCTGACATCCTCTTCTGGACCCCAAGGCCCCCACACTCATATGTACATGTATATATACACATAGGCCCACCATGGACACATTTTTTTTTAAATAGGCTAACCCAAGTCTCTAAAGAACACATGTGCACGGGTGGTTTTTAATTTGTGTCTACAGAGTAGATATCGTCTTTGAAGCCAGGCCTGTATACTCATCTGGCTTCCCACCCTCCATTTGAAGGTCTGGTCAACATTTCAGAGCAAACAGGATGAACGTGAACTCCATATTTCTCTCTTCCAATATTCTCGCTGTCTTCAGAGCCTCAGTAAAGAACAGCCCATATTTCTGATACAATAGAAGATATGGAGGTATTTATATCTCCTGTCCTTTCGTCTTATTCTGTGCCATATCTGTGGGCAGATGGTGTCAGCTAAACCTTCAGAACACATCCATTAGCAAAGTCTTCCTACCACTGTGTCTCTTGTGCCTGCTTTAGAGCAAGGGTCTCTGTGATGGCCAAGAGAACACACCTCTCAGATCCCCAGAGTGTGTGATTGGTCCATGGCCTCAGCAGCTATACTCTGAGACGATGGAGGACATTTCAAACCACCGCCATCACCAGTCCAGTGAGAGCTTCCTATATGAGTGTGAGTGTAGAGTCATCCACCTACCAGGGCCCACCTCCCTGAAGAAAAAAAACGATGATTCTTCTTCTCCCAACAACCACCAGCTGCTAGTAACTCCTCAGCTGGGGGTGACCCTCCCCCACCTGCTCTGTTGCCTTGATCTGACCTTGTGATTTCCTGAAAACAAAGGCCCTGTGGTGTCCTGAAGACGCTGTTTCTCAGAACTGCCCCCAACCTCTAGCTTACATCTCTCCACTATGCTCTTCTACAAGGTACCTTTAGCCTTACAGGACTGGGTGCTATAGCTCTCTCATTAGATAGAGTTAAACACCCACAGTTACTTATCTACTTTTGGACCACTTGTGAGTCTCTGTGTTATCCAGTGTCCACTTCAAAAAGAAACTTCTCCAATGGGGCAGGATGCTGTACTCCTCTACAGGAACAAAGATGAGATACTTCTCTTTGTTTTCTTTTTTTAAACAGGCGTCTCCGTGTAGCCCTGGCTGTCCTGTAACTTATGCTGTAGACCAGGCTGGCCTCGAACTCACAGAGATCCACTTGCCTCTGCCTCCTGAGTGCCAGGATTAAAGGAGGGCGCCACTACCACCCGGTCAAAGATTTTAAAAGCAATTTGATTCTAGCTATATTTTTAAGGCAGGGAAAACTAAGCCACTGTTACATTTTTATTTTTAAACCCAAGATCCGAACTAGAAGTCAAAGGGCCACAGAGACTGGAGACCTTCCTTCCTCTGACAAAGCGGCCATCTGCATACGCATTCACAAAGGCTGGGCACAGGAACGGAAGCCACAAAGTGCCTTTTTGGCAGCCCGCCCTTCTCTGAAAGCTGCATTTAGAGGTCACACGCAGAAATGCGGGCACGAGATCCTGTCGTTGATTCACCGTCCCGGAAGGTCTGACTTCACTGAAGAATTTGAAGGGTATAACTGATACCTAGGTACGTGAGCCCGTTCCTGCCAGCGGGTAAAATCCAAGTAGAAATGCTCTCCTGGTTTCGCCACTGAGAGGTTGCAGGCTTGCATCAATCCCAATCCTTCCAGAGCCCCAAAGCTGCAAGGGCCCTTTAGAAACACTACATGGGGGCACGGAAAATATGTGTGCTGCTGAGTGTTCCTGGAGGAGACACGGCACAGGTTTTACTTTTCTTTCCTGTGAAAAAACAAAACCATGAGCCATGAACCATTTCCTGAGCCCTGTTGACACTTTCCTACACACCGATGTGTGAAATCTGAATGAGGGAGACAGAAAGATAGAGGAAACCATAGGGGTGGCCTGGGCCCTTCATTCCAGGCTCTGAGCTGCACTGAGGAAGGCAGGAAACTTCAGGTACCATTGATAAAGACCAAATTGCCTCAGAGACGACATCTTTTTTTCCTATTGTCGAGAACATTAAATAAATTAGGCAGTGGTGATGCATGCAGGCCTTTAATCCCAGCACTCGGGAGGCAGAGGCAGGTGGATCCCTCCCTAAGTTCCAAGTCAGCCTGGTCTAAAGAACGAGTTCCAGGACACCCAGGGCTACTCAGAGAAACCCTGTCTCAAAAAGAAGGAGGAGAAGGAGGAGGAGGAGGAGGAGGAGGAGGAGGAGGAGGAGGAGGAGGAGGAGGAGGAGGAGGAGGAGAAGGAGAAGGAGGAGGAGAAAGAAAGAAAAGAAAAGAACACTAGATAAGCTATATTACTTTGGGTCTAAATAAAGCATATACAGGTTTCTAGAACGCTTCCTAAATCTAAACACCACTGTCACAACTACCCAACATCTGTCTTTTAACTTTCTGTATACAGAAAAATTCCTTCTCTTTTAACCTTGTTGTAAGCAATACTCTTGGAGAGATGTGAAAATGGGAAGGGAAGTTTTGTGTCAACCACAGAGATGTCACGACCATCAGGACCCCAGGGGACCTGACACACTTCTGATCTCTTCAGACCTCTCTGGGCACCAGGCAGGTACACGGCGCACATACATACCTGAAGGCAAAACACTCACACACATAAAATAGGAATACATAGACCCTTAAAAAAAGAAGGAAGACTAAGAGTGACCCCTTGAGACAGCCATGCCTGCACGTGGGCGTGCCTCACCCTCTACCTGTTTCTGGTAATGGTGTAACTTCAGGTCTGTGTTAAAGTGCGCTGCTTCATATTGACTTGCCCTGAAATCCATCCAGGCCGCGATTCTCAATTTTGTTTTGGCATGAACAGAGGTCCCTAAGGGAAAATGGAGCCTTCTATGGGGGATGGAGTCTTAGTTTTGTTTGTCTGTTGCTCTTTCTGTTGCTGTGAGACAACACCTGCTAGAAAACATAGGGAAGAAAGGATTTATTTTTGCTCTCAGCTCCAAGTTCACAGTCCATCACAGCCGAGGGCCAGGAGGCAGGAGCTTGAAGCCTTCGGTCACACTCACAGCCAAGAGCAGAGAAAGAACGAACTCCTGCGTTCCATCCTATACTCACGGAGACATTTCCTCAAGTGAGGCTCCTTTTTCTCTGATGACTCTGGCTTGTGTCAAGTTGACACGCTAAACCAGCCAGGACATTCATTGACACAAAGTCCACACTACACCAGGGCACAGTGTGCTTTAACAGAACACTGGCTTCAGAGTTAGGAGCCCTGTGCTCCCACTTCAAATCCGCTGCCCACTGGCTTTGTATTTTTGCATAAAGTGACCAAAACTCTTTGTGTTATTTTCCCATCACTGCCCAACAAGTTGCCCCAAGTGTGAAGCTTACAGTGAGCATGTGCGATCTTCCAGTTACTGTAGGCTGGTTCAGCGGCGTCTAAGCCGGTGCACTCAGAGAGTCTCAGCAAGGGAAAAGAAGATGTGAGCTAGCGGTCTGTCATCTGAAGGACGACTTGGGCTGGAGACTCACTCACAAAGAGCTTTAGTTCCCTACCCTCTGCTTAAGCGTCAGCTGTCTTCACCAAAGAAATCAAGAGGTCAGTTAGATAGGGCTGCAATGGCCACCACAGCCAGTCTCATGTATAATACAGCATCAGCCCTGCAGTCCTTCCTGCTACAAAGCGGGCAGAGGGTGGGCACCAGCAGGTAGGGAACATCCGAGACATCTCAAATGTTGACTAATACGGTTTCTCCCTTGGTTTTTTCACCTGTAGAGAGAGATTTGAGCCATGGGATCTTTGGTGACCTTTCCTCAGTGCCATCTCTAGGCTTGCTTTTCTGCTCTCCTATGAAAATCTCTGCCCCTTTCACCTTTGAGCCATTGATTGTATCAGCCACTATGCTTCTCCATGCAGCCGTTTCTAGACATCCTGGCTACATTCTCCCACCAACTCGCCCTGATTGTGACATCCACTTGGTTTATGGCTGGCCTGTCCTTACTCCACGTCTATCTTGCCAACTCCTTCCAAGTCCTTGTGGGTCACCCTTCCTACCCCAGAGCTTTCTGGTCCTTGACTTTTCTCCATTCCTGCCCATTTGTTTCTTGGCACCTACCTGAAGGGGTTAAGTCAGCTCCCTTTAGAGGGCGGGGTTTGCCTCAGGCGAATGCCTGCCAATAAATGGTGAGCGGAGAGGCGGCTCGTTCCCTTTTTGTTTCCTCCCTACCTGTGCTACGCTGGAACTTTGGTTCAGTAAGTTTAACAATAAAGTGGTAAATATTCTTTGATATCTGCATTGCCTTTATTTTGTGCGGGTACACCTACCCACACATCCTTTCCTGAGTTTCTAATCACCAAACTTGTCGAACTTTCACAGGAAAGACAGTCTCTCCCGCTTCATAAGAGACCCCATTCTTTTACGAGATTTCAAACTGCCCACTAGTGTTCACAGTGCATGTGTCCCCCACATCCTCACCTCCACCACCTCTCTCCCCACCCACAAACACTAACAACTATTGCAAACATTTTCCACTGTCCTCAGAATTCAGCACATACCCTCAAACCACATTTTCTCTTTCCTTTCTAGAAAAAAATAGAACTTAACTAAGTGAACACACTTTTATGCCCGGAACTCATTCTTCCTTTTTTTTTAAATGAAAGGGGCTCCCTCCTCTGATATGATTTCAGTCCCTCCATCTGTGCTCAGAATTCCACTTCCTCACACACTTTCAGACACTGCTCTCTCTCTCTCTCTCTCTCTCTCTCTCTCTCTCTCTCTCTCTCTCTCTCTCTCTGAGACTGTCCCAAGTAGCAGGTCTCAAACTCACAGCGTAAGCTGACTTTGAGTTGCTGAGCACCTGGTCCTCCTGCTCTCTGCTCCCGTCCTCTAAGTCCTGGGATTGCAAGTGTGGGCCACCACACGCAGCAATTACTTCCTATTTTAATATTAACTGAATATGTAAAGGAGATACCTGCATGATGGTCTTTTTAATTCAGTGACGTTAAGGGCGACTATTTTCTCCTTTATCTTCTCTATAAGAATAATGCACTACCATATACTATATTGCATGAAATACATAGGACTGTGCACCATTTAATTCCATTGGTAGTATTCATAGTGGATTAGGGAAATGCTGGGTTTTAGCTCAGTGGAACCCCTTTCCAGAATTGCAAGAATGGAAAATGTTTTGGTTGTTTTGAGCTACAAGTTTGTGGTGATTCATAATAAAAGCAAAAGGGAATTGTTCGTCTGGTCTGTGTTCCAGGGCTTCACGCACGCGAGGTAAGCTCTACACCGTTTAACTACGGCCCCAGCTCTGCTACTTATCTCTCAGGGCTGAACAGACCCCTGATATTTTTCTTTATGGTCTGACTTTTAGGGTTTTGTTTATGAAAATCTTGCCCTCACTATATTCTCCTTCATTTTCTTCTGCTGTTGAACACATACGAATTTTCCCTTTGTGTTCACGTCTCTCAGCCATTTGCAGAAGCCCACATGAATTGTCCCTCAGCACCAGGGATACCTCCTAAAGGCCACCCTTTGCCGGAGTGCCTCGCTCGTCTCTCCTACATCTTAATATCATAACTTCGCTGTTTAGTGGCCTTGTGGTTTTGTTTTGTTTTTTTTTCCTTAACGTGTATGGTGCTTTGCCTGCATATATGTATATGGATACACGCATGCCTGGTACTCTGGACTCCAAAAGCATTTGTCAGACCCCTAGAGCTGGAGATAAAGAAGGTTATGAACAGCCGTGTAGGTGCTGGAAACTGAAGCAGGAGCCTCTGCAAGAGCAGCCAGGGCTCTGAACCACTGAGCCACCCTACTAGCCCTGGTTGCCTTGGGTTTATAGTTGTTCTTCTACTTCTTGTTGAGGTGATAGTCACATGACATAAAAAAGCCATTTCAAAGTGAATGTATCAATCCTCGCTCGGAATTATGTAGCAGTCGTCTCTGTCTCAAAGTGAATGTATCAATCCTCGCTCGGAATTATGTAGCAGTCGTCTCTGTCTGGTCTGTACACGTCCAGACTAGCAGAAAGTCTAGTGGGAGCCATTCTGCTTCGAGTCTATTCGTCATTAACAAAGCAAACACAGAGTAATTGCTAATATTAAATGTTACTAGCATGGAGCTGGGGAGCATAGATCCATGGAGGAGCACTCTCTGAGCAAGCACAAGGTGGCAGTTCACTTCCTGCCCCTACCAAGAAACAAACCGCGACACTAGTTGCTCTCACTGTTGTTACTGTGTGGTCAGAAAATACAGAACAAAGGGTATCACTCTCCTGTTCGATGCCTTTCCCTCTCCCTGCCTCTAGGTGAACCGTTCCACTCTCTCCTCTTCCCTACAGTCATGCTCATGGAAGATTCCACTTCAGCTCTGTCTATGCTCTGACCTAATTCCAGCCCTGATCTGCCCACCTGCCCCAGCCTTGTGTCTCCACCCGTTTCAGCCTTGAGTCTCCGCCCACTGCCCCAGCCTCGTGTCTCCGCTCACTGCCTCAGCATTTCCACCACTAGCACCACCTAACAGGCAACTTCCAGGCTGATGGCAGGACCATTGGCTCCCACCCCTAAAGAACACCTCACCCCTGTTTCCCGTGCTTGTCAACAGCATCACCTCCCAGAACTGCTGCTGCTAGACCCATAGCATGGCTCTTGATCTCCTCCTTTTGGAGAGCAGTTCTCAGCAAGAACTGTGCTCCCCAAGAAACATACCCGGAACCTGACTGTGTGTGGCCACTACCTTCACTCAAGTCACAGCCCCCTCTATCGTGGTTTCTCTAAACCTATCTGATTCAGAAGTATCAGTAAATGACTTAAGTACATTTTGGGGTGTCTGTGATGATACTTCATGAGGCAAGCCAATCCTGGGGACTCCAACCTAATGGGTGGATTAATCCCTTAGTGGATTCATAATAGGATGGCGTTGTTAGGAGGTAGTGCAAGGTTTGGTTGGAGGAAAGTAACTCTTTGTGGGTCTTGTCTACTTCACCCTGACTCTTTCCTGAAAGTTGTGTCTCTGTTTTTCGCTCACTATGAAGTAAAGAACCATTGCCATAATTTGTTCAAGCAACTTTGGATTGAATGCTAAAGACCAAGAAGCAAAACAAATTTTCCCATCCCTTGAGTTCTCTCAGTGAAGTAACTACAATGGTACAAACTCTTTGGAATACTGGGAACCTCTCACCTCAGCTTCCCACGCCATTCTTGTCTTCTCCACAGTCTCTTCTCCATACAGAAAATATCAGGGTAAGTTGGGTCCAGTGGCACATACCTGCCATCTCGGCACTATATAGGTTACGGCAGGAGAATCATGAGTTCAAGGCCAGCCTATGCTATGTATTGAAAACCTACGCAAACAAACAAACAAACCAGCAACAACATAAGTCCATCTGGCTTCGAATTTCACTCATGATGAAATTCAAAATCCTCATGTCATGTTCTGGCGGAGACCCTCTGGTTGGTTAGTCTTCATGACGATGGCATGACCACCTCCTAATGGTTCTTTTGGCATCTTGCCGGGGGGCTATTTTTGCAATATACAGTACATACCCATAAAGTACTAACCACCTCTTTTCCTACATATCTTTTCTATTTCTGGCCAGATATTTATACAGATAAAGGCATTTCCCTTGCTTGACTGTTTAGTGTACAATAAAATTTCAAGACTGCACTGCTCTGTAAGAAAAATAACAACAACACTTTGTTTGAATATTATCAAAAGTTTCTTACCACTTTGGCAGCTTACTTTATTCTTGACACGACCACTCTTGTAGTCTGCACCCCCAGGACTACATGACATCTGAATATACAGCCACACCACCTTGAACATGCCCAATCTTGTCTGAACACATTTATAGCTGCCCCTTTCATGCTGACTCTACATATAGCTATAAACACATGACTATATTTCCTCATGTCTTTTATTGTAATCAAGGCTCTATGGTGTGTTAAATGCACGTAATTGCATTTAATCAGTACCAACTCTACTCTCCTAAACTTGGCTTGCTTGTGGATCCAAGGCCTCCTGATTGATGGGGAGGTAAGGTCTTGGGGAAGACGCCTGTCTTTTTCAAGTCCCTCTCTGACCCACATGGATGACTCCAGGCTCATAACTAGAGTCAGATTTCAACATGCTTCAAGGGGATGAAGGCTATGGTTTAGATTTTGAAAGAATTCCATATTTTTCTAGTGTATATATAGAGATTTAAAAAAAAAAAAAGAGGAACATGTTGTCAATGAATTTGAAGAGTGCTACTCCAGGGAGGAAATAAGTCAAAATTAGATTAACCCAAATGTACTCATACTAAGAAGGAGCCTAGATTTTATGTGTGCATTCTAGCGTAGCCAAAGAGGCTCTGGTTTTTTCCTTGGTTTGTTGATTGAACTTTGGGTTCCGTGTTCCGTAAAACTGACGTTAGAGAACATTCTTGGCATAGACACGAAGGAATGTGAAGCTCATTTACGATCCGCATCTTGCATCCCCCGTACCCCCCCCCCCGCTAGATCTTTAAGAGAGCAAACATAAGAAGGCATCTGTGCACTAGACATGATGAACTACTCTCAGGGAGATGGTACCAGGGGCCCAGAAAGGCTCTGTGGCAGTGGAAGACTGAATGTTGCTGCTGTGGGTGGTGGTGACCAATTACTTAGGGTGATTCCAAAATGATGCAACCAGATTGCTGCGCCCAACCACGAGAATCAAGCTCAGAGAGATGGTTGTAACAGCAGCAGACATCACGTCAAGTAACCAGAGTATCTCGAGCTGGCAAATGATTGATCAAGATGCTCGTGGGGTTGGAATGGAATGTATGGAGAGCATACTAAAGCATCACTTGGCCTGGGAGCTAAAGAGCTGGATCCGGCTGGATCATCAGGGCATGCAGGCAAACCTCTTAGCAAGCGTCTGAAACTGGGCAATTCACAAGGGCAGGGACTCATTTGACAGGATGACCTCCAGATGGGAGATCAATAGTCAGGCCACAGATATACAGTAAATCTTCCTCCAGGTATTCCCCAACAGGGGACATTTTCTAAGACGTCAGGATGCATGGGTTATATTTCTATTAACCTTTCTACATGACATAAAGAGAGATCTGATAGGGCTTACACTGTTCTACGTGCTCTGACTTCTGACTGTCACTGCACACTTAACTTCTCCACTTCCCTGCTGCATCCACATTGGCCGTCCTCAGCCGTGCCCAGAGCTTCCCCATCATCACACGTCCGAACCTGTGGGGCTCTCTGCCACAGGTCTCTGCTTCCCTCAATTATCCACATGACACCTGCTCATTTGCCTTCCTTATCTACTGATTTATTCGTTTATTTTTGAAGTATTGTTGGCAGAGGCCGCTCATTCATTCCTGGCCCCTCATTGGTTCCCTGCCACTCATTCATTCCCCGCCGCTCATTAGTTCTAGGCTGCTCAGACCCAAAGTAACCACACAGAAACTGTATTAATTGCAATGCTGTTTTGTCAATGGCTTAAGCATATTGCTAGCTAGCTCTAACCCATCTCCGTTAATCTGTGTATCATCACGAGGTCATGGTTTACTGGCAAAGATTCCACAGGCTCTGGTGGAGGCGTTTGTCTCATATGGCAGCTACATGGCTTCTCTCTGACTCTGCCTACTCTCTCTATATTTCCTCCAGCCTGGCTATATTCTGTTAAGTCATTGGCCAAATTAACCATTAACCAATAAGAGCAACACATATACAGGACTTCCAACATCATTTCCCCTTTTCTGTCTAAATAAAAAAGAAGGTTTTAACTTTAACATTGTGAAATTACATATAACAAAACAGGTATCAAGCAAGAATTACAGTTACAATATTTATATCTACTTTTATCAGAACCAAGAAAAACTATAATTATAACTATCTATTCTTCAACTCCATCAAAGACCCCAGAAGGATATAATATTACCTAAATAAACAGGAAGTGCATTGTAAGCAACTTCCATAACTCTAAAATTGACAGAGACATCTTGTTGCCTGGACAGTCATGTACCGCTGCTATCGGCAATAGCAGAAAGATGCAGGCACAGCCTGGTTGCGGCTGTAGTTTCGTAATAATTAAGCTATGAGATCAGATAGAGTCCAGCAGCATCTTAATAGGAAAAGAAAATGTGGTGCATAGTTGGGTGATTTTATTCAGCTGTAAACAAAAATGAAATTACGGCATTTGTAGAAAAATGAAAAGAACTGGATATCATTATGTTAAGTAAAACAAACAAGAAAAATAAATATTTTATGATTTTTCTCCTATTCAATCTAGATTTAAATTTATGTTTTATTTTGATGGCCTGATGTATGTTGTGCCTACTCATTATGTAGAGTATGTAGACACATGTGTTCTTGAGATGCAACTGTTTTACTTATACACTGTCTTTATCTCCTATGAAAGATGTTACACCTTTGGTCCAATATTGTATGACACAATTAATATCTTGACTTTTTTTTTAAAAAAAGGTTTATTTATTTTGTATACAGTGTTCTGCTTGCATTGCCTGCAGGCCAGAAGAGGGCACCAGATCTCATTATAGATGGTTGTGAGCCACCATGTGGTTGCTGGTAATCGAACTCAGGACCTTTGGAAGAGCAGACAATACTCTTAACCACTGAGCCATCTCTCCAGCCCCTATACTGGCTTTAAAAAAAAATCTGATTTTCTTTTATTTATTTGAGCCTGTCCCTTCCCCATTAAATCTATCACTTTTAGAAAATATAGTGCTACTTTTTTTTTTTATAGAACTATCATAGGTCTGAGCTTTAAAAATAAAATCAAACTTCTGAATTCATACCCATAGGACTCTAAGTGCCACACGGATACGTGCACACCCGGGGTTGCTGCTGCACAGGTCACAGGAGGTCACAGATGAGCGGGGAGTGGACGTGTGTTCTGTGTACACACTGAAGTTCCAGCCGGCTCTAAAGAGGAGCGAGACCATGGTGTCTGGAGGGGAAAGGATGCAACTGGAAACCCTCATGCTGTGAAATAAGCCACTCAGAAAGGAAGTCGCCTGTGAACTCTGTGTCTGTGTGTATGTAGGTCATGGAGCTAGAAAATGGAGCATGAGAGGGGAGATAAGATCTGAGGGGCAGGTGTGGCGGGAGAGGGCTAAGGAGTCCACGTGACTGTGAGGTGGAAGGGACGGGGGGGGGGGGGGGGGGGGGATGTGGGAAACGGCGATGGACAAGAACAAAGTTGTGTTTGGACGCGCCATGCTAAAGCCAATTTCTCAGTATGCTAATAAAAGATAATAAAAACAGAAAAAAATTAAAGATGATGTTATTTTAAAATCTTCTGACTTTTAATTGATGATTTAAACCCGCTTGCAGCTTTCCTCATGGAAAGCATAGTTTACGTCTTCCACTCTCCTGCGTCACACTGGATCGAGGCGGCCATTTCTACTGGATTGTTTGTCGTACCTCGGCAAGGTCGTTTTTCTGGCAGTCGCCCAGAATCGAACACTTCACTTTCTAATTTTCTTTCCTTGCCCTTAGCTGTGGTTATAAAAGTAAGCTCTGACCAGAGGGAGGTGAGCAGGGGTGGAGACAGCAGAAGCGCTCTTCTCTCCCTTCCTCAGCCCTGCCCTAAAGTTGGGAACCAGCGCTTTTGCACTTTCATGGGACCAGGAAGACCTGAGTGTGGCTGTGTCCCGCGGGGGTTTAGGACTGTTAGGAACATACAGTGATCTTGGAGCCATCGCAGTGGCTCTAACTCAACCCAGGAAACTTCTCTAATTTTTTTTTTGTTTTGTTTTGTTTTGGGGGGGGGGGACTGGAGAGGACTCCGTGGTTAAAAACACTGATTGCTCTTGCGGAGGACCCAGTTCAATTCCCAGAAACCACATGGTCATTCACAACCATCTGTAACTCCAGTTCCAAGAGACCTGATGCCCTCTTCTGGTTCCCTAGGCACCGGGCACACACGTGATATACATGATACTTACATGCAGGCAAAATATCCATACACATTTTTTAAATAATCAAAAAAAGTAACTAAAAATTTATATTTAGGTTTATTTATGTGTGTTTGTGTGTGTATATGCCATGCATACGCAGTGCCTGCAGAGGCCAGACGAGGGTGCTGGTGAACCACCTGATGCGGGTGCTAGGATCCGAAACGCAGCAACTGCCCTAACTGCTGAGCTACCTCTCCAGCCACCCCAGGTTTCTTTTACTTAAGGAAATAACTGCTTTAAGCCACTTTACGTGGGATTTGGTTGTTCCGTGCAGCTGGATCTAACAGGAACTGGTCATTTCCTGGAGCTGCTTTGTTATTGTAGGCTAGGGCGGAGGGGAGGTGGCAAAGCAGTGTCTCCCTCAGCCTTCCCTGGCTTGTGGCAGCTGGCCTGCTCACTCAGCTTTTCCGACACAGTGGACTTGCTTAAAAGTAGATCTGGAAGTAAACGTGGCTGTAGTGGCTTACTCCAGATCTCAGGAAAGAATGTGGAGAGCATACGGGAGACACAAGAAAAGCAAAAGAGGGACACTGGGGTCCCCAAGACGGTCACTGGGGTCCCCATGATGGTCACTGGGGTCCCCAAGACGGTCACTGGGGTCCCCATGACAGTCACTGGGGTCCCCATGATGGTCACTGGGCACATGATCCTACTGGGACTTCACGAAAAGTATTTGGACCACTTCTCAGAATTCCTCCTAGAACTGTCCACAAAGACAGGACTGATATGCAATAATATTCAGCCTCCAGGTTCTCCCCCACTGGCCGAGTCCTCCAGTGGGTGTAAACTCCATTGTCCTTCTAGAAACACCAGGCTTTCCCACAGAGAATTTTCCATGGGTAAAATGCTTAGGAGTTGCTAAAATTCCTTCTCTTGGAGTGACATAAACCATGTCTAGACCTCCTGCAATCCCAACAACAAAGCAAGGTGCAATTCCATCAGAGTTCACTCTAGGAAGCCAATTAATATATTAGGCTTGTTTACAGATGGACAGGTGACCTTATAGCGGTCTCCCTGCAGGGCGTGCACTGGCATGGATGACACCCTATCCACCCCCGAGCCCCATGGCTGTGCCAATGGAGCCCTTCCCTTGCCTGCCCATATCCTCTGACCTTCTCAGAGACTCTGGGATCATGAACAATTAGGGTAGAACAGCATACCACTGTCTGAAAGGGGTGGCTGAGTTCTCAGGGGAGAGCCCTAGGGCCTTCCTGCTCCCTCCTTGCACAGGCAGCATCAGGAATCATCAAACCCAGCTGTAAAGACCATTGGCCGGCAGACTGACCCAGCCTGACTCCTGAAGATGGGGGCAGTTTGGCTCGAGGCCTAGTCCTGTACAGATGAGCCTGGGAATGAGGCTAGACACTGTCACCAAGAGCTGAGTTTGCAGGCTGTCATCAGAAGTTGTAGAAGGAGTTTCCTTTGGGCCACCAACACAGAACCTTATTAATTACGAAAGATAGGTGAATAGCTCAGGCTTGTCCTACTAGCTCTTTTAACTTAAATTGACGCATTTATATTAATCTGTTATTTTTTAATGGCTTTTTATGTCTCTTCCATCTTGTAGCTCCTGTTTCCTCTCTGTGTCCACTGGCATCTGTCCTGAACCTAGATTCATTTCCTCTTCTCTTTCTCTGCCTGGAAGTCCCGCCTAACCTCTTCCTGCCTAGCTACTGACTGGTCAGCTCTTTATTAAACCAATCAGAAGGCGCCTTGGCAAAGACACATCTACACAGTTTACAAAAAGATTATTCCACAACAAGAAGTACATCGAAGGACTGTGACCCCGACAGCAGGGTGTTTAGGGTTTAGTGCCTATTTCCCGAGATCCACCTGGTTCTCCTTGTTTCTGTGATGTGTTAGCCAAATTCCTGGCATGAACATGTCAAAATGGGCAAGATGTATCGTTGCCCACAGTTCCAGAGGCTTTGGTCTAAGGTCACATGGTGCCATTGCTGTGGGCCCGTGGTGAAGCAGAAACTCTCAGGAGAGGCTGCAACAGAGCAGGCCATCCGGAAACAGAACCGGCGAGAGAGAACGTCAGACAAGCAGGGTGGAACACGGGGAGGGAGCAGATAAAGTATTATTTTTCCAGGGCACAGCCCCAGTGACCTACTTTGTCCAACTAGGCTCCACCTGGTAATAATGCCACCACAAAGGGACCCAATCAAGGAATTAACCCTCTGAAGAAGTTAGAGCTCTTATCATCCAATCACTGAATGGACTGGCAGGGGGCTGTTCCTTAAATATGTGAGCCTTTTGGGGGACAGTTTATATACCAACTATACATGTTAGAGCTGCTAAATTACCTTCAGTAGACCAAGCCTGTAACCAGCACCAAAGTCACTGTTACAGTGTGAACCTGCCGCTCGAAATTTGACACTTCTGGACTTCCATAAAATATATTTTCCTGTCTCAGACAGCTCGTTTTAAAAATAAATTACTTCCCAGTCCTTTGTTCCAGGTGATCTAAGTTTGTATTTACTGTCCTTTTGCTTTGGCTATACCACTTATTGAGCTATCTTCACTCTTGTGTCTTGACTATTGACTTCTAGAGCTGATTCTTATATCTTTCTTCCAAGCCCAGATCTCTCTTCTAACTTCTCAAGTCAAATTTACTACCTCAAACCAGACACCTCTCAGAGAAACAATTACACAACTGACCAAACCTACATACTGCAAACATCCCCCTTTCCTCTCACTTCTTCCATTATTCCCTTCTGTGTGTGTGTGTATTTATTGCTCATGTGTGGTGCAAGTGAGCATGCGTGTGTACATGGAGGCCAGAGGTCAACCTCATTGGCTCAGAGCTCACTGATTGAACAGGACCTCTTGGCCGGAAGCTCCAGGGGTCCTTCTGTCTCCACTTCCTGGTGTTGGGATTGCAAGGGGCTAATCCAGCATGTGACTTATTTCTGTTTGCTGGGGTTTGAACTCAGGTCCCTGAGCTTGCGTGGACGGCGCTTTAGCAACTGGGCTGTCTCCTAAGACCCCACTATGTCTCCACATTCACTGTTTCAATAATGACATTTTCACTAGCCTCATCCACGCCAAAATTTAGCAATAGTTGGCTTCTTGTTCTCATTTATGCTCATATTTTCTGTAACCTGAAAATTGTGGTTGGCCTTAACTTGGTTTTTGAGTTCACCATGTTCCTCCTCTCTGACAGGTTACTAACGCCCACAGGTTATGATCTCGTCTGAATTTTTGTAAGAAACATTAAAAATGCCTTTTGTTTCTGCCCTTGCCAAACAAACTTTGCATTGTGCCAGCACACAGTTTCACCTAGAGCTTCTTACAGGGTTTTTTGTGAAAGCCTCTGTCCTTCCTCCAAACCATTTCCTGTTTCACAGAGCCACCTTCTGTCAACACCATCAGAGGATGTTGTCCTTAGCTACTTCCTTTCTTTGAAGAAAATGCTTAAGGCACTTTTGAAAGATGTGTTTACTTTTAGGTGGAAGGCTGTCTTTCTAACCTGCATGTCTATCTTTTTACCACATGCTGGTCTGGTGTCAAAGGAAGCCAAAAGGGAACTTCAAATTTCTGAGGGGGAGGGGGAATTACAGATGGTTGTGGGCCACCGTGTGAGTGCTGGGAATCAAACCTGGGTCCTCTGGAAGGACAGCCATTTCTCCAGCCCTCGTTTTATTAACTTGTGCACGTGTGCACACGTGCATGCAGGCGCCAGCACAGTCCAGGTGGCATCAGATCTTCCAGAGTGGGAGTTACAGGTTTGTTTGTGAGCAGCCCTGTGAGTGCTGAAAGCAGCCTGGGCTCTCTGCAAAAGCAGTGTGTGCTCTCAAGCTCCAAGCCATTTCTTCAGTGGTTGTTAATGTGCTGATGTTTCCCCACTGAGGTGATGAGGATTCAGTGTACATACACACACACACACACACACACACACACACACACACACACCATCCCACCACCTATGTGTATCCTTTCATCTTCCTCATACAGTAATGTCATTGCCTTATTGCCTTAACTGGACTGGTGTTCGCAGTTTATGTTATAATGGTTTTATAAATGGTAAGTGTATTGGTGCCATGTAGACTGACTATGTGTGTTAGTGCCATATGAACTGACTGTGTGTATTAGCACCACGTGTATTAGTGTCTGGTGGACCTACTGTGTGTATTAGTGCCCTGTAGACTGACTATGTGTGTTAGTGCCATGTGAACTGACTGTGTGTATTAGCACCACGTGTATTAGTGTCTGGTGGACCTACTGTGTGCATTAGTGCCCTGTAGACTGACGTGTACTAGCAGTATGTAGACTATGTATCAACATAGTCCTTGTGGGCTGACTATGAGCAGCAGGGCCATGTGGACTGACTGCCTGCTCGCACATCACTATGTAGTCGAACTTTTATTTGGGCCACCAGTTCACAAGTAACAATTTGGAGGTTTATTACTAATTATGAAAGCTTGGGCATTAGCATAGGGCCGTCTCACTAGCTGTCATAACTTAACCTGCTTTTATTAATCTATGTTCTCCCACGTGGTTCAGTCACCTCTACCCTGTACCACATATCCGACCTCTTCAGTGCCTCCTTGGTGTCTGTGCACTGCCCACTCTGCTTCCTCCTCATCTGGCTGGTGACTCTGCCTTTCTTCTTCCCAGAGTCCTTTCTGTCTCCAGACGTCCCGCCTAACTCTTCCTGCCTAGCCACTGGCCATTCAGCTCTTTATTAAGTCAATGAGAAGGTGCCTTGGCAGAGACACATCTCCACAGTGTAAACAAACATTCTGCAACACGGCATGTTTGGTGTTAACAAGAATCTTCCTCCTCCAGCTGCTGCCACCACCACCTCGGCTACTTAGCCGTTTTGTTTTTAATTTATTACTACGCCCACATCAAACTTCCCTATTCTCTAGAAAACCTGCTCAAATACATACATATCCTACTTACCACCTGCATCCCCACACCATCTCAGCTCTTCTGACCATTCTCGACTGCTTGTCACTCACCCAGCTGCTGTCACCCTCAGACTCAACCTTATCTGTCGGGAATGTCCTTCACTTTTCCTCACCTCTTTGTCTCGCCCTTCCCACCCTTTGTTTATTTACTCCCTGAGTTTAGATGGAACACTCTCAGTTTCCCAAGACAGAGCAAAACTGGGACCGGTGTTCAGCATCTCCTGCATCTGAAACGTCTTCCTTTATTCTCACACTCAGAACCACCTTGTCTTCGTCCATCTCGAGGCTAGAAGTGATTTGGCCTCAGAAACTTGAAGCATTGCCCAGTGCCTTCTTCCTTCCTATGCTGCTGCTGGGAGCTGTCAGGTCACCAGGACTCTTGAGGCTTTTAAGAACACGTTTTTCTTTCCTCTCATTGGAAGTATTCACGATCTATCTTGAAACCTAGTGTTCTGAAATTTTGCAAGTGTCTGATGGAGTGAGCTTATTTTCATCAGTGTTCTGATATGGAATGGGTGCTCTCAGCCTGGAAACTCATGCTTAGAAATTAGCAAGTTGTTAACTGAGCTATTTGTTAGTGATTCCTCATTTATGTGACCACTAGCAGGCTGTCTAATTAAAAACAGTTCTTTCACCTGGCTTTTTGTTGTTATTGTTGTTTTGTCTTTGCTTTTTTTTTTTTAATGGTAGTGTTAATTTGACACAGCAGAGGGAAGAGAACACCTCAGTTGAGGAACCCTCCCCCATCAGATTAGCCTGTGGGAAATCCTCTAGTGTGTTTTCCTGCCTGGCGATAGATGTGGGAAGGCCCAGCTCACCATGGGTGGTACCATTCCGAGCAGGTGATCCTGGGTTCTATAATAAAGCAGGCTGAGCAAGCCATGGGGAGCAAACCAGGAAGCAGCTCCCTCCACAGCTTCTGCATCAGCTCCTGCCTCCAGGTTTTTGCCCTGTTCCAGCTGCTGCAGTGGCTTCCCTCAGTCATGGAATGTGACCTCAAGAATTTTAAGATAAAGCAAAGACATTTCTCTCCAAGTTGGTTTTCGGTCCGTGTTTTATCACAGCCATAGAAAGCCTACGCAAGACAGGGTCTGGTGTAACCCAGGCTGGCCTGGAATGCTTTATGTTGCCCGAGCTGGCTTTGAATACCTGACCCTGAGAGCTGGGGTTTAGACGGGCAGTGTCACACCTGGCTTTTCACTCGTCTTTAGGAAACACCTGGGGAAATGTTTCCATCTTTTTTATATTCGTTTTTAACTTCTGTGTTTTACTCTTGGTTTCTAGGCCATCCTTTGTGCTCTACCACTGCTGCTTTAGACACAGCAAATCATTCTCTCTATTCAGGCAGTATTGTCTTTGTTTCTGGAGAGTGGCGGGAACATTTTCCATAAGTTTTAGTTTTGTTCCTGGAGAGTGGCGGGAACATTTCCCATAAGTTTTAGTCTCCCTCTGTTCAATACAAACTCATCCTCTCTGAGTCTCTCCACCGTCTCACGTCCTTCTTCGGTCTCTTATGGATCTTATACATGTTCCTCATCTTCTGATGGTGTCATTGTGTCTGATCCATTTAGGAGAGGTCACAGACTGACTGAGCCATCTGAGCACATGGCAGGAGCTCAGAGGTCTGCACTGGACTCCCTGTCAGCATCTTCGGGTCTTTCTCAATTCCCAGTCTTTCCATCCAGCAAGACCAGACTGGTTGAAGATCCTAGGAGACAGGGAGACCAGACTGGTGTGACCATCCTAGGAGACAGGGGAGACCAGACTGGTTGACCATCCTAGGAGACAGGGGAGACCAGACTGGTTGACCATCCTAGGAGACAGGGGAGACCAGACTGGTTGACGGTCCTAGGAGACAGGGGAGACCAGACTGGTTGACCATCCTAGGAGACAGGGGAGACCAGACTGGTTGACCATCCTAGGAGACAGGGGAGACCAGACTGGCTGACCATCCTAGGAGACAGGGGAGACCAGACTGGTTGACCATCCTAGGAGACAGGGGAGACCAGACTGGCTGACCATCCTAGGAGACAGGGAGACCAGACTGGTGTGACCATCCTAGGAGACAGGGGAGACCAGACTGGTTGACCATCCTAGGAGACAGGGGAGACCAGACTGGTTGACCATCCTAGGAGACAGGGGAGACCAGACTGGTTGACCATCCTAGGAGACAGGGGAGACCAGACTGGTTGACGGTCCTAGGAGACAGGGAGACCAGACTGGTTGACCATCCTAGGAGACAGGGGTGGGGTAGAAATGTGTCCATTTCATTGTCCATTCCCACTTCATTCTTTTCTCTCCCGCTATCCTGAGATGGCCTTTCTACCCTCTCCTGACTTAAGCCATCATATGCCAGGTCTGCGGAGGGCAGTGAGGGGGTCTACCGAGTTCTCAACAAACTTCACCTGTCCCACCACTTTGGATCCTGGTTGTGCCATTTGCTCTTTCAGTTGCCTTTCCGTGGCTGTGACAAACACAACTGAGAGCCACTTAGGAAAGAAAGGATTTACTTTACGGTTCCAGAGAGGACAGTCTATCACGGCAGGCAAAACATGGCAGCTCGAGCTTGAGGCTAGTCTAGAAGTCAGGAAGCTGAGCGATCCAATTTCCCTTCGCCCCCACACAGGGAGAACAGACAGGGAACCAGAAGTGGAGCCAACTACAAAATCTCAAAGCCAGGCTCCCAGTGTGCACTTCCCCTAGGAAGCCCCGCCTCCTGAAGGTTCCTTAACTCCCCAAGCTGGGGACCAAGTGTTCAAACATGACTTTCTATGGGGGACATTTCACATGAAAACCACTTTCTGTTACTAATTCCTAAACCATGAGAAGTTCTTGGAATTAATGCATTGCTTCGATTCCTGGCTTTTAACCCCTTTTTAGCTGTCTTCCAGTTCTTCTAGTTCTGCTACTGTCTCTTCTCCCAACCTCCTTGTCCTTTTGGGTTTACAGAGGAGAAACTTTTTACTCAGTTTAGCAAGATTTGTGGAACGGATGTTGCTAATATTTTTTTTCCCATCCACCCAGTGAATCAGAAGTTGCTAAACACTGAAAATTAGCATCATCATCTCTCTCTTTTTCTCTCAGTTCCATCCTATTTGGGCCTCAGTTTTCCAGGCCTTCTGTGTTTAAGTGTGTGTGCTTCTTCCAAGTACACAGACATGCACATACCCTCAAAGGCAGAAGAGGGTGTCAGATCCCCTAGAACTGGGCTTAGAGGAGGTTGAGCCACCTGGTGCAGGTGTGAGGAACTGAACTTGGGAAGCCTGGAAGAGCAGCAAGCATTCTTAGCAAGCATTCTCCAGCCCCAATTCAGTTTTCAAAAAGGACTAAATTTATGACTTGCCTTAAGCAAACAGAATAAATACAGAAGGTCCCAGCTGAGGAATTTCAGGCAACCACGGTGTTTTTAAGGGTAAGGACGCTTCTTCCTGAGCTTTCTCAAATCAGTTGTTGATGTGCGTCCAACCGCACCCATGCATTCAGCACGCTGTACATTAGTGTCACTGCACGCATGCCGGGATGAGAACAGCAACCATAACCACTGGCTCAGTGACATCCTGGTTAACTCGTGCATCTCAGAAATTAGGTATCAGGTAGATAAATCAAATGAGTATTGGTATTAACCCAGAGCCAAATATATATTTTATTGTGTTTATAATAAGTATGCAAAGTTAAATATCCGTCGTACACAACCCATAGTCTGTTTAAACATACCTCGTCACACAGTTGTGGTTGTTAGGCATTATGAAAACATGAAATGCCATATAATTAGGCCAGGAAACTTATTATAGTTAATAAAGTATTACGAATAATAATAACAACAAACATTATGTGCTCTGGATTGGAGCAGGAACAAGGAGCCTGAATCTGCAAAGGAACACATTTCAATATTCGAAAAATACTAGAGGATGTTGCCAGCATTTTAGACAGAAAGTGAGGTCGTGTTTGCCGCCCTTTGAGCACAGCAGAAGTACATACAACACAAGAATGGAAGTGAAGGAGAAGACTCAAGTCTCCCCTTACCTTATGCCTTGGTTTCCCATCCTCTAGATGGTTATTAATATTATAACAACAACAAGGGAAGTCTGTGAAAATCCGTGGACCCTACGCCCAAGAGTGGCAGAGTTGGACCCCAGCAGGCACCCAGCTCCAGAGCCCGGCTTCTTAACCCGGCTATTCTGCCCTTCCTGTCCTCTGTTCAAAGAATTCTACTATAAATAGGTGTTTTCACCCAAGGTTATGAGAAATAGACTCCTCTAATCCAGAACGTCCTGATCGATCCTCTCGGTGAAATGCTAACATCAGCTTAAAGCAAAGTTCACCAGGATTGTTCAGAAGTTCCATCAACCAAATTAAAATTGTCCAGTCGAAATCAGTGTTTCCTCTAGGATTCAACATTGATGTACACACAGTGTTTTAGGAAGCCTCCGGCTCGGTGCTTATCCCACTCCACTCATCGGTCTGAGGCATCTTAAAGATTCTTTTCCAGGAACACACTGAAACGGTGCAAGGCACTATCCTGAGTTATTTAACCGAACCCTCGTCCCACGTGTCCACTCGGAACTTCCGGTTTTGATAAAACGCTATTTTACAGTCCGGCAGACTCTTTTCTTCCCCCCACCTGCCTCGGCGGGTCGTTCTGGCGTTAGGGATGCCGGTATTTCCCTAGCGGCCTTCCCAACTTGCCCCCGCCCCCGTAAGGTGCACACGTAAGCACCATGTCAACGTGTCATTGCAAAACCCCCTCCCTGCGCCGCTCACCGAGAGACGAGCTCGAGCAGCTCCCGGTGCACCGCGCCGGCCCCGCCCTCCCCGCCGCCGCAGCCGCCGCCGCCGCCGCCGCCTCTGCGCGCCCCGCCCCACGTCCCGCGCCGCAGGCAGCGGAGGCCTCGGCTTCCCCGGGCCGCACCGGCGCCCCCTGCAGGACGCGGCGGGCAGCGCTGCCGGAAGAGCCCGAGCCTCCTGCCACCGTGTCCGCTGCCGCCGCCGCCGCCACTGCCACCGCCACCGTCGAGCTCCAAGGGGCCCCGAGTCCCAGCCGAGTGTCCTCGGAGCCGCCCGCCGCGCTCCCCGCGCCCCTCGCGCTCCCCGAGCCGCCGCGCCTCCCGCTCGGCCTCCGTCCTCAGCTCCCCGCCCGCACCCGCCTTCACTCTGGAGCGGCCCGGGCAGCCGCAGCAGGGGCGGCGGCGGCGCATCGAGGAGCTCTCCAGGTCGTCCCGGGAGAAGCTGCTGCAGTCCCGGGACAGGATGTTTTCCAAGCTCACGTCCATCCTGCAGCACGCCGTGGAGGCGGTAAGGCCGCGCGGGGTGCGGGGTGGCGGGGATCGGCCGCCCGGGCTGCGGGGCGCGGGGGAAGCTGCGGGGAGGCCTGCGCGCTCCTCCCCACCGCAGCCTCTGCCCTCCCGCCCCGAACCGGGCGGCTCCCGGGGCCTCCGGGCCGTTAACCTCCCGGGCCTCCGGGCCGTCGCTGTGCAAGACAATAGAACGGCGGCGCCGGTGGGCTGGGCTTGCTTTGGCTTTCGTGCGGGTGGGCCCGCGGGCCAGGGTGACGCCGGTGCCGGTGATTGCTTGCTCGGGCCCGGCGGCCCACCTCGGCCGGACCTGGGTGATGGATCTGCTGGAGTTTGCAGGTCCGCGATCGCCGGGCTCACACCATCTGTTTCCCCTTTCTTGTCTAATATTGCGCTTCCCGGACGCTCTTGGCTCAGCCTGCAACCGCTGTACTTTGAGGCCGGTCTTAAACGCACAGAGGGACCTTACACAAACCTCCTGACAGACCTGAACAACCCAGAAGGAGAATACCTTGCCGGTGCTCAACACGGCTTTATTTTAAACTTGCTTATTTTGGGTTGAGTGTTACTTTGTGTGAAGAAAGTTACTGTGTTCATTTTTAAGAGGACATTTTCTTTACATGTTGAGAAAGATAATAACACTTTCAACTAAACTCTACTTTTTAAAGAGAGGAAAAAAAATACCACAGTGATGTTGAGGGTCAGCTAACAAAATTAGAATTGTGAATTTTAGTTATGTAGTATATGGAATTTAGGTACTTTGGTTTTGTCCCTCCCCTCCCCCCTTGGTGACACATCAGACCAAGAAAGAAAGAGGGAGAGGAGCTGTATTGACACAGGTGGCAAAGGACAGGGCTGTGAGACGCTTGCATTTCCTGCTTTATATAGAGTCAGTCTGCATTCGTAAAATAATTAAAAGTTTTAAGAACAGTTATATTGATGTTTTGAATTATACTTTAGATTTTAAAGAGTCATCAAACGTAATGATAAATTAGAAAGAATTAAATAAGTTACGTGGGTTAGGCCCTGGGGCCTGTCATATTCTAGGCAGAAGCTCTCCTACTGTATTTTATTTTTTTGAGATCGAATGTTACCAAGTTTCCCAGACTGGCCTTGAACTTCTTGCCTTAGCCTCTAGAGTGTTAAGTTCTACGCACATCCCCAAGCCTAGCTCATTTTTGTCCTGAGGCCTGTGTTTTCTAACTTTGTAATCTTTTTATAATTGCACGTATCATTAACATCTGCCAAATTACCTGAGAGAGACTGGCTAGGTAATAGTCAGTGTCTCTGTCAGTGAGGGGAATGAGTTCACTAGGTTGGCCTAGTCCAGGGAGAAATGTCTGGCCCCTGGAAAAAATGTCAAGTCCGCTTGCTCAATGCTGGTTTCTAAGCTGTGCTGCCACCCACACGGTTTACCAAGAGAAAGTACAGCTCCCGAAATCCAGCTGGTTCTGCTCTGCTTTTTTGTTGGGATAGGGTCTCAGGTAGCCCAGGCTGGCCCTGAACTTACGTTGAGAATGACCTAATCACTTTCAAATTCACATTATCTTTTTAAACAAAAAAAATCAAATACCACGGTGAGTTTTAGGGTCAGCAAACAATTAGAGTTGTAAATTTGTAGATCTTCCTCCTTTGCCCTAGGGCTGGAATTATAGAATAATAGACTTCATCCCATGAAGAATATTTTTTATGCCCCCTTCAACATTCTCCTGGGAAAGAACTCTTAGATAATGGTAAATAAGCCATCCTTTGGTAGCTGAATGTTTCCTAACCCAAGATTAGTTCCTGGTTACTCATTGACTTTTTCACTTTTTTTTATCCATAAACAAGTCTTCCCATCCCATAATTTGTTGACTTTTTCTTTCTCTTTTTATGTTCTGGTGCAGCATTCCAGTGCATAGACTCATCAGGGTTCTGCAGACTTGGGAGGGAATCCCAGGCCTGCGTGTGACTGGACCTCTCATTGCATGCATCTTCAGAACTATGCTGCCCTACCTGGCCTCCTAGTGATAGGGTGTCCAAGTGTCCATAGCAGTCAGATAAGCCTTCTATATTTTTTTAAAGGTTGATCAGATATATATTCATCTAGATAAGGAGTTTGAATTTTTTGTTTTGCTTTGTTTTGGTTTCGAGTCAGGGCCCTCAAACTTACGAAGTCACCAAAGATGACCTTGAACTCCTGATTTTTCTGCCCCCCTCCCCCAAGATCTGGGACCTCAGGCTGGTGCTTTGTTTTCTGTTTAGTTTCTGGTGTTGAGGATTTAACCCAGGGCCTGCCTTGGTAAATGTTAGGGGAGCTCCGTACCAGGCTTCTACCCACCCCTGACCTTTTCTGAACATTTTTATCATGGCTTTTTTTTTTTTTGAGTGAGTGCATGCATATGTGTGTATGCACGCGTGAGAGAGAGAGAGAGAGAGAGAGAGAGAGAGAGAGAGAGAGAGAGAGAGAGAGAGAGACCACAGCACTTGATGGGGGCAAGTCTGGGGACATTTTTCCCTTTACCATATGAATCCTGGGGAATCAAACACAGGTGGTCAGACACCAGCACCTGTCTTTGACTGCGGGATCATCTCAGTACCTACCCCTTTTAAACTTTTAAATATATGTTTAAGTTAATATATTTTAGATTTACTTTTTTCATGTGTGAGAGTTTTGCTTGCTTGTATGTATATGAACCGAGTGTATGCTAGGTGCCTATCAGGGTCAGAAAAGGATGCCAAAGTCCCTGGAACCAAACCCGGTTCTCTGCAAGGGCAACAAGTACTCGTAACTACTGAACCATCTCTCCAGCCTTCACATTTTTATTCTGAAATAGGGTCTCATTCAGTTGCCTGGGCTGTCCTCAACCTTGTGGTCCTCCTGCCTCAGCCCCCAGGTAGTTGGGATTACAGGAGCGTGCTCTCATACCTGGCATGCATATTTAAATGGTTTCCCCTCACTTGCCAATAACCACACAGAGGAGGATAGAAGAAGATATTTTCAAAGCTTCACGTTCATAAATGTGTTTTAAGCCGATAGACACAGTATAAGGGTAGGAGAGAAGCCAAGCGCGGAATGTGACTCTTACCTCCTTTTCCCCAAAGGATGCTCCTCTCATGTTGCATGGGTCTGTCAGGAAGAGTCGCGGGAATGAACGTGTCGTTAGCCAGGTGCCGCATGTCTCAGCTCTGATGAGCCTGTCCTAAGGTTAGACTAGACTATTTGCCAGTTCCCATGTAGTGTTTGCCGAGGGCCAGGTGCTGCGGGGGTACCACAGTGGAAGTTTCCCTTTATGACCTTTTACCTGTTTTAACCAGTGCAGTGGAAGTCATCCTACAGAATGGAATGAGTGTTTTCCAAGTACAGTTAATAGGCAGTTGTTGGGGACCGCATCCACCCATGCACCATACTGGGGACTGAACCTGGGCCTTGATCCTCTGCCCCCCTTCAACAGCTTGCCTAGTGGCCACCAGTTCTAGAGAACGACTCCATCCTGGGGCTTCTTTTCCCAGCCCAACTCGAGTCGCTTCCTCACAGAGCGAGACTTTTAAGTGCCAGGGTGAAGATGGAATGTCTGCATCTTGGTTCCCAGTGCCCACTGGCTAAACACTTGGGACGTCATACTGTACAGAACACACAAGGATGTGCTGTGGGAGTGAGTAGATGCCCCGGATTGCTGCGGAGGGTAAATGAGGTGCGTAGGGGAGCTTTGTGTGGAGCCTGGTTGACAATGCTTCCACCGGCTGGGGGCTGTAGGAAGAAGGAAACTGATCTTAGGTGTAGTTGGGGAAGGTTCTCTGGGGCTAAGACTAGAACTAGGTAGTAGAGACGCAGCAAAGGGAGGGAGGGTGTTAAGGAACTTGGCGGCAGATGTGGTAGCTCGCACCTGTCTCTCTGAGACCTTCCTGAGTGAGAGCTAGGCAAGCCTGGGCTGTACCATGAAACCCTGTCTTAAAAACAGGGCAAACCCAGAGGTGGATTGTACATGCTGTGATCCCAACCCTTAGGAGCTGGAAGCCAGAGGATCAGGAACTCACGGCCAGCTACACAGTGAGTTTGAAGCCAGCTGGGACTACAAGAGACCTTGTCTCAAACAAAAACAAACAACAGAACAAAGACAGTTTGGGGTAGAATCTTTTAGGATGTGCATTTTGTAGATCTTTAAAGCAGAGGTTGTGGCCACAAAGTTTTGTCCAGTTTGTTGATGGAAGTTCTTTTGCATATTGGACATGTTGGACAAAGTCCAGGTTCCTAGCAGAAAGCATTGTTACCTAAGGCAAGTCAGCTGACCGGTGTTTTGGTCTCTGATGGGAGTTTGAGCAAAAGAGGAACTCTGAATGAGAGTTTAACAGCATTTTAGGCTGGGTGCCTGGGGGGCCGCACGTCTGTAATCCCAGCACTCAAGAAGCGGAGGCAGGAAGATTGCAAGTTCAAGGCCTGCCTGGAATATGTAGTGAGACACTGCTGCAACACCAGAAAGTGAAAAGCGAGCTAGGGGTGTGGCCTGACGGTGGAGCATTTGCCTCTGCCAGGCCCTCGGTTTGACCTCAGTTTGCCAGTGAGTAGACTCGATAATGTGCTTGGCTAGTGCAGTGCTGGCCTGCAAGTCCACACATCAACTGTCACTGACTGGGCCGCCCGTTTTTCATGGAATGAGTATTTTGGTGCTGATTCGGCTCCATCCTTGAGTTGAAACCAGGAGTCTAAATGATGAAAGGGATGGGTCCACCCCGGCCCTTGTCCAGATCCGGCCTAAGGGAGAGAAGGTTAAACAGTGGGAAAGGTTGGGGTTGAGGCTAGGAGGAAGCCTCAGAGTGGAGAGGGAAAACTTCCTGAAGAGGAGGAGCTTCCACATAGGAGAACAGGAAGTCCTGGGTAGGAGAACAGGAAGTCACAGATAGGAGAACAGGAAGTCCCAGGTAGGAGAACAGAAGTCACAGATAGGTAACCTGGCAATTTGGGATGAGAGTTTTGAGAATTTAATCTCCGAATACTAAAACATTAAATTACAGTCTCCTGGAGCTGAGTCACCATTCCTGTCAAAGGATAGATGTTTTTATGCAATGGTAACAGGTCATTTGCATCTTAGTAGCAGAAAAGACAAGTTCACTGTAGTCTCACAAAGTAAGAATTTATTTATGTTTGAATGAGATTGTTACTCATCTGAGTTATTGGCGATTCAGAATAGTTCCACGGTTTCCCTCCCTCCAGCACCGAGGTAATAGCGCCATCCTGCTTGGGATTTGCTGGTATTCTGTGGCAAGGCTGCCCATACACAACTGGCAAAGCCTCCAGCCTGCTGTGTGCCACTGCTGGGGAGAAGCTGGAGGAGGGACACTGTCACCACCTAAAAGGTCGAATTGTTACTGCATTAAACACATCTCATTTCCTCCTGTGTCTGCTTCATTTTTAGTAAATTTAACTCCACACAAGTAAGTAAAGTTTGACTGCTTGTTCGCTCCTTCACGGTGGCCCTGGGTAGTTCTACTTTCTTGGTCAAGATCTCTGCACACAGGCCAGTGTAGGAAGAATCAGCTTGAAGAAACCAGTGATGGTGTGAAATTCTTATCCAGTTTCTTTTCATAAATGTGTTTCACCTGGTGGATTGAGCCACTTAGCATGTCTGTGACTTTACCCGTAAGTTGCACAAGAGTTGAGAAATTGTGTTGACAGAGTTGTCAACTACAAGGTCGCTGGCTGGGAAACCAAAGGTCATCGCGGAACAAGTGGAAGCTAGGAGAGATCTGCCTGCAGGTCGTTGGGTGGCTGTCCCCAGCCTGCAGCCAGCACAGAATTTAAGACTTCTTAGGACATGATTGAGTATGTGCATGCATGTTCATGTTCGTGTGTGTGCATGCGTGCTCAGTTTGCTGCCTTGTCAAGCGTGAGCTTTGTAGAAGATTGCTGGCCACAGTGTTGGACACTCTTGGCACTTAGAGGCCGGGCATGAAATGGCAGTTTACCCGTCAGACTTGGGTTCTCAGGATAGAAACCTCTACCCTGCACAACCGTGGTCAGAAGTCAATGACACCTCTAGAGTGTCCCCCACCTCTCTGTCCCTCCACCCCCACCCCTTTCTAGCAAAAGAGCCCGGAGTCAGAGGAGTAGCCACGTCTGCCTTTCTTCCATTTAACACGCATTCCCTAATGCTGGTCGGCTTGCGGCAAGGTGGCTAGTGCTATAATTCTGCCCTTAAAACTTAGAAAGTGCCTCTCAAAGCTTGCCGTTTAACACATTTTGTAGACTTTATGTCTTGTTCATGTAGTTATTTTCCTAAAAATATACACTGCCTGACCTAGGCTTACAAAGAAAAAGATTTACATCAGAAAGCCAGGGGAAGTAAGAAGCAGTTTAATCTGATTATGACGTTGGCAGCGCTCATGTTTGCTGTGCTGATGCGTAAGTGATTGCCAGCTGCTCATCACCCTTTCCCCTTCCAAAGTCCCAGGTACGCAGACCTCTGGCTATCAGTAATGCTGTTTCGCGATATCGCGTCGTTTTGGTTTAGTCGCCTGAGTCCATGCGATAACAGCAGCTGGGGGAAAGTTGGCTGTGGGGTAGTTTAGTAATAGTATTGATAAAGGTGGCTTTCTTCTTAGTAAATCATTTTACTTGTTCGGATTCAACTCATTTTGATTGTATTTGATAATCTGAGTTCAAGTCTGCCCCTTAATGTGGTGCCTCCCTCTCACACGTCTGGTCTGCTGTGTTTGCAGCTCGCACCGTCTCTTCCATTACAAGAAGATTTTGTTTATCATTGGAAGGCGATCACCCATTACTACATAGAAACTTCAGGTAAGGAACATGCGTGCCTACGATCTGCTTCAAGATGAGTTCTCAGTTACTTTATTGTTAACTTTAAACAGTTTTACCTTTGACTCCTCTCTTAGGGACATTCTCAATGTCCCTTTGGAGCGTCTCCTATGTTGTCGTTGTTCTGGGCAGCGGGGACGGAGTAACTGTCTTGCACACGCAGCAGCCCCTGCAGCTCTGTCCTAACAGAGCTTGTATGCAGGGGAGGGGGGGCAGGTGGCTACTTCAGTGCTGAGAAGACAACACTGCCTCTTGGTCACGTTTGTCTGGAGAGACCCTCACTGGGTGCTCCCACCTGCTGATGCGTCCGGCCGGCCCCATACAGGTGTCCTTGAGATGATCAGTGATGAAGCTCGGAGAAATGGGTAGAAAATAGATGGACAGTTGTGGTTCACCCCCATGAGGAGACCCAGGATGGGAGGGAGCGGGGTGGGGACCGAGACCACACCTGGCACCTTTAGTCACTCCACCCTTTTTATATTTGTAAAAATTGGTCAGTTAGTTTCTCAGTCTCTCTCTTCCCGTCCCCCTCCATCCCCCTCGGTTCCTGTCCGTCCCCCCTTGTATGTGTGTGTGTGTAGTGTGTGTGCATGTAGTGTATATGTGTGTGATGTATATGTGTGTGTGATATATATGTGTGTATGTGTATAGTATGTGTGCGTGTGTGTAGTAATATGGAGCAGCGGCGGGGCTACGTCCCCAAAACCCCAGCCGCCTGCCCGGCTAGTTTATGCCCCGAAATAATTACACAGACACTGTATTCATTTAAACACTGCTTTGGCCCATTCCTATCTAGCCTCTTCTAGGCTAATTCTCACATATTAATTTAGCCCATTTCTAATCATCTGTGTAGCGCCCCTAGGTGCGCTTACCGGGAAGATTCTAGCCTAAGTCCATCCTGGGTTGGAGCTTCATCACGTGCGTCTGCCTGGGAGCTGGGCATGGCGTCTCTCCTGCGTCTGCTCCGGAGAGGAGAGCTGTCGGGTCTGACCTCACTTCCTCTTCCTCCCGGCATTCTGTTCTGTTTACTCCACCCACAGGGCAAAACAGTTTCTTTATTGCTTAACCAATGAAATCAACAGATTGATATATGACACTCCCACATCACTTCCCCTTTTTCTGTTTAAACAAAAAAAGGAAGGCTTTAACTTTAACATAGCAAAATTACATATAACAAAACAGTTATCAAGTAAAAGTTACATCAGAAACATTTATACATATAACAAAATTGACCGTAAATCTCTATCAATAAAGCAAAATCTATACTAATGCAAATTATTCATGTCTATATCATATCCCCCTTTAAATGTAAAGGAACATTTATAAACTATATTTGGGAACATGGGCGCAGTTTTTTCTCTCCAAACTGCTTCCTGCTGAATGGGGGCATCGTTAATTAGGTCTTTTATGGTATAACCTGTGTGCTAGTTTCATCTCAGTTGGCAGTTGAGCAAAGCAATTTTCTGAAGATGTTCACAGCAAACCTTCAGGAGGACGTGGTCCATCATACCAAATCGGAATAAATGCAATCCACAAGGTCTGATCCTCTGTGAAAACAAAAGAAGACTCTCTCCAAAGCATCATATCCTTAGACCCAAATTCTGAAGTCATACCCTCATGATATCCATTCTGGTTCCACCTGGCAGCCCATATAATGAAATGTCTCTCTGAAATTAGTTCCTTCACAGTCAAAAATTTTAAAGAAAACACAATGTACATAATCCAGACTCTCTGTGCATTTTCCATCTTTACGCGGCTTATTTTTATTTATATCTATAACTATCTGTACTCTGTCTCTTTAAAGACTTTACTTTTACTTTTTTCTTTTTAAACCATTAACTTTATTCTCTATATTCTTTTTCTTCTCTCTCCCAAGCCAACGTACATTCATCCAACAGTGTAACTCATTTAGTGGTCTGAATCTGTCCTATTGTGAATCTGCAATTTTTTACTATCCAGGAGCACTTTTGATCTATGCCTTTAAATCACTAGGCGCTTAAGAATCTAAGCTGTGACATTTCTAGGTTAACTTTTTGCTTTTTGAGCATATATCTGTAGACCAGGCTGTCTTTGAACTCTCAGAGATCCGCCTGTCTCTGCCTCCCAGGCATTGGGATTAAAGGTGTTTGCAACTACACCTTGAACTCACAGAGATCTGTTCATCTCTGCCTTCTAGGCACTGGGATTAAAGGCGTGTGCTACCACACCTTGAAGTCACAGAGGTTTACTTTAAGAATTTTAACTTTTAGTCTGCATATATTTTTAACACACTTTAAATCATTTAAAAATTTTCTTTGTCTTTGAATCTCTCTTTTTACTGTATGTCTCTCTCCTTTTCTGACCACATGAGGCTTTAATTTACCAAGCAATCTCAGTAGGACTAAAGGCTTGGCTTTGCCGGCTAGATGTAGCTCATTCCTTAGCTTTCCAGCCTCGTGGCTGAGGTACTGGCTGTAGCCACGTTTATAGCCACACCTGGCGTTTCAAGGTCCCTACCAGCCAGCTAGCTACAACAGACAACACTCAAGTCCTCTCTCGGTAGCTGGCCCTCCTGCCTCAAACAGTCAGAGTTTGCCCTGGCAGGGTGGCCCAGAAAGCTGGCATTTTTAAACGGCGCAGCTTTTTTCCTGCTACTGCTGAAAACCGAAAAGCATGTGTTCAGCTTTTCGTCACCACCGTTTAAGTGTTTCGTGGCAGGACCTCTTAATGAGCTGCAGGGATTTGCAGCTGAAGCTGAGTCAGGAAAATTTCAAAATGGAGGACGTACCATTTTGTGCTAGCTCTGGGGCTACCAGGTAGGAGGAGCGGCACTCAGCACTTTAATTCTGAGACTGAGCATGCAGCACAGAAATTCTTTTCATCCAAGTTACATCCAAATCTGACACGCAGAGCACTGCGCAGTCTGAAAACACGTCTCTGTATGGCAGCAGAAATCCGCCATGCTCTTCCGCCTGCCTAAGCCTGATTCTGCCTTCTGCCCAGGAGCAGGCGGGGAGCTCTGAGTCATCGTCAAGGTCTCAGAGCACTCTCCTTCCCATCCCAAGCGGGAACACAAACATAAAGCCAGAGTTTGCACTGGCAGCACAGCCCCAGGAAGCCATGCTTTGAAATGACACAGCGTTTTTTCTGCTGCTGTTGCCGAATCACGAAATCTCTCTATGGCATGCCACGAACAAACAGCAAAAATCTGTGTTAAACTCTCTCTCCATTATTTTTAAGCCTTCTCAGGTTTTTTAAGTGGGTTTAGTCCATCACGTGGGCGCCATTTGTAGTAATAAGGGGGCGGCGGCGGGGCTGCGTCCTCAACACCCAGCCGCCTGCCCGGCTAGCTTTACCCAAAATAATTACACGGAAACTGTATTCTTTTAAACACTGCTTTGGCCCATTCCTATCTAGCCTCTTCTAGGCTAATTCTCACATATTAATTTAGCCTATTTCTAATCATCTATGTAGCGCCCCTAGGTGCGCTTACCGGGAAGATTCTAGCCTAAGTCCATCCTGGGTTGGAGCTTCATCACGTGCGTCTGCCTGGGAGCTGGGCATGGCGTCTCTCCTGCGTCTGCTCCGGAGAGGAGAGCTGTCGGGTCTGACCTCACTTCCTCTTCCTCCCGGCATTCTGTTCTGTTTACTCCACCCACAGGGCCAAACAGTTTCTTTATTGCTTAACCAATGAAATCAACAGATTGATATATGACACTCTCACATCACGTGTGTGTTTGATGTATATGTGTGTTTTGTGTAGTGTATATGTGTGTAGTATGTGTGATGTATATGTGTGTAGTGCATGTGCGTGTGTGTGATGTATATGTGTGTAGTGTGCGTGTGTGTAGTGTATGTGTGTAGTGTGTGTATGTGTGTGTGTGCGATGTATATGTGTGCGATGTGTGTAGTGTATCAGTGTGTGATATATATGTGTGTAGTGTGTGTGATGTATATGTGTGTAGTGTGTGTGCATGTGCGTGTGTGTGCAATGCATATGAATAAGCATGCCTTGGTGTATGTGTAGCGCTAGAGCACAGCTCTGTGGAGTTGGCTCTCTCCCGGGGTTGGCTCGGGTCATCAGGCACAGCAAGCACTTTCGCCTGTTCTTCCATCTCGTTGACCGTCTCCACCTTACTTTTTGAGACACTGTCTGTTGCCGAAGCTGATGGATTTGCTAGATTGGCCGACTAGTGAGTTCCTGAGGTCCACCCGACTTTTCTCTCCCCAGACTACTGGCTTTTACGTGGGTGTTGGGGATCTGGACTCGGTCCTTGTGCTTGAATGGAAAGCACATTACCCACTGAGCCACCTCCCCAAAACCCCGGAAATGTTTTAATTACTTGGAAAGATGTAAGGTCCTAGGATGGGGGGGGATAACTCAGTGGTAGAGCACTTGCCTGGCACGAGTTCGGTGCAGCATCCATCACCAGCATCCAACACCAGCATCCACAACTCCAGCATCCAACACCAGCATCCAACACCAGCATCCAACACCAGCATCCACAACTCCAGCATCCAACACCAGCATCCACAACTCCAGCATCCAACACCAGCATCCACAACACCAGCATCCACAACTCCAGCATCCAACACCAGCATCCAACACCAGCATCCAACACCAGCATCCACAACTCCAGCATCCAACACCAGCATCCACAACTCCAGCATCCAACACCAGCATCCACAACACCAGCATCCATCACCAGCATCCAACACCAGCATCCAACACCAGCATCCAACTCCAGCATCCATCACCAGCATCCAACACCAGCATCCAACACCAGCATCCAACACCAGCATCCACAACTCCAGCATCCAACACCAGCATCCACAACTCCAGCATCCAACACCAGCATCCAACACTAGCATCCACAACTCCAGCATCCAGCACTAGCATCCACAACACCAGCATCCAACACCAGCATCCGCAACTCCAGCATCCAACACCAGCATCCACAACTCCAGCATCCAACACCAGCATCCAACACTAGCATCCACAACTCCAGCATCCAGCACCAGCATCCACAACACCAGCATCCAACACCAGCATCCACAACTCCAGCATCCAACACCAGCATCCACAACTCCAGCATCCAACACTAGCATCCAACACCAGCATCCAACACCAGCATCCACAACTCCAGCATCCAACACCAGCATCCAACACCAGCATCCATCACCAGCATCCAACACCAGCATCCACAACTGCAGCATCCAACACCAGCATCCACAACTGCAGCATCCAACACCAGCATCCACAACTCCAGCATCCAACACCAGCATCCACAACTCCAGCATCCACAACTCCAGCATCCAACACCAGCATCCACAACTCCAGCATCCACAACTGCAGCATCCAACACCAGCATCCACAACTCCAACATCCATCACCAGCATCCAACACCAGCATCCACAACTCCAGCATCCAACACCAGCATCCAACACCAGCATCCACAACTCCAACATCCATCACCAGCATCCAACACCAGCATCCACAACTCCAGCATCCAACACCAGCATCCACAACACCAGCATCCAACACCAGCATCCAACACCAGCATCCACAACTACAGCATCCATCACCAGCATCCAACACCAGCATCCACAACTCCAGCATCCAACACCAGCATCCAACACCAGCATCCACAACTCCAGCATCCAACACCAGCATCCACAACTCCAGCATCCAACACCAGCATCCAACACTAGCATCCACAACTCCAGCATCCAACACCAGCATCCAACACCAGCATCCAGCACCAGCATCCACAACACCAGCATCCAACACCAGCATCCAGCACCAGCATCCATAACACCAGCATCCAACACCAGCATCCAGCACCAGCATTTAAAAAGAAACGGGTGGAGAGACAGACGGAAGATGTAAGATAGGTTTCAGAGAATCCAGTAGAGGAAAGGGCAAATCCCAGAGTCAGACTGGGTTGTTGGCGAGCGTCGTCACTACGTAGGAAGGAGAGAATTAGCACTGAAGTGGGGACTTAGCCTTGGGAGACAGTGGATGGTTCTCCCATGTAAACAAGGCAGAAAGCCCAGCAGCCAGGAGTAGACCCCACTTGTCCTGTGTTATCTCCTGTTGCTCCTGTTCTGATCAGTAAGGAGAAGGGCTTGGCTCGATTAGCTTGAGGATTAGCAAACTGTACTTTAGCCCATCTGGGCCGCGTAGTCTCCTTTGCGTGTGTGATCTGTGGTGCTGAGGTGCAGAAGCAACTCTGCAGTCAGTGGTGGCCGGGGTGTGGCCCCCAGATGTAAGGTCAGTTTACACGCACTGAGTGCAGTTGTGTTTAGCCGCTGACCTGCAGAGGTTTCTCTTTTGAGACAAGCCACATTTAATATTACTGTCAGCTTTTGTAATTTTACTTTTCCTTCTTTGGCCTTAAGGCCTTGCTTTAAAGGATTTAAACATTCTTGCTTTAAGGGATTTTTTTCTCTATCTCGTAGCAGAAGCAAGTGTGCACATTCGTTAGTGCGGGACAGATGCAGTCTGAGTCGGGGAGAGTCTTGGGACAGGTGGAGGATGGAGAGACAGGGAGTTGGAGGGAGCAGGGTCTAACCTGGGCTCTAAGGGAGCTGAGCTCCTGAGTAGACGAGCAGAGGCACTGCAGGCAGAAGTGTGTGCAGGGGTCACAGGAAAGTTAATAATTTAGGAGCAGTGGACAAGAGGAGACAGAGGTTGGGTTCTGCCTTTCAGAGACCATTTCCAAATGATAACGGAGGAACATTCACTGACAGTATGTTCCAAGCTGTGGGTCACAGCTTGACCGTGTCATGCTAACAAAGACAGACATGCTGTGAGCATGCCTCAGACGTGTGGTTCAGAACTCCATTCAGTCAGAGTTGGGATGGAGGCAGGAAGGAGGGTAATGTAGTCGCACACAGGAAGTTTAAGAAATTTTCTGAGTAATGATGTAATTTTTCTATTGTTTAGATGATAAAGCCCCCGTGACGGATACGAACATTCCGTCCCACCTGGAGCAGATGTTGGACATACTGGTGCAAGAGGAAAATGAGCGAGAGTCTGGAGAGACGGGACCATGTATGGAGTACCTGCTCCATCACAAGATCTTGGAAACATTGTACACCTTAGGGAAAGCTGACGTAAGCCCCTGACCCACCCCGTGTGATACAGGCAAAGCTCCAGGTGCACAGTTCAAGGGCGGAGCCAGGAATGGCACGTGGTACTGCTGGGCCTGAGACTGGGGAGATGGGGGAGTCCTGTGTCCTGTGCACAGAGAGAGCGGAGCTGCTGCTGCTCAGGACCGCACTCCTGCTTAGCTGCCTAGAATCCCAGGGTGAACTCCAGCCCATGAGCTCACAGTCAGGGAGGACAGTCGTGCCGGAAGAGGTCGTGGTCCTGAAAGGGAGCATCGTTGTTATCCCCACAGTCCCTGAATCACTCAGTGATGTAATGCAAATGTTGGGCCTAGTGAGTTTTGAAAAATCTTTGCAAATCTAATATTATAACATAAAAGCTTATGTTATAATATTAGATATAATATTAGTTATAATGTAACGTGGTCGTTTTACCACAGAAGCTTCAAGTTCATGCATCCTTAGCCACAGAGGCATGTTCCGAGAAATGTGTCCTCTGGTTTTGTCGTGGTGTGGACACCATGGTGTTTACAGGCGCCAGAAGGCTGCCCGCTGCACACCGACTCCCCAGTGTGAACTGCAGTTCGGGCGGCTGGAAGTGATGCTAGACCTCCTCCAGCCGAAACCTCAGTGGTTCTGGGAATTTCTGCGATGTAAGAGACTAAATGAGATGATGGTATTATAATTCCACATAGTGTAAATCATATTAAAGACAATTTATTTTTAACGAAGGGTGTAATGCCCCAGCTAAGTGCATTTGAGCTAAGCACACTCTTCCCTAAGAAGCAGATCTGATAGCCTGAGCCGTCTTATGTTCCCTTGCCCCCATTCTTTAGAATGTGCGCTTTTATCATACTAAATTAGTTGGATGTTTTAGCAGGATGCTAGTAATTGTACCACTCATAAGCTTATTTCTGATATAAGTGATTATAAATATTGTTAGCATTTTATCTGAATAACATAAGGTAGTTGTTACCCTAAAAATACCATTGTGCTAAGGATTATATTTTGCCTGTTTCCATGTAGCGTGTCTGTGATGATCCGTGGGCATACACATGCGCACGACTGTTCTAACTGAATGTAGGCAGTGTCATCTGCTTTATTACAGAGCATATGACTCACGCTCTTTTAATCCAGAGTGTGTGTCAGGATTTCTGCCTTTCAGTAGCTGGCGTGCTCTAAGAATGTCCTAGTGATGTTCTTTATAGTACTTGTAATCCAAATATCTTGGCAGTTAGCATAAAGAAGTCAATGCAGAAGATGCCTTTTTATTAATATCCATGCATTTGTTATAAACTGCTCATTGCTCTAAGTAAAGAGATCTGCCCTTGGTCTGGCAGGGAGTCGGCCCGCATGGGCCTGTGTTGTCCCAGCAGTGACCAGCCTGATGGTGCCTGAGCATGCTAGTCTCCACAGTGCCTGCTCACCCTGGTGTGTAATCACCTGAGGCCGTGCTCCCATGTGCCACGTATGGTCTCAGGTGTATAATTGTGTTTCTAGAATGCCAGTCATGGCTATGAATGGAAATTTTTATCATGGCAAAGTCACTAACTGGTCACTGGCATGTCTTTGAGGGGGGCTGTGCTGACAGACATAGTCTGTCCTGTGAACACTCACGTGTGTTGTCTGTCTGTGCCCAGTGTCCTCCGGGGATGAAGCAGCAGGTTTTACTCTTCTATACCAAGCTTCTGGGCAGAATCCGGCAGCCCCTGCTTCCGCACATCAACGTTCACAGGCCGGTGCAGGTACGCACCCCCCTGACTGCAGGATAAAAGCTCTTGGATCCCGTATACAAGTCATTTTGTATTGTTTTTCTAGGAGTAAGAATAATGGAGGATATTGTTCTCATAGCATAAAAATTAACAGACATTGGTTTTTCTTTTATCTCGCCATGTTTATACTTCTCCGTAAAGTTCTATACGTTTTCTTGTTGCTTTACCTCCGCAATATCACAATGAGAATTTTAAACTTTAAAAACTGTTTTGACAGAAATTAATCCGACTGTGTGGCGAGGTGCTTGCCACACCGACGGAAAACGAAGAGATCCAGTTTCTCTGCATCGTCTGCGCGAAGCTGAAACAGGATCCCTACTTGGTCAACTTCTTTCTGGAGGTATGCCACAGTCTCGGACTTGCAGCTCTTTGTGGAAACTGAGGTGCAATCCCCGGGGCAGCCCAGGCCTGCACGTTCTGCCTGCAGAAGTAGTTTTCATTTAAGATCGGTGTTTCTTTCAACTTGAAGTTTCCGTGGAAGGGGAATTTCAGGGAATGCGCTGCGCTGGGGAGTCGTGGGGGGAACAGCAGGTGCAGAGGGGCAGGCTGCACAGCATCTCCAGCTACCGACAGCTTCGCTTTTCTTTTGCACGGCTGCCATGTTTTGTACTATTTTTATAGCCGTGGTCTGTTTTAATTGATGTTTTAAATTTTATTTACAGCTTTAAAAAGGGAAATAAATTGTGTCTACTTTCTGCTTTTGTTCACTGTTTTCCTTTAATTTTTTTGTAGATTTTTAAAAAATGTATGTTTGCATATTGTGTGCATGTGCGCGTGAAACTGGAGGTCACCAGTTGGGATAGACTGTAGACTGTCTGGTCTTTCTGTCTCCACCTGCCTAGTGCAAGGGTGAGCCCCCGTGGTGGGTGCTGGGAATCTCAGCTGAAGCCCTTGTGCTTAGAGACAGCCATTTTAATGACTTAGCCATGCCTTGTCCCATTCTTTTCCTAGCAGTGACATCCTTGAGGGAAAGTGGCTTTGTGATCAGCCCTCTGCCGGCAGCGTGTGCCAGTGCCCACTGTCTCAGGGCATCGGGACGTTCTCAGTGTTTGCCGTTCTGATGTGTTGCTTTGTCTTCTGTTGTTGAATAAATAATCCACACCGTTCCTGGAGGCCGACAAGCAGCATCGCTGCAGAATTGCTGGATTTAATTCTGTGTGTAGTACCAGGGCCATGAAATGCCTGTGTTCTGTTAATATGTGCCCTTATTGTCTTCTTTTTCAAGTTTGCATCAAAATAGTTCTGTTAGTCAAGAATTTGGATTTCCAAAGATAGGTTACTTAGAACTGCATTATAGGTCTTTTGTTCTGAATGTTTGATAAGAAATAGATTAGTTTGGCTCCCTGTGGGATTTCTTCACCTTGCTTGTGCTTTGAGACAGGAGCTCACTATGTGGCCCAGGCTGGCCCAGAACTTGCTGTGTAGACTAGGCACTCTTTTTGCCTCCGCCTGCGTGCCTGGCTGGTTTTCTTTCCTGTGTAGCCCATCCTGGCCTAGCAGTCTCAGTACAGCCCTAGGCTGTCCTTGAACTTGCAGAAATCCTCTCTCAACCCCTGCAAGCTCCGATTTCAAGTGTGAACCATGACTCCTGGCTGAGATTTTTCTTTTCAAAGTTCTTTTTTTTTTCTAATATTTTCTTAGACACTTAGTGTACTTTAGATGGATTTCCCCCAAAACATACCTGAAAATCCTTGAAATTCGTCTTGTGATTACATGGACCAGAGGAAGTCTGTGGGCTTGTGTGTGTTGGTCATGAAATGTACTTGACACACCTGTCTTCATAGGAGCATTTCCGTTTAAAACCCAGGTCTGCTTTATTCAGTGTAGCGCGTGGTGCTGAGTAGATGGTAGTGAGTGCGGGCACAGCCCCCCCAGCTCCGGAATTACTGACCTGAGTAGATGGTAGTCAGTGCGGGCACAGCCTCCCCAGCTCCGGAATTACTGACCTGAGTAGATGGTAGTCAGTGCGGGCACAGCCTCCCCAGCTCCGGAATTACTGACCTGAGTAGATGGTAGTCAGTGCGGGCACAGCCTCCCCAGCTCCGGAATTACTGACCTGAAGTGAGTAGATCATAGTGAGTGCGGGCACAGCCCCCCCAGCTCTGGAATTACTGACCTGAGTAGATGGTAGTCAGTGCGGGCACAGCCTCCCCAGCTCCGGAATTACTGACCTGAAGTGAGTAGATCATAGTGAGTGCGGGCACAGCCCCCCCAGCTCTGGAATTACTGACTTGACATGCCTTTGATGTCCTCCTGTTGGTCAGTTCACTTCTGAGGACAGTGGTTCTGCCTTGTCAGTCTTTGGGTCTGCACAGCTTCTTACAACAAACAAAGCTTAACTCCCGGCTGATTGACCCTGGCGACAGAGCTTTATGCCCTGATGTGGACAGTAGCGAGTGTCACCACCCACTACTCTGCAGCTCTCCAGTGCATCTGAAACCTGTCCGTGTAACCGGCCATTGCAGGCGTCTGCTGGGGTTACATGCATGTAGAAGAGTTGTGGTTTTGTAGGCAGTTGGCAAGTCGTTGACTACATGGGGCTGTTTGAATTGTGAGCCATGGGCTCATCTCTCTCAAGGTCGGGCTAGTGCTGTTCACCCAGCAGTGGCCATGGTGTCCGATGAAGGCGCCTGGGAAGTAGTCGGTTCAGCCTTTCCTATCAACCCTGTGGTGAGGCTCGCATCAGGGGAACTTTGCCTTGTGAATAATTTGATTTCTGTTCTATGTCAAATAGGAAGCAAGACATAGTTGCCTTGAAACTTATGAATCTGTTTGTGTCTGGATGTGGGGATTAGGCAAGCAAGTGGACTCCTCCGGCACAGTTAAAACCATGCTCGGGGAGGTTTCTTATGTTCTAAGCAGAGGTTGAGATTTTGAGAATCCTTAGAAAAAGTTGTTAGCAAATTAAAGAAAACGTGAGGATTTTTTAGAAACCTCAAGTCTAATGCTGGCAACCTTTGAACTTTTGAGGTTTTGCACCCTCCCCAACAGAACTGACCTGATGTATCTGTGATAACTTAGTTACTAAACTGCAGCTAGGAACTCTCAGTAGTCAGGTGGTTATGGCTAACGTTGCTCATGATGTGGTCAGAGTCAAATGCGTGTAGTGTGGCGAGTCAGTAACTTGGTATGACTGTGAGACCCATCTAAAATGTGGTTTGAGTCTGTACATCTTCTGACGTAATGCTTATTACCACTTTAATTAGGCACCTGGAATGCTTATCCCAAAAAAATCCAAGCTGGGCCTCATGGCACAGGTCGGTTATAGCAGCTGCTAGCAGACTACTTAACGGCTAAGGCGGAAGAAGGTTGCCATTTCAGGACCTGCCCGGCTACAAAGTGGGTTCAGGGTTAGCCTGAGCCACAACTAAATATTCAGGAAAGGATGGGCCGTGCCACACAGCAGCGCAGCACTGGGGACCTCGTGTTCCCCATCAGCGCCACCCTAACCCCAAATCGACATCTGAGGTGTAGCTCAGAGGAGGATGGAGAAAGCGTGTCTAGCCCGAGTGAGGCGCCAGCCTCGACCCCCAGCACACCAGAGAGGAAGGGGAGAGGGGCATTTCGATGTGATCTAGGTTTTGTTCCTTTGAGCAGGGCCTCCCCATGCAGCGTGACGTCTGTCCTGACCATGGCCCTCACAGACACACGTTCCTTTTCAGAACAAGTCCAAGTCGCTGGCTTCCAAAGGAACTCTGAGTGTCATCTCAGATGATGTCCCCAAAAGTCAGGACCCCCTGTCAGTGGACAGCAGCCAGGGCCACCAGCTGCAGGAGCTGCCCCGTGCTCCTGGGTTGGGGCACACGGAGCCAGAGGAAGAGCCCCCTCACCAGATGGATGAGCTGTCTGCAAGCTTGGATGACCTCAATGTCACCTCACCGCCAGAGGCCTCCAACAGTCGGCCGAAACAGGATTACAACTTAGTGAATTCTCTGTTGACCCTGACAAAGAGCCCTGTGAGTCCCAGCCTGCGCTCCCAACATGGTCACAGTAATACGTGTCTAAAGTAGAAACGCATTTACTCTTTAATGGAACACACTGAATCCTTTCATGTTTAACTCCACAAATAACACGTGTGTTCTTTCTCAGGACGGCCGGATAGCTGTGAAAGCGTGCGAGGGCTTGATGCTCCTGGTGAGTCTGCCAGAACCTGCGGCTGCCAAGTGCCTCGCTCAGAGCACCTGCTTGTGCGAGCTGCTGACCGGCAGACTCGCCTCCCTGTACCAGGCCCTTCCCCAGTCGGTGGATCCCTTGGATATTGAAACTGTGGAGGCAGTGAACTGGGGGTAAGCACCGCTCTGTTTCCTGCCTGTGTGCCTGCGTGCCAAAGTCCACCTCTGCTTTACAGTGACGAGAATGTTAGTTTGGAAAATTTAGCTCTGCCGTGACCCTTGTTTCTGTCACTTAGGGGTGACAAAATGGTGTGGGAACAGCCGGGGTTACAGAGTCCAGCTCCTTTTATTTTGCCCAGTATAGGGTTTATGTCAAGATCAACAACTGATTATTATATTAACAGCAGAAGTCTTTAAAAGAGGTCTTTTTGTTTTCTTTTGTTTTTGAGACAATTTCTCAGTGTGTAGCCTTGGCTGGCCTGGGACTCTGGTCCACCCACTTCTGCCTCCGGCTTTACCTGACCTAGGAGAGACTGCCCTTTAGTAACTTTCCCTTGCCCTAGATAGTGGGGGTCCTGTGGCCGTGCCGTAGACTAGACAGTCTGGGGGTCCTGTAACCATGCCGTAGACTAGACAGTCTGGGGGTCCTGTGGCCGTGCCGTAGACTAGACAGTCTGGGGGTCCTGTGGCCGTGCCGTAGACTAGACAGTCTGGGGGTCCTGTGGCCGTGCCGTAGACTAGACAGTCTGGGGGTCCTGTGGCCATGCCGTAGACTAGACAGTCTGGGGGTCCTGTAACCATGCTGTAGACTAGACAGTCTGGGGGTCCTGTGGCCGTGCCGTAGACTAGACAGTCTGGGGGTCCTGTGACTGTGCCATAGACTAGACAGTCTGGGGGTCCTGTGGCCATGCCGTAGACTAGACAGTCTGGGGGTCCTGTGGCCGTGCCGTAGACTAGACAGTCTGGGGGTCCTGTGGCCGTGCCGTAGACTCCCCTACTTCAGTTCCACTTCTCAAACTCACTCACTTTATTCTCATTAGAAAATATGACTTTTTGCCAAGAAAGGCGACTCACAGTTGAGAACTCATACTATTCTTGCAGAAGACCCAAGTTTGGCTCCCAGTATCCACACGGAGTAGTTCACACCTGCCTATAATCCTAGCTCCAGGGACCCACTCCTCGAGCCCCCATGGGAGCCTGTGTTCACACACATTTCTACACAACACACATTAGAAACAAAAATCTTTAAGAAAATATGAATTTTATGTAACATTTATGAGTCGTTTTAAGATAAAAGTAACATTACCTACTATTCAGAAGCTTCTGTCTACCAGCAGCCTAATATTTTCATTGTTTTTTAAAATTAAGTATTTATATTATTTGAGAAGTTCACACAGTGTGTTTGATCATATTCAGGCCTCTCCCGGCTCCCCTGAGATCACCTGTGCCTTCCTCCCCACCCAGCTCATTACCCCCTTTTGTTCTAAACCCATCAAGTACAACTTAAGGCCAGCCTAATGCTCTAATCCACTTAACCATTTGCCTTTTTTCCCCTGAAGTTTACCCTTTGCTCTTGTCTTCCCATGCTGTATTTCGCTTGTGTCCTTCAGGCAGGTGCACTTGGTGACATCATGAGCACAGGGCATCTTAGGGCAGAGGGCCGCCTGCCTTGGCAGACCTTCCGTTCCCTGCTCCTGTACTGTCTCGCTGGCCAAACCCCTGGCCGTCTGATGGTTTCCCACTTAAGAAGGGAACTGATCTGTGGCTTTGTCTGAAGAGAGAGCTCTCGTCTGTGTCTCCTAAATCTCCTCTGATTGGGATCTACCATCAGGGCCTTCTTTCTGCTTGTAAGCACAAAGGGCCATGTGCGTGCTCACCTGGCCCCATACTGACCCAGTGCCGTGCAGATTGGTGTGCACATTTACCTGAAGTTTGTTCTCTGTGCTGAGGTTGGCGTGCACGCTCACCTGAGGTTCTCTGTGCCGTGCAGGTTGGTGTGCACACTCACCTGAGGTTCTGTGTGCCGTGCAGGTTGGTGTGCACACTCACCTGAGGTTTGTTCTCCATGCCGTGCAGGTTGGCGTGCACGCTCACCTGAGGTTCTGTGTGCCGTGCAGGTTGGCGTGCACACTCACCTGAGGTTCTGTGTGCCGTGCAGGTTGGTGTGCACGCTCACCTGAGGTTCTGTGTGCCGTGCAGGTTGGCGTGCACGCTCACCTGAGGTTCTGTGTGCCGTGCAGGTTGGCGTGCACGCTCACCTGAGGTTCTGTGTGCCGTGCTGTGCAGGTTGGCGTGCACGCTCACCTGAGGTTCTGTGTGCCGTGCAGGTTGGCGTGCACGCTCACCTGAGGTTCTGTGTGCCGTGCAGGTTGGCGTGCACGCTCACCTGAGGTTCTGTGTGCCGTGCAGGTTGGCGTGCACGCTCACCTGAGGTTCTGTATGCCGTGCAGGTTGGTGTGCACACTCACCTGAGGTTTGTTCTCCATGCCGTGCAGGTTGGCGTGCACGCTCACCTGAGGTTTGTTCTCCATGCCGTGCAGGTTGGCGAGCACACTCACCTGAGGTTCTCTGTGCCGTGCAGGTTGGTGTGCACGCTCACCTGAGGTTCTGTGTGCCGTGCAGGTTGGCGTGCACGCTCACCTGAGGTTCTGTGTGCCGTGCAGGTTGGCGTGCACACTCACCTGAGGTTCTGTGTGCCGTGCAGGTTGGCGTGCACGCTCACCTGAGGTTCTGTGTGCCGTGCAGGTTGGCGTGCACGCTCACCTGAGGTTCTGTGTGCCGTGCAGGTTGGCGTGCACACTCACCTGAGGTTCTGTGTGCCGTGCAGGTTGGCGTGCACGCTCACCTGAGGTTCTGTGTGCCGTGCAGGTTGGCGTGCACGCTCACCTGAGGTTCTGTGTGCCGTGCAGGTTGACATGCACGCTCACCTGAGGTTCTCTGTGCCATGCAGGTTGGCGTGCACGCTCACCTGAGGTTTGTTCTCCGTGCTGTGCAGGTTGGCGTGCACGCTCACCTGAGGTTCTGTGTGCCGTGCTGTGCAGGTTGGCGTGCACGCTCACCTGAGGTTCTGTGTGCCGTGCAGGTTGGTGTGCACACTCACCTGAGGTTCTCTGTGCCGTGCAGGTTGGCGTGCACGCTCACCTGAGGTTCTGTGTGCCGTGCAGGTTGGCGAGCACACTTATCTGAGGTTTGTTCTCCGTGCCGTGCAGGTTGGACTCCTATAGTCATAAAGAGGATGCGTCAGCGTTCCCTGGGAAGCGAGCCTTAATTTCATTTCTTTCCTGGTTTGATTATTGTGATCAACTCATCAAGGAAGCACAAAAGGTTTGAATTCTTTGTTGTTTGTTGATAGCTTTAAAATGTGCTTATTAAGTAAATGTGAATCACTTTTCCAAAAGTATCTTAAGTGTCACGTGCAACACTTTACAGACGCTCACTGCGCAGGGGTGTCTCCCACGTGCAGTGCTTTGCAGACAGCAGGCGGGGGGCTCCCCTCCAGCTTTCCCCTTTGGGGTGATATTAATTACTCTAAATTTAGTTACGGGAATTTTTTTCCCTGATCTTTTTAGTTTTGGGGAATGGGGCTGGATAAAAGCCAACAACTGCTTTGCTGAGGCCCCACCCATATTTGGGTCCCATCTCCATATGGCTTCTGGTGAGAGACGTGCTCTTTAGGCCCAAGGTGATTTGTTGATGTTCATGCTGTGTTCTAGACTGCTGCTGTTGCTCTCGCCAAAGCCATCCATGAAAGGTTCTTCATCGGTGTCATGGAGCCTCAGCTGATGCAGACGTGAGTGCCCTCTCCCGTAGAGTAGTCGAGTAGTCGCTGTCCGTCACTCCTCCCACTGACCACCCATCTGCCTCCCTAGCTCCGAGATGGGGATCCTGACATCGACGGCTCTGCTGCATCGCATTGTTCGACAAGTGACCTCGGACGTCCTCCTTCAGGAGATGGTGGCCTTTATCCTCGGAGAGCAGAGGGAGCCAGAAACGCTGTCGGAAATTGGCAGGCATCCCCTAAGACATAGGTTAATCGAGCATTGTGATCACATATCTGATGAGGTAAGCCATGCGCAACATGGCTGGCGTAGAGTCTCTAAGTGTTTCTAACGCGCTTGTGATTGATTTGGTGATGGTAGAGGTGGAGGAGGTGGTGGGGGTGGAAGGGGGACTGGGGGTGGTGGCATGCGTGTGTCATGGTGTACCTGTAGAGGTCAGAGGGCAGCTTGCAGGAGTCGGTTTTCCCCTCTGCCATGTGCGTCCCAGGACGGGAGTTGGGTAATCAGCCCTCTACCCACTAAGCCACCTTACTAGCCTCTGCTTGTGACCCTTCAAGTGAGTTTCTCTGTGTGGCTTCAACCCCTGGCACGGCTTCTGTCGCTGTGGTTTCAGATAAGCATCATGACCCTGAGGCTGTTCGAGCATCTTCTGCAGAAGCCCAACGAGCACATTCTTTACAACTTGGTCCTGAGAAACCTGGAGGAACGGAACTACACGGAATACAGGCCTTTGTGCCCGGAAGATAAGGATGCGGTGGAGAATGGGCTGGTGGCCGGAGCCGTGTAAGTGTCTGGGGGCGGCTCTCCCCAGCAGTCTAGCCGCTTCCTTGTGGGTAAATTCCGGGGGATGCTAACTACCCCTTGAGCCCGGTAACAAAAGTAGCAGTGGGCACTGGAGATTGTTAGTGTAAAGTGGGAATTTGCATATTAAATACATTATTGCTTCTTTGTATTAGAAAACTTATGTAATATTTCTCAAAAACTAGCAAAGAATCTTTTGGTTTAGAAAATGTCATAATAAATGTTGTTTTTTATACATCATTAAATTAAACGTAGAGATCTGGAGGAAGATCCATTATTTACTGACATTTCACCAGATAACATTCTGCCAAACCAAGAGTGGATCAGTTCACCCCATGCCAGCCCAGACCACCCCAAAAATGATGGCAAGACGGAAGTCCATAAAATCGTCAACAGGTGAGTCACGGTGTGATTGATCTGCCCTAGGCCGTCACAGGAGTGCACCGTGACTTCGGTATTTGCAGGTGCTGTTAGCTTTTTTGTCTCAGTCGTGTAGCAGGTGGCAGCTGGGGCCACAGTTGATGCCATGAGAAAACCCAGATCCATAGAAAAGTCATTTTCTCTCAGCCCAGTGGAGGAGCCCCCGGACAGTCTGTCTGCTTCTGAGACGAGCCTTAGCACAGCAACTGAAGAAAGGAAAGATTAACTGAGGAGAATGGTTAAGTGTGCCGGGATCTAATAGAGACGACGTCACACACGTCCCCAGCACCGACAGTAGCATCGGCAAGCGCCAGTCTGACAAATGGTTCTCACTTCACATGTGTGCTAAGTGTTGAACTATTTTTTTCATTGTGTATTTTTACATTTTTTTAAAAATATCTTTTTCATGGCAGTTTTCTCTAGTGTCTTTGCTTTTAATGCTGCCAGTGACATGCCTGGCCCTTGCAATGTTGTAGGGGGCTGCTAGTTAGTTCCTGCTGCTCAGCTCCAAAACAGTCCCACAGAAACCATTGCAATGTTGTAGGGGGCTGCTAGTTAGTTCCTGCTGCTCAGCTCCAAAACAATCCCACAGAAACCATTGCAATGTTGTAGGGGGCTGCTAGTTAGTTCTTGGATGCTCAGCTCCAAAACAATCCCACAGAAACCATTTTATTTGCAGTACTATTTGGCCAATAGCTTAAGCGTATTTCTGGCTAACTCTTATATCCTAAACTAGCCCATCTCCATTAATCTGTGTATCACCACTAGGCTATGGCTTACTGGGTAAAGGTCCAGTGTCTACGTGGCTTCTCTCTACTCCGCCTTCTTTCTCCCAGCATTCAGTTTAGTTTTCCCCGCCTATCTCTAGTCTGTTCTGTGCAGGCCCAAGACAGTTTCTTTATTAACCAATGGTATTCACAGCATACAGAGGGGAATTCCACATCATGGCAAGTAACATAAAATAATTGCATCTGGCTCAAAAGTAAAATTACAGTTTATAAAAATATCTCAAGTTCAGTTACTTAAAGCGAGTTTTTGAGATTAATAGATAAAGCAACCCATTATTGTGACACAGTATTGTCTGTTTTAGATTTGTGTGACATGCAGAGTTATTTTTTAATAAAACCCTTACAAAGCAATGTATACTTTGATTGTTCAAGTTTCCATTGTATTTATAGCTGGCTAAGCTCGCAGTGTATTTTGTGGTTGAGTGTATTAGATACTGAGGCGGAGACTCTGCTCACTGTGGCCTTTCTTCCCTTTAAGTTTCCTCTGTTTAGTACCAGATGAAGCAAAGTCATCCTACCATGTCGAGGGCACTGGGTATGACACCTACCTCAGAGATGCGCACAGGCAGGTAAGTGACGGAGCCGACTGATCTTGGGGTGGGGTGGGCATAAAATGCACACACGCTGCCCCTCCTGTTACCTTGCCCAGTTGCCAGCAACCATTACTCAGAAGAAAGGAGTCAGCTCACCCGAGAAATGAGATTTCAGTTTGCTGACTCTCTCTCTCTCTCTCTCTCTCTCTCTTTCTCTCTCTCTCTCTCTATCTCTATCTCTCTCTCTATCTCTCTCTCTCTACCTATCTATCACCTATTATTTATTTATTTTTGATTTGGTGTCTCCGGTTAGTCTGGCTGGCCTTGAATTTGCTTATGGCCTTGAGCCCGTGCTCCCCTCTCCCAAGAGCCGGGATTACCGATTAGTGCACCTGTGGCTCTCAAGGACTAGTTTTTATTTCTACTCTATCATATACTAACACTTGGTTGAACATAATCAAGAATGAATTACTAGAAAAATGAAAATTGAAAAACACATTTCCTTGTTAGATTTGGCCAATATGAAACTGCCTAGTCAACTCTGTGAGCTGTGCATGCTAACTCTCCCTTTTCCAATCTCGTCACTGATGGTGGTTACAAGAATTTGAAGGTCAGCATTGACCCATGGGCCACCCTTTAGAGAGTACTGTTCTGTCCCTTCTTGGTGACATGCCCAGTGTCTGTATGTCTTAAGAACAGTAAGCTTGCTTGACAACAGGCGTTGTCCACCCACCTCATGTAACAATATGTGTAACATAATTACCTGTAACACCTTAGACACGTGAGGTTTGGGCTCTGAGCCTTGCCTTGTAAATGTTCTCCGAGTCTGTCAGGATGACTGAAGGATTCGATCCTTTAAAGGAAGGACGTAGCAGGTACTGAAGGAGTGACTTCTCGAGTCAGATAAGCCGTTTCCGGCAGCCTGGATGTGCCCCTGCCATCGTGGTGTCTCCTGTACTCCTAGTCAGGGCCGAGCGTCCTCCCACCTGGCCCTGGCAGCGCAGCCGACAGCCGTGGCTTCTTTATGCGCCCTCTGAGGGAATGACTGCTTCATCCTGATTGGCCGCTCTTTAATGCCCAATGCTTTCCCCCAGTTCCGAGACTACTGCGCTGTCTGTTTGCGATGGGAGTGGCCCGGAGCCCCAAAACCACTGGAGAAGTGTGACTTAGAAGCAGCCTTCTTTGAAGGACATTTTTTGAAAGTTTTATTTGACAGAATGGGAAGAATTCTTGACCAGGTAATTCATCGGAAGATACTGATTCTCATGCCAATGTGGTAGATCTCCTGAGTAATCTTGTCTAACTTAGTCTTTCTGTTAGATGACTGTCCAAAGGTTGGGAATTCCCACGGCTAAGGGGCTCTCTCTTGAAGAAGGCTCTGTGTGTGTTCTGTTGTAAACATTTACAAGTAGGGAAATAGACTTTTAAACTCTCCTTTAAACTTCAGATTTCCTTTCCTCTGTCTTATTTAAGGCAAGGTATTGGAGAGGGTGGCTGGAAGAAAGCTCTTCCTCTCACAAAACCTTGAGTTTACTTAAGAAAATACACAGTTGAACTTAAATCCAGGACTTGTACCCTTGTAACAGAATGGGGGAGCTTATGTTTGTCAGCATGTCTGCTGTCTTCTGCCGCGTCCAGCTGTTCTCAGTACCGGAGATTGGCAGTCTGTTTTCATTGTAGTCAGTGAATGGTGAGAAAGCAGAGTTCGCTCTGCTTCTAAACGTGGTCCTGAACTCCTCTGCTGTCCCAGCCGCCTCATCTGTCTCTAGGTAGTTCGTTTTGAGTCCACCAGATTCCTGTCTGCTTTAGTGAAAGAGAACAGGCAGGGCCAAGTGGCTCCGTCAGAAGTTCTAAAGACACCTTTCTCTCTAACGCAGGCTTTCTATGGCCTGTAAACAGCAGCGAACAATTAATTTCAGGGGTTATTGTGATACTACGTTCAAGAGATGTCAGAGCGGCTGCGTGCTCGCGTTGAGTCACTGGGAGTAGCCCTGAAGTTACTTCTGTGTTCAATTCAAACACCTTTGTTAGGACTTTGGGCCAATGTGTCCTCCGTATTCATAATTAATAATACTGCATCTGACGTGCTGCAGGTTTGATGGCCTGCTGAATGCATTCATGACGTCAGCCTACATAAGCAGCTGTCTCCGGCATCAGCTTTGTCTTTCTGCAGGTGTCTGTGTTGGTTTTCTGTTTGTAAATTTCAGCACTGTGCAGTACGTGCATTGACTTCCTTGGAAGGGCTAATTCAGCTGCCAGAGTCTCCCTTGCAGAAGAGGAAGGGAGGGGTGTGGTTGTGGGGGAAGTGTTGGGGCTGCACAGGACATGAATATCTCTGTTCTTGCTTTCCGCAGCCGTATGATGTGAATCTGCAGGTGACCTCAGTGTTGTCCAGGCTGTGCCTCTTCCCCCACCCCCACACCCATGAGTACCTTCTGGACCCCTATGTGAACCTTGCCTCTGGCTGCAGATCGCTCTTCTCTGTGATCGTCAGGGTGAGTTCATTAACGTTCTGCTCTCTGGGATCCCCCAGCTGCGCTCAGCATCCTCCTCTCACTGCGTGGTTAGTGTAAAGTAGGGTGTGTCTCAGTTCTTAGCACCCACACAGTGGCTCACAACCTTCCGTAACTCCAGCTCCAGGGGATCCCCACCCTCTGGGTTCTGCTGGCACCAAGCATGCATGCGGTATACATACCTGCATGCAGACAAAACACACATCCACATAAAGTAAAGCTCAAGTTTTGTTTTTATACAGTGTGCACGTGTGTATGAGTGAGTGTGCGTGTGTGCACAGGGCGTGTGTGCTTCTGCCTAGGCCAGAGGCCGACATCTGGGGTCTTCCTGTCACTGACCACTTCAGTTTTTGAGGTCAGGTCTTCTGCTGAACCCACAGCTCAGCCTCCCAGCTGGGCGAGCTGCCCATTGAGCCCCTGGGATTGTCCTGTGTCCACCACCATGCTTGTATGTGGGCCTGGGGATTCGAACTCAGTGCTCATGCTGGCACAGCAAGCTCCTCACCCATGAGTCATCTCCCAGCCCTGACATTTATGTTTTGAAGATTAGATAGGAGTTGGTTGGTCAAGGATAATAATGACACTTGGCATTCTTTGGTGATAGGAAGGGAGGCATCTCTGTCCAAGAATCCCAGGGGCTAAAGTCTTGCTTCTGTTGCAGGTTGTTGGTGACCTGATGGTTCGAATTCAGCGTATTCAAGACTTCACCCCCAAGCTTCTCCTAGTCAGAAAACGACTGCTCGGCTTGGAGCCTGAAGGCCAGATGTGAGTCAGTGTTTTACATACTCTGTCCACTTATCTCAGCCAGCCCAGTGTGTGCTGGTCCCTGATCTTCTGTCTGCCTTTTCCAGTGTCGACCACATCACGTTGCTAGAGGGTGTGATTGTCTTAGAGGAATTCTGCAAGGAGCTGGCAGCCATTGCCTTTGTGAAGTACCACGCTTCCGCCACACCGTGAGTGACATCACCGTGATCTCTGGGAACCCGCGTTACTGTGTGCATTTCATCGGAAGAGACTCAGCTGCACCCGGCCATGAGAGGACGAGAACCTTGTCAGTGACGTAGGAATCTGCTGCCTGGCTGCTGCCGGTGAACAGGCCTGATGTCGCTTCCCTGCTCCGTTATGATTCTCTGTGTAAACTGCACGCTGTTGAAACCCGGGATGCAATCAGATCTTCCAGATAGCATTTCCAGTGACCGAAAAGCTGCAAAACTCCTGATGTCAGGACTTGCTGGTATTTCTGTTATTTTAATATCCTCCCAGGCAGCAAAGCATTCTGACATTCTCTGAGACTTAAATGCTTATATTCTTTTGTATTAATAAGCAGCAAAAAAAATCACTAATTTTGTAACTTTTTAAGGTTAAGATTCTTATCATACAAAATATTTAAGAAAATTGTAAATGAGAAAGAAATGTAGCTGAGGAGCCCTCAGAAGACTCTAGGAGATGAAACACAGAGGACAGCATCAACTTCTTCAGCTTTTGTAAGAAAACAATTTAATATGATAAAAAAGTATTAATTAATATATATTTTTAAAGAAATGTTCTTTTACTCTTTTGTGCCATGTTCATGTTGATTTCCCTGTGTGGCTCCAGTTTCTCCACACTCACGTCTGCAGCAACGTTGGGCTCATTCGCCTCACTGGTAGCGTTTGCTGAAGTAGTATCTTGTAAAGCTAGTTAACACATGCTGAGACCTTCCCCATGCCTTCTCTGAGAATGGCTTTATGAAACTGTTTCGTAATTGACTTTCTTAGTGGAGTGGGTGTGTCCAGGTGGGAGCTGACGGCAAGGATGCCGACCAATAAGTCTGAGGAGGCTGTCAGGGTGCCGAGGGCCTCTTACTGTTTACATTTGATTTCATTTTGTTCCGTCTTTTGTCTTAAGAGATTCTAAAGAGATTTTTAAAAAGTCTTTCTGTGTTGAGTTCACACCTTAGAGGATTTGAGGAGCCTGAGTGTGTGGGAGTGGCCTGGATGCAGGATGTCTAGGTGAGCCGAGTTGCAGGGCACAGCTGCAGGTCACCTGCTCAGCCTGTCTCAGATGTGGGCTGCTCTGTTAAAACAGCAGGCGGCACTTTCCTCTCTGCTGTCGGGAGGCTCGCTTCGAGAGGGTCCGCCTCCACCCCCTCTGTGATGTCACCAGATGTGTGTGCACAGCCACAGCGCGTGGCATGTGCTCAGAGCGCGTTTGACGCTTTGTTCAGTCTATTGTACTAGCGTTTCTGATTCATGTTATAGTTCAGTTTCGCTACTTAGAAACAAAATACTGACAGTATGAATAGCCTGCCTCAGGTCTAGGGCGGTCATCCTTGTCAAAACAAAACAACTGTGCATTTCCAACAGGATGCAGATGTTTCTTTGCTCATTCAAGAACTCTGCTATAACAACAGGAGACAGTGATTCCCTGCATGGTTCCCTTCTGTGGCCGTGAGTGATGAGAAATGGTTTTGTTTGTATTTATTGACCAGTTTGTGCAAGAATTACCACAGCACCTTCATTTTTAAATGTTGCTGCAGTCTACTTAGATGAAGGTGTATTTAAAATAAGGCATTGAGAGGTATCAGATATTTCTTAATGCCTTTCTAGGGCTCAGTAGGTGTAGTAGCAATGAGGTGACCTCCCAGACCAAATACTTGTCCTTGAATTCCCGGCAGGACCTTATCCGCTCATCCACTCAGACGAGCTCAGTAAAGCTTTAACTATAATTTGTGTGTTTGCTGCTTCTGCGAATAGAGTTTTCCTGAGTCACAATAATGACCTTGATCTGTAACCAGCTAGGGTTAGTCGGCTTCTCCTCTGTAATTTCTTCTGCATATTTAATTCAGACCTAGAGTCAGCACAAGTCAGAGAACTGAGTCGATTTGTTAAGGAAACCATATGCCACATCCCTAAGGCTTTTTCCCACAGTTCCAGAGACCTGGCTGTTTCCAGGATTTCCACACACCTGGTGCGTGGAAGTACCACCTTAGCCAAGTGGTTGCCATGGTGAGTTCCAAACTCTACCTGCTCCTTGGTTGTATAAATAGGAAATTGGTGTGCACGTTTTTTGTTTTCTAACTTTCTAGCAGAAGCCTTTGGGTTTATTTTCAGCAACAAGCCATTTTCACTTGACAAAATCAGATTTGTCATTGCCAATTTTTATTACAGGGCTCACATTATAACTATATAATGTTCTCATACTGTATCTGTGCAATATGAAGCTATGGATGGATTCATAGCTTTTTGGCTTACCTGTATATTATTGTGTTTGTACATAAATGTATTTAAACGTGTGTATGTATATATATGTTTATGGACCATATTTGGTCCATATGTGTATATGGACCAAAATCCTTAGCTTGCTTACACTGTTGCTAGTGTAAAGATTGTTACATTTAATTTTACAGGGCACAAATTATAGAATGACTTTGTACTTCCAGGGTAATGTCTCCATAAGTTATTACATCACAGTTACCACTTAGTTTCCAAGTTTACTGTGTCACAGGAGTCACAGGGAGATGCTAAACCCACAAACTAGGTGGTGATTGTGCGTATTTGGATTGTATAATAAAGTAAAATATGCATGTCATCGTGACACTTGCTATGTTAAGACAGATAATCCTACTTCTAAGCCCTGTAAAATATCATCACTAATACTCTGTTAGCCTCTGCCTTGTTTACATTAAACAGGATATTTGATACATTTTTCTATGAACATCATGTGGGTCACTGACAGAGAAGCTCTCAGATGACTGTGTGCCCGCCGTCCCTTCCGGGGAGGTGGAGATCAGCTTTGGCTTGTGCGCTAACAGTGCATGCAGGACAAAGAGGGAAATCAAGAAAATAAATCAATGTAATTTAAACAAAATATTGTGTTATATTTTTGTAGAATTCTAACTGAAAATATTTTATCCACTGCTAAGTCTGAAATTGTGCTTTTATAATTATTTGTTTGTATTCTTTGAGAGTTTCACACATGAATATGATTCACTGCCCCTTTACCTTCTCCCATCCCCTTCCACCGGCTGAACACTTTCTTCCCAACACGACTCTCTTGTTTTTGTGCCTTGTTTTGATCCACTGAGGTTGGACTTGCTGGTGTGAGCACAGTGTACAGCTTTTTGCCAAGCAAGGCAACTTAGCAGTGGCTATACCACTGAAGAAAAAGACCCCCACCAACCATTCATATAGCTTGTTAGGGAGGCGCAAGGCCTCATGGGCCCCTCCTCCACTCGTGATGGAGTGTAGGCAGGCCAGCCCATCTTGTGCAGGTAGCCGCAGTGGCCATGGTTCCCAAGCGTCACCATAGCGTCATGCCAGAAGACGTGTGGAGCCGTGATTTTCTTCACGCCAGCAGACAAAGGGTTATGGGATGTTGCAGCCATCGAGTCATGGTAGTACGTGTTTGTGGGACTCCAGAAGGATATAATATTACCTAAGTAAACAGGAAGTGCATTGTAAGCAATTTCCAAAACTCTAGAATTGACAGAGACTTCTCGCTGCCTGGACAGTCACCCAAAGTTCTTCTGTACCATTGGGGCATTCATCTTCAGCCTAGGCTCGTAGCATCCAGCAGTTTCTTGCCCAAATGGCTAACCAACTCCATAAGGAGACTCTTCAATGCCCATCGTCCTCTTGCAGATTGGTGCTGCCAGGAGCAGATGTGTCTCATTGTCATAAAAGGTCCTAAGTTCTTAAACGTTTTTTTTTTGTTTGTTTGTTTTTCAAGACAGGGTTTCTCTGTAGCTTTGGAGCCTATCCTTGAACTAGCTCTGTAGTCCAGGCTGGTCTAGAACTCACAGAGATCCACCTGCCTCTGCCTCCCAAGTGCTGGGATTAACGGCATGTGCCACTACCGCCCAGCATTCTTAAACATTTTAAATGCCGTATTCTGAAGGTCTTTGAAAGATTTGAAAAATGCCTATCCATATGAAATACATATCTGTCAATCTAGAAAATCTAACTAACATGAATACAAGCTTGACTATTAAAGATGATTGTCTATTAACCTATATTTGTTATATATTACATTTTTAAATGATTTGCACAAACACAATACCTTAATCAAGAACAGAAATACATATACACAGTATAACAAAACTGATTTTAAATTAGTATCAATAAACCAACATCCATACCAATGCAAGTCTCTATAGCATATCCCCCTTTAAATGTAAGCAAACATTTATAAACAATCACTTAGGGAATTTGGGCGTAGTTTTCTCCAAACTGCTTCCTGCTTTTTATTGGGTGAAGTAATTTTTGGGGGTGTTCACAGCAGCTCTTGGTCCATCAAACCACATTAGTGTGGAATAAATCCACAGGTTCTCATCTGTGGAAACAAAAGAAGAACCTCTTTTCCAAAGCAACATATCCTTAGACCCAAATTTTGAAGACAAGATACCTTTATGTTAGTTTAATGTAGCAGTCCATACAATGAAATATCTCTCTATACTTAGCTCCTTCACAGTCAAAAAATTTAAAGAAAACACAGTAATATACATAATCCAGACTGTCAATGTATATTCCATCTTTACATGACTTACTTGCTTTTACTTTTATTTTTTTAATATTTATTTCATTATCTTTACTCCTTTAATCTATAACTGTCTGTACTCTGTCTCTTTAAAGATACCTTTTTTTAAAAACCATTTACTTCTTTTTATAACTGCTTATATTCTTTTTCTTTTCTCTCCCAAGCCCATGTAGATTTATCCAACACTGTGGCCGATTTAGAGGTCTTTTTTTAAAAATCTGAATCTGTCTTTATTGTGTGTCTGTGATTATTTTCTGACTAGAAGAGCTTCTTAAAATGCTAAGCTGCGGCTTGATTAGTACTAAGGCTGCTTTGCCGTTTGGCTCCACCCAGTCCAACTTGGTGGGGTGGAGGTCTTTTTAGTGCAAGCCATATTCACAGTCCCATTTTCAAGCACACAGTGGGTCTATGTTGCCATTAACCAAGACGTAGCACTCTGCTTGCAAACCCCATTTAAATGCCCTGTAGCCAGACCTCTCAAAAGGGTCAGAGCCATCTGTGCTGGCGAACCAGGAGCTGTTTATAAAACAGCCATGCAGTTTTAATCGCACCTCTCTTAAAGCAGCCTGCCCTTGCTCACCACAAGCCCATCTAGAAAAAAAAATGTGGCTACCAAAAGCCATGCTTAACTCTGTTCTTTTGTGCCTAGAATTCCTTTTTAAGCTTTCTCAGGTTTTTATGTGGATATAGTCGACCAGGTTGGTGGGCCAATTTGTTGTCGAAGGCTACTCAGACTCGAAATAATCACACAGAAACCATATTATTTCCAATACTGTTCGGCCAGTAGCTTAACCGTATTTCTGGCTAACTCATATCTTAATTTAACCCATCTCCATTAATCTGTGTATTGCCATGTGGCTGTGGCTTACTGAGTAAAGTTCTGGCATCTGTCTCCGACTGGGCTACATGGCTTCTCTTGGAATCCGCCCCCTTTCTCCCAGCATTCACTTTAGTTTCCCCTGCCTACCTCTATTCTGCTCTGTGCAGGCCCATTACAGTTTCTTTATTAACCAATGGTATTCACAGCACACAGAGGGGAATCCCACATCATGTGTGCAGAGAGGTGTAGGGTAAAACCTCCCCTGACTGACACTCCACCAAGCCAGGGCTTACACCTGCCAGCAAGCAAGATATCTTCAGTTCGCATTCATCCCAGTCATCCTATGACAAGGGGTTTTCCTGCCTTCCCAAATATGTGTGACATCTAAGAACTAAAAGGAAAGGTGGCGTGCCTGATGACGTCATCTAATGATATCAGCTTATCGATGATGTCATGTAATGACATCACCTCACTTTTCTCTATGGATAGGCTAGCCAGGATATATGGGACTGGTCAGGGGTCTCTGAAAAAGAAAACAGCATTAGGGTATTGATTCTGTCAATGGGCTGAGCAAATCCTCCCAGGGAAGCAGATCACACCAGCTGACTCCCAGAAATCTGACTGCTATGCTGGGCCTCTGTTCTTGTGTCAGGAGGTGAGGGGAAGGTTGTGTTCCTGGATTTCACAGTTGTTAGCTCATAATGGTACCTATGTTGTGATGCACATTTGTTTACAATATGGTGCCCATGTGATCCTTCATTTTTTTTAAAATTTTTATTTAAAAAATTTTTAAGCATAATTTTTTTTTTTTTTTTTGGTTTTTTGAGACAGGGTTTCTCTGTAGCTTTGGTGCCCGTCCCGGAAATGCCTTTAAGCATAATTTTTTAATCGATTCTTCAGGAATTACATATTCTGTGTCCCAGTTCTACCCACTTCTCAGCCCCTCTACATCTGCCTCCCACCATTGTACTGCCCCTGCAAAGGAAAACTAACAATAATAATAACGAATAAGATAGATTTTTAAAAGATAAAATATTTTTAACATAATAAAATAATAAATACATAAAAAATAAAAACTACAAATAAGATTATCAACTTCAAATAAAAACAAATCAATGAAAAGCAAGCAAGCAAAACAAAAGCCAAAGCTCTTTGATCCTCCATCTCTGCCCCTCCATCACCTCCTTTCGTCTCAGAGGCATTGGGAGCGGCTGTACCAGGCGGTTTCCTTACAGATGTTCACTGTGTGATGCGTGGTTGGCCAGGCTCAAGGCCTCTGGCCTCCCACACACCATCACAGCTGGATCCCTGCAGAAACTCCCTGGACATCCCACTGTGGCCCTGAGTGGTGTAGACCATGCAGGATGGGTCCCTTCATGCATTCCAGCAAGTCATAGATGGGCTGGATGTTGATACTATGTATTTTTACCTCGGTCTTTCCCCGCCCTCAGATCTGGGTGGGCTGGATGTTGATACTATGTATTTTTACCTCAGTCTCTCCCCCCCTCCCCCCCTCAGATCTGGGTGGGCTGGATGTTGATACTATGTATTTTCTCAGTCTTTCCCCGCCCTCAGATCTGGGTGGGCTGGATGTTGATACTATGTATTTTTACCTCAGTCTTTCCCCGCACTCAGATCTGGGTGGGCTGGATGTTGATACTATGTATTTTTACCTCAGTCCCCCCCCCTCGCCCTCAGATCTGGGTGGGCTGGATGTTGATACTATGTATTTTTACCTCAGTCCCCCCCCCCTCTCAGATCTGGGTGGGCTGGATGTTGATACGATGTATTTTTACCTCAGTCTCCCCCCCCCCTCAGATCTGGGTGGGCTGGATGTTGATACTATGTATTTTTACCTCAGTCCCCCCCCCTCTCAGATCTGGGTGGGCTGGATGTTGATACGATGTATTTTTACCTCAGTCTTTCCCCGCCCTCAGCTCCTCCCAGATCCACCCACTGTGTCCATGCCGGTCTCAATCCCCTCTCCCCAGAGATCTGCTGAAGATGCCAGGGCTTATGCTCGGTGTAGAGGCCCCAAAATAGCCAAGAGCACATCCCGTGCTTAACAGACCACTCCTGTCAAGATGGAGAACATTCCCAGAACTGCAGGCTTGAAGAGCTAGATGTGTGGTCAGAAGAGCGAGGGATGCACCCAGCCAGGGAGAGGGAAGACAGCACAGGCCCTCCAGCCGGACACCGAGGAGACCATCATAAAATCAACGTTACTGCCAGGAAGAAGGATGGGAGGCCACACAAATCACTGGTGCGGGAAGAGCTACACTCAAAGCTGGAAGGATGACGTTCATCTATGTATTCCACATCCCTCATTCCATTCTCCAGCAGGCCAGCATGGAGGGGCTCAGGCTACCAGATGTGTCTAGGGACCCCTGACCTGGAGCATTCTAGAAGCAAACAAACCGGTTTACTTTACACTCTAAAGTAAACCTCCTTTCCATTGATTTTATCAGCAGTTGGGCAGACAGGGCGTCTTAGGGCTCTGTGAGCTTTGCTGGCTCCTTCCATCATCTGAGCGTCTGTGGCCTTTGTTTCTAGCCTGTTTTAGTGTTTAGTAAACAGACCATCCTTCAGCTGCCTCAGTATTGGGCTCCAACAGAAACAGGAAGGAAGCAAGCACTTGCTCATGGGCTCATGGTCCGTGGGCTCCTTGACAGAAGCGCATTTGATGATGTAAAGGCTTTGCTTCCCACAAAATGATCCGGTGTGGCAGAGATCAACTAAATCTGAACACACGGCCAGCAGGAGCACGTGAGACTCATGGCAATCTGGGTTCAGATCCACATCCCCAAAATAAAAGCCATAAAGGCAAATGTGCATAGCAATTTCTGAGTGTTTTTCTTTGAAATTTAATGTTGAAATAAAAATACTTTTTCACAGCCCTGAATGAATGGCATCTTTTCATGCATGGCGTATAATATAATTGATATTCATTGAGTTCCAAATGTTTCAGAGGAAAAGCTGATACTCATCTTGCGGAACAGCGCTGCTCATTATCATTTTCATTTCAATGGGAAGAAAAGATGAGGGAAGTGTAATTAATTTGACACAGATAATTCTGGGTTGAGCATTTCCATCTCAACACCATTTTAAGGCCTTCGCATTATCAAAAGTTCTTTGTCCCCGTTTGTACTACTCGCTCTCGCTATCCTTTCTGGTACAAAGCCATTGCATGTTGGTCTCTTTTCTAGATCTGTGTCATCAACGCTTCAGCTGCCATGGACCTCTTGGTTAAAGCAAGACGCTGGATAGACATGCATGCTTGATTTTTCTGTTGACTACTGAGCCTTACCAGTTCCTCAGACCCTATGTCTTATCTTTACCTGCAAAGTCTTCAGAAACACAGTTACCATGGGAGCTGCTCCTAACCCTTAACAAAGACTTCTGTCCATCCTCCCCTGCTGCCGAGGGTGAGATTGTATCTCACCATGTAGCCCTAGATAGTCTGGAACTCACTATATAGGTCAGGATTACTAGGGATTTGCAATAATCCTGCCTCCACCTCTCAAGTGTTGGAATTACTGGCGGGGGTCACTCTACCTGACTGCAATCAGTTTTTCCTGTAAAAGTCCTTTTTCAGGAGCAGATAAGCTGCCTTCAGGACCTCTATTTAGCAAACCACTTATCCCAAGAGACATTCCATCTCTGCAGAGGGGGGGCTCTGCTCTCTGACAGGACTTTCCTAAAGATCCTTTTCAGAGCGGAGAGACATGACTAACTAGACACACAGAATCCCGTATTTGGAAGCCATGGTTAAGTGAGTTCTGAAACTGTAACATAATGTGTCAACTATGATGTTCAGCAAATATTGATTACGTATTGTCTGGCTCTAGCAAGGGGTTGGCTTCCAACAGACAGAGGTCCCTGCCCGTTCAACTTTTGCTTCTTAAGATCCAAGGGACAAAGTATTGTGTCCTTCAGTTCAAGTCTGCACGCCTGTGTCCTGCGCTGCATCTCAGCAAGGAATCTACAGATGGGACCGTCCCTTTCCAAATGTGTTTTCTGCTTGGTTTTGTTGGGGGTGGCAGAGGAGGGACCTCCCTTTGAATTTGTCAAGGTCACCTAAGCAATAAATTCACAAAGGGTCAAAACCCTCCACGTTCTTTAAGCCTCCAAGATCACAGAGTGGCAGGGCTTCCATCAGAGGACCAACTTCTATCTTCCCAGGGTGCACCCCTCCTCACTAGCATCTCCATCTAGAACCCTGCAGAGCCCCTGTAATGGCAGCTGCTTCCTGGGTTATTTCTGATGACCTCAGCAAATAGTCTTTCTCACCATCACCAACGAGGTCACAAATCTCAATGCTAAGTCCCCCGCTGGAATCTCTCTTCTGTTGTTTCTCTCTCCCTAAGACTTCTTGATGGCAGCATCTTCCAGTGTTGATGCTAGGCTCTAGAGGAGAGCCCCCCAGGGCTTTGCAAGGACTCTGGAACTTTCCTCGAGAGCCATTTCTAGAGTTGACTCAGGAGCTATGCTGGGAAATCTGTGCTGCAGATGCCCACATCCATGTCTTCCTGCATCTGTGGATTATTTTGCTACGTTAGTGTGCTTTGGAATTCGGCTCACAGAACATTAGCGACCAGTAAGTGTATATATATAGTTCGTTAAATCAACCAAGAAAACTCTTGTGACACTTCCAACTGTAAAGACTTAGTCTACAATTCCATGCACCCTATTTAATAATGGGCCAAGATTTCATTTCCACAGTAAACCCCAGGCTGCTGCCTATACAAGTCAGTCAGATATTGCATTCTATTGAGTCTAAACTAATCTCTCTTCTGTTAGACTTTACTTTTTCTTACAGGACTTGATATCTGACCCCAGTTATAGTTCTAAAACTTGAAAGCTCGCATTGGCAGAGAAAGAATCTGGCTTTAAGAATGTCAACTTCATTTGACTCTTCACAGATGTGGACATTCCAAGCCCCTTCCAAATAACATGTTTCCAGTCAGTGTCATGGGTGGGCTAAGTTCAGTTTGCATCGTAATGTCCTACTGAGTCTTTTGGTTGTATTTTTGTGTAAAATTGGTCCTTACTGCTAAAACAAAAACGAGGTCACCTCAGCGCTGCCAGAGAATGTCTCTGGTTCTCTGTCATGAGCAATAATTGCAGTGTTGAAAACTGCCCGTTGGCTGAGGTCGTCCTACGCCACTGTCTCAGAAACTTCTCTGGTGCTGTGACCGAATTCACAGTGAGAAACAGTTTAGGGGAGGACGGGATTATTTGGGCTCACAGATTGAGAGCATACAGTCCATGGTGAGGGAGCGGGTTAAGAGACACGTGATCATAGCATGTCCACAGCCAGGAATCAGAGGAAACAAGGAACGTTTTTTTGTTTTTTGTTTTGTTTTTTTTTGTTTGTTTGTTTTTGGATCAGGATGGACTCACTTATTTTAAGCTGTGGTGGAAATCCAGGACTGACTCACTGATTTTACCCTGCCCTCCAAACTGTTCTAGCTTTGTTCAGTCAGGCTCTTGAAACATGCAGGCTGTTTGCATGTTTGTGTCTGGCTTTGAGTATTTCTTTGCTTTCTTGGACTATACGATATTTCAGGCTCATTTAACACGGTTCGTACTTTAGTTCTTTAAGAAGCTCAGAGTTCCTTTAGAAACAATTCCACAGCAATGCTTAACTCGCTGCTGCGGGGCCACACAGCCTGGAGTGGGATGCTGTACTGCAATCCTCTCAACCTGAATATTCTTAGGATAGAAGACATTGGTATTCTATCAAAACTACCCAGAGCAGGTGCCAAGTAGGAAGGGCAGGTCTTGCTCAGAGACAAGGATGTCTGCCAGCAGAAGGAAAACATCCTTAATCACCAACGTTACGAACTTGATCCTGGCCACACACAAGGTTTCCATTCCAGAAGTATGGCTCAATTTCCAAAGGAATCTGATACGGATCGGTCTGAAAGGAGTCATCCGCTGGGCTGAAGAGACTGCACAGTTGGGAAGGTGCTTGCCATGGGGGCATGAAGGCTTCAGTATGAACTCTCATCATCCATATAAAGGCCAAGCACAATGCCACACGTCTGCAGTCCTAGCTCTGGGGAGGCGGAGGCAGGACGATCCCTCAGGTTTGCTGGTCAGCTCCAGAACCAGTGAGACCCCGTCTAGGAAATAAAAAAGCTGGTCATCAATAGAGGAAAATACCTCTACATGCATCCGGACCCCCCCACACAAACACATGCACAAGACCATGCGCGCGTGAGTGTACACACACATGCCCTGTTACCAGTGTTCAGGATGAAAGATGACAGTTTTAAAATCCTGTAATTACCCTGAAGCTAGTGTTATTTCACTCTCTTCTGTGTGTTAAAATACCGAGTGGCTGATAAGAAACGTTTGCAATGAACTGCACTCTCCTTGACTTAATCTGGTATCCCTTCATTTGGAAACCACTAAGAGCCTCAAATAGAGCCGGCCCAGGGCTCTCCAGGCCAGAGGCCCCATATATAGATTTCTCTTGTCTTCTGACAGAAATGGTTTGCTTATATCTGTACAGATGAGAACACAATTACTGTAAGGCGGTGAGCCCGTCTGCTCCGTGCACTTGGATTTGCTCTGCAAATGGCAGCACTTGTGTGTCTGCAGCTGCATCCTGAAGCCCTGCACTTTTAGAAGCTTGCTTGCATTAAACATGAGATCCGGAAAGTGTGGTGGCCACAGGGAATTGCAGGCAGCTCCTCACAGCCCACAGTGAGCTTTGCTCTGGGCTGAGAAAGCTTCCTGGGTGGGGGAGGGCTCAGGACAAATGAGGCAGAGTGCAAAGCCTGGAATGGAGTTTGGCTAACGGGTCTGATTCTTATATTTGTGTGTGACAGGGTCTCCTGCAAGCTAGGCTGCCCTTAATCTAGCTACGTAGTCAAAGATGACCTTGAACTCCATTTTTGTTTGCTTTGAGACACGGTTTCTCTGTGTAGCTCAGGCTGTTCTGGAACTTGCTTTGTAGACCAGGCTGTCCTCAGACTCAAAGAGATCCACCTGCCTCTGCTTCCCGAGTGCTGAGTTTGAAGGTGCCCACCACCACCACCACCACCACCACCACCACCCCCAGCTTGACCTTGAACTCTCGCTCAGCTAGCTTCCACCACCACACCCAGTTTCTGCAGAGCCTGGGGATCAAACTCCTGGCTTCACTCATGCTGAGCAAGCACTTAACCAACTGAGCTGCAGAACAGCCCCTGATTTTGGTGTGAATATTTGAGAAGGAGCGAGAGTGCTTTAAAGACTAGGACTGTTTCTCCTTAACACCCTGAGGAGAACGTGGAATTAGCTGTGAGGGTGTGTGAAGGAAGAGAACACCCCCCCACACACACACCCGCGTGGGCGGGAAGTGGGAAAGCCGGGTGCAAGAATGCAAGAGAAGCGGTAAGGCTGACGCAGGAGAAAGGCACTACTGGAGACTAAGTCGTGCCCTGCTCTGTGTGGGTTTAGTGCCCTCAGCCTGGTGGCCGGACCCTGTCTTCCTGTCTCCTTACCCTGTTTCTGCTCCATATCCAACCCTACTCTTCTAGGGAGCAATGTTACCTCAGCCCGGAGGCTCCCCCCGCCCCCCATCTCCATCTGGCACTCAGCTTGAAAACGACGGGCTTGACTTGTTCCTGGGATTTGCTCCTGTGACTAGTCCCCTACCCTCAGTCCTACCCTTTAACTCAGCCCAGGTTCTGTCAAGGCTCTGCTGTGAGTCCTCTGTCACCTACTGCTGTCTCCTGAGCTGAAACATGCAGACGGTGCCCGCTGTTCGACTTAGTGCGCGCCTGGCAGCTCTGGCTTCTGCTTCTCCACACGTTCCCAGCCTCCCAGGCCTCCTGGATCATAATGGCTGGCCTGGGCTCTGCCAGCAGCTTGCTGGGCAAGCTTCCCAGATGTTCTTTAGAGAGACCATCTCTCCCTACGCTCCAGTTACAGGAGGCCCAGTTCACCCTGGTTAGACTTCTCAACTGTCTCTTGCTGCGCGGCACCCCACCGACCTTGAACTTCTACCCTCACAGAAGGGTAAGAACTGTACACTGGCATTCTCCTTCCTTCCCACACCCACAGCCCAGTCCTGCATTTTCTTCAAAGTGTGATAAGCTACCCCGTAGCATATTATCTCCAGCTGTTTACTCCCGACAAGAGCACGTCCGTAAACTTTGCCCTGGGTTTATGATTCCAAGTCCGTTGCTGACATGGCAGGCAGGGGCAAACGGACACTCATATGGGGGTGGGGGGTTGGCCCTAATGACCCAGCATCACGTAGATGCTTTTCCCCCTGAGGCTCAGAAGAGCCTGGATGACTAAAAACAATGGAAACAAGGTCAACCATTACCGAGTGCTGCCGCGAGGGGGCGATGGCGCCAAACGGTCTCTCCCCTTGCCAGGAAGACGCTGGATGATCTCCAAATTCTTTCCGTTCCTGGGACAGATGGCCCAGCCATGAGGCGCCTTCGGAAATCCCGACGTAAAATTTGCATCCAAACAGTTATACCAGCCCCGCGCTTCAAAGTGCTGGTTCACTTTAAGAAGCTCTAAACCCACAGAAGCAGGCGCTGGGTCTAGTGTTCTTGTTTTTACACTAGTTTATTTGGAGGGGTGCCCGCTGGCCACCGTGCATGCGTGGGGGTCAGAGGACCCCTTGAGGGAATCGGTTCTCTCCTTCCACCACGTGAGGTGCAGGGTCGAACTCAGGTCGTCAGACTCGCCCTCAGATGCCCGGGAACGAGTTGCAGTTAGTTGTGAGCCTGAGTGCTGGGAACTGAGAATAGGTCCTTTGCAAGGCCAGTGGGTGCTCTTAACTAATGAGCCGCCTCCAGCCATCCGTCTGTGCATTTTAAAGCTCCTTGGTCATTCTAACAGGGACCCTAAGAATCTGGTTACACGGGAGGAGGGCGGCAAAGGAATCGTGGGAGCAAGTTTTCATTTTAGATCATTCTATCGTGTTTCTCCTGTGACTTGAGACGTCACGCTGATGTCTGGTTTTAGAATACTGTTTTGCCTAGTTCTGGAAGAGCCTGGGGAATAATGTGGAGAGCAGGCCCCATCTACAGAAAAGCCCTATCCTTCCTTGATGTGTAAGGACCTTTTAGTTTTAGCCTGCTGGGGGAGGAGGACCCACCCCTCTCTAAGTAACCCCCTCACCTATGCTCTGAACGGAAGCCCCAATAAACTCATTAGTTCCCTAGAGTAAACTCTGGTGGAATTTTGCCTCAGTTTATCATTGGGACCTTAGGAGGAGGATAATCATTGCTTCATGTCTCCTCCCAGGAAGGAATTTGTTGCCAGGAAGCAACAGTGGCACAGGTCCGTGGTCCCAGCGTTGGGAGTCACCTTTGACTACTTAACAAGTTTGAGGCCATTCAGGTTACATGAGATCCTATTTCAAAAACAGAACATACTTCAAATGGCCAAAAGACACTTAAGGTCATGCTCAACTTCCCTAGCGATCAGGGAAATGCAAATCAAGACAACTTTAAGATACCATCTTACACCTGTCAGAATGGCTAAAATAAAAAACACCAATGATAGCCTTTGCTGGAGAGGTTGTGGAGAAAGGGGGACACTCACCCATTGCTGGTGGGAATGCAAACTTGTGCAACCACTCTGGAAAGCAGTGTTTCGGTTTCTCAGGAAATTCGGAATCAACCTACCTCTGGATCCAGCAATACCACTCTTGGGAATATACCCAAGAGAGGCCCTATCATACAATAAAAGTATATGCTCAACTATGTTCATGGCAGCATTGTTTGTAATAGCCAGAACCTGGAAACAACCTAGATGCCCTTCAACGGAAGAATGGATGAAGAAAGTATGGAATATATACATATTAGAGTATTACTCAGCAGTAAAAAACAAGGACTTCTTGAATTTTGCATACAAATGGATGGAAATAGAAAACACTATCCTGAGTGAGGTAAGCCAGACCCAAAAAGAGGAACATGGGATGTACTCACTCATATTTGGTTTCTAGCCATAAATAAAGGACATTGGGCTTATAATGCATGTTCCTAGAGAAGCTAAGTAAGAAGGTGAACCCAAAGACAAACACATAGGCATCCTCATGAATATTAACCTTCATCAGGTGATGAAAGGAGACAGAGACAGAGGAGCACGGGACAGAAATCTCAAGGTCCAAATCAGGAGCAGAAGGAGACGGAGCACGAGCAAGGAACTCAGGACCGCGAGGGGTGCACCCACACACTGAGACAATGGGGATGTTCTATCGGGAACTCACCAAGGCCAGCTGGCCTGGGTCTGAAAAAGCATGGGATAAATCCGGGCTAGCTGAACATAGAGGACAATGAGAAATACTGAGAACTCAAGAACAATCGCAGTGGGTTCTTGATCCTACTGCACGTACTGGCTTTGGGGGAGCCTAGGCAGTTTGGATGCTCACCTTAGGAGACCTGGATAGAGGTGGGCGGTCCTTGGGCTTCCCACAGGTCAGGGAACCCTGATTGCTCTTTGAGCAGATGAGGGAGGGTGACTTGATCGGGGGAGGGGGAGGGAAATGGGAGGCGGTTGCGGGGAGGAGGCAGAAATCCTTAATAAATAAATAAATTTAAAAAAAAAACAGAACAAAGCACACAACCCCAAGAATAAAAATTTAGAAAACTTGTGTCATAAGTTGATCTTTGAAAGCCTGTTCAGGTTTTGTTTCCGAGACAGGGTCTTACTAGGTACCCCAGGATGGCTTTGAACGACCCATCTCCCACCTCAGAAGAGTTTGAGGATCACATGACAGGGAGACAGCATTTTGCAGTGGTTCCAGAATGCCTATCTGTGTGCGCCCCACATTCCAGTTCCACTGTGTAGTGAGTTGGAGGCCTTCCTAAGACTGTCTTAAACCAAACAAAAACACAAACGAATGAAAACAAGAGCAGGTCTCTGGGTCTTGGTTCTGGGGTGAGTGACATTCCCTCACCTCCCCAGCGACAACAGAGCTGTTCACCTGCCTGTGAGGAGCAGGGGGCGTGTTTAACTGTAGGGCTAGGACGTGCAGGATGAGCGGTTAAGTTTGGGGGTAAAGGTCACAACCATACAACTTGCCCAGATAAATGGTTTTAAGTTTCTCCACAGAGCCATACTTCCATTTACATAATTTTAGAACATTTTTATAAACCCCAAAGGACCTAGCCAGGACCTCTTAGCTGTAACCAATCCATCACCTGGTCTTTGGCACTACAAAACTACTTCCTGTCTTGGCAGGTTTGTCTGTCTCAAGCATTTCCTAGACATGGAAACATATTATATGTTTGCAAGCTAGGAGAAGGCCTGACAGGCAGCAGGCAACTCAGGCGCGCGCGTGCATGCACATACACACACACACACATACACACATGCATGCACGTCCACAAGCACACAGGAAGACCTGACAGGCAACCCTCACCATCACACATGCATGCAGGTACACACGCACACACGTACACACGCACACAAGCATGTACGCACACATACAAGCATGGACATCTACTCACCCCAAATAGGGACCCACAACAGACCAAAGTCCAAATGCATTTTATGGTGGTCACAGGAATATGGGTGAGAGTTTCTTAAGGGAGCAGAAATGACTCCCTGACAGCTGTATCACTAAAGCCCACCTCAGCATAGGTGACAGGTGTCCAAAGCTGGGAACCTGGAGCACACTGCACAGGCTGTGGGCAGCTCAACAGGACCCCGAAGAGCAGCTTCTCCTGGTGGCTCCGTCGGAACAAGCCTCTTCTAGGCAGCTCAGCTTGTCTGAGAGCACCCCAGCCTTCTTCACTGTTTAATCTTGGAAGGGGGGGGGCTGCTAATGAATATGGTTAGTTTTGGGGACTTACTGAGGCTAATTTGAGTTATACACTTTCCTTCTTAAGGAGCTTCCCTGAAAGATAGGGTGCTTCAGTCTTGGAGGAAATAGCTACATAAACCAGGAAACATAAAGGCTATTCTGAATGAAGCTTTTCCAGGCTTCCATTGGTCCAGATCTGGATTACACCAAGCTCTGAAATTTCTTCAAACCCCGAGTCTCCAACAGCAAACCCCAACCTGTTTCCTCCAGGTATAGCTGGGGTCTGTATGTCCATATCCACCCCAGCAACTATATTTCAAGTAAGTGGTGTGAGTGACCCCAAGGTGTGGAGAGCAGTGGACCAAGCATCCACGAAAGGCTCTGGGACCCACGTCACACACTCCCTTAGCTCACACAGGACCCAGTCAGCCCATCTGCGGGGAAGTGGCCCCAACACGATTTCCACCTCTTGGCCAGGTCATCTCAGTTATAATATAGACCTCCCATTCTCACAGAGACCAAAGGAAACCTTTCAATACAAACATAGCAGAAACCCCTGAAGGGGGGCTTTAGACCATCACTGGCCCTTGAGCCCCTGAGTAGCATAGACGATGTAAAAACAACCCTCGGCTTCTCTGCTCCCCTGCGTGGGCCTGAAAGTGGTCTAACCCCAGGGATCAGAAACGCTTCCTTTAGCGGGATCTCATTGTCTGCCTTTGATTTATAGACATTTCTAGACAAGCAAGATGCTAGGGTCTGCCTTCCGGAAGAGCCTTCTGAAAGTCTCCCCCATTCCCAGGGGAGGGCTGGTAACGGGAGCAGGGAGCAGCGTTTTAAACACAGCCCCCAGCTGGTCACTGCTCCGCAGGGACCAGGTCAAAGACCTCCTCACCATCCTGTAGACAGCGCTGCCTGCCTCCCTCTCCCCCCCCCCCCCGCTGCTCTTTGCTGATAAAGTCCTGAGTCCTTAAGAAATTTGCCAGAGATGATCCATCTGCCCCTTCGCAGCCTCTTTCCTTAGCTTTCATCCCAGCTTGCCAAGCCCTCGCTCGCCATGTCACTGCCATAAATATTTCAGAGCGACCTGCTGGGCTCAAGGAGTTGGAGGATGCTTTGTGCCGCCCGTTTAGTCACAGAGGCTGGGTTTATGGAGCCGCTGTTCACTCTGACGGCGCCTTGCCGCCTGCAGAGCCTCGGCGGGAAGAGGAGGAAGATCTCCCCATTTCAAGGTTGACTAGTTCAGCCATCCGCCCCAAATGCCCATTCTAGGACATCACGAGGCTTGCTCCTCTTCCCTTTATCCATCCAGCTCTCCTTAGGAAAACCCAAACACGGTCTGCAGTATTTGTTTATTTGCAAACCAAGCTCATCAAGCCCCGTCAAGAAATTGCTCTTATGACTGTGTGTGCGCTTTGACTGTTTGGGGTGGCTTTGGCTTGCTGAGGAGATGATTTTGTGTCTTCCTGTTCAAAGGGCCTGTGCATGGAGCTGCAAGCTAGGGCTCACTGACCCAAATCAGCCCTGCCTGCTGAGCTGGGGGGGGGGGGGGGAGTAGGGGGAGGGGTGCCTGCGGACCACAGCGAGGCTCCTGGGCTCTACTGGGCAGCAGCAGACAAACTCATCCATCCGGAGCTGGGGAAGCAGCCGCCTCGAGCAGATGCTGCCAAATCAAGGGTAAACAGGCTTGGCAGCATCTGCTTGTGTGCTCCTCAGAGCGGGAGAGCCTAGTGGGCATTTGCAGCTTACCTTGTGACAAATACCCCCTACCACTCCCTGAGGATGAAGGAACAGCTGAGAGAGGGAACCTACACGGTAGGTATACTGTACACTCAGGATGGCACTAATAGGCAAGAGTTGTGGGAGGGCTCAGAAGGAAGACGTGGTCTGACCACTGAGAGGTATGGAGGGTGGGGTAGGGATGTGGTAGTGTTGTTTGAGGACTCCTCCCACTCGTGTTGGTTCCTGATCTTGTAGACTTTAAATGGACATGAGGATTGATAGAGAGGTTGCTCAGAGGTTAAGTGTATTTACTGCTTTTCCAGAGGACCCAGGCTTGATTCCTAGCATTCATGTGGGGTGTAGGGCTCACAACGTCTGTAACCCCAGCTCCAGGGAATTTGACACCCTTCTCCAGTCTCGTACGGCACCTTCACAATATGGAGCACACGCGCACACGCGCACACACACACACACGCACACACGCACACACACAAACACACTCACAGAGAGAGAGAGACAGACTCAGAGTAACCTTCACATACAAACCACACACATACACACACTAACATAATACTGCACACACAGACACACACACACTCAGACACAGAGACAGACAGTTACAGAGACACCTTTGTACACAAAGCACACACATGCACACACACACACTCATACATATACAGAGACACATACTCACACACAGACACAGACAAAATCACCTTCATACACATGTCACACATGTGCACATACACTCATATACACATACACATGCTCACATATGCATGAACACACACAAAGAGAAACAGAGAGAGGAAGAGAGACAGAGAGGGGGGAAAATAACAATATTTTTAATAGATACAGAGAGAACTTGGGGTCAGTTTACTGGGACTAAGGAGAGAGAGAAGATGTCCCAGATAACAAGGTAGGCAAGTTTGCAGTCTCAGCCTAGAGGGTGACATGAAGATGAGGAAGCAGGAACATTGGGTTTCCTGAGAGGAGAAAAGCCAAGCAGGCAGGCCCCGCAGTGAAAACCTCAGAACTTCCTCCTGGAGCCATGTGTCACTGTAAAGGGACACTTATTCCTTCCTTACCTTGTCTTGTCCTCAGGTCAGCTGAGTTCTTATCTCTGGCCTGGCCAGTTTTCCTGGGACTATCAGGAAGATTTCCTCTTTGACACTGTCATTCACACTGAAGAGTTTTGTTAGCCACTGATTGTGCAATTTGTGCTGGAGGATGCTGACCAGATATCCATGAGTCCCAAACGGTGTCTGGGAGGCAGAAGTCTGCAGAGGGCTTTTCTTGCATGCCTTTCTTTCCGCCTGGTGTCTGCTGTCGTAGGAGTAAGCAGAGGAGATTGCAATAGACACAAACAACAGAATGCCTCGTCTAGACACAGAGAGAAAGGGAGGCTCCAGAAGACAGAAAACCTACAGTGACACCCGAGGAGAGTCAGGGATTTTATTTGTTCCTTTTCTATTACTGTGATAAAGCACCGTGTCTGAGACAGCTTCTAGGAGATAGAGCTGATCTGGGCTTGTGTTTGCAGGGGGCTAAGACTCTGTCATGGCTTGGATGACAGGGTCAAGTTTCAGACACGGAAGCCAAACTACAAGGTCAGAGCAGAGAGAGCAAACTCGAAATGGCACAGGTCTTCCATCTAAGCCTCCCCATACACCACCACCAAGGAGAGACACAAGCATTCAAATGTCCAAGACTAAGGGGGCATCTTGTTCAAACCACCACGACAGTTATGTTTGGGGGTGTGGAGACAGAAGGGATGTTCTGGAAAGAGCCAATTAGAATTCGTGGTATAGACAAGAAGAATAGAAGACACTAGATGGACCAAGATAATCATTGAAACTGAAGCAGATATTCAGGGGCATAACTGCTCTATCCGATGTTGCACATAGAATATAATAGCTTAGAAAATTTGAAGTTTTTCATGATAGATTTTTAAAGCTCTAAAAATCATATTTTGATCAAATAATAAAAACTTTAATACCACAAATACCTTTAAGATGTTTTATATAAAGTATTTTAACAAACATATATGACAATGTAAGCCCATCTACAGAAAAAGAATGTAGTTCATGAGGACAAAATTTATAGATCAAAAATATTAATGAAATCGGAAAATGCTTGTTTGGTGTGGAAAGTCCTTCTGTATATGTGTTGCATTTATTGGTTAATGAATAAAGCTGTTTCCGCCAGTGTCTTAGTAGAATACAGCTAGGTGGGAAAACTAAACTGAATGCTGAAGAAAGAAGTTGGAGTCAAGGAGAAGCCATGGAACCTCCACCAGAGACAGACGTAAGCCACCAGCCAGAACCATGCCAGTAAGCCACAGCCATGTGATACACAGATTGATAGAAATGGGTTAACTAAAGATATAAGAGCTAGCTAGCAATATGTTTAAGCTATTGGCCAAACAGTGCAAATAATATAGTTTCTGAGTGATTATTTCAGGAGTCTGGGCAGTGGGGAAATGAAAAAGCAACCTCCCCCAGCAATTGGTGTGCCAACATGGGGCTGACTACATCCACATAAAATCCTGAGAAACCTTGAAAAGTAATTCTAGACACAAAAGAACAGAGTTAAGCATGGCTTTTTGGTGGCAGCATTTTCTCGGTTGGGCTCTGTTTGATAGAAGTAAGCAGAGGCATGATTGTTTTAAGAGATGGCTTCCTGCCTCAGCCAGGGCAGCAAAAACTGCAATACTCCTTTAAGAAGGCTTCCTGGTTCAAGCACGAACTCTGGCTCTTTCATGAGGCCAAGTATTTAAATGGGGTTTGTGAGCAGAGTGCTACAACTTGTTTAATGGCAACATAGACCTGCTGTGTGCCTAAAAATGGGGCAATGTACATGGCTCTCAGAGGCAGTGAATATGCCTCTGCCATGTTGGGTGGAGCAAGCAGACAGGGCCGTGTTGGCCCTAGCCACACCCTCTTAGCATTAAAAAAAGGGTGCTTCTGGTCAGAAAAATAATTACAGGTACACAATAAAGACAGATTCAGATCTAAAAAAAAAACCCTCCAAATGGGTCACAGTGCTGGAAAAATGTACATGAGCTTGGGAGAGAGAAGAAAAAGAATATAGAAAGTTATAAAAAGAAGTAACTCATTTAAAAAAGACAAAGTCTTTAAAGAAGCAGACTACAGAAAGTCATAGACAAAGGAATAAAGAAAAATAAGCCACATAAAGATAGAGAGTCTAGATTGTATATGTTATTGTGTTTTCTTTGAATTTTTGACTGTAAATGAGCTAAGTATAGAGAAACATTTCATTGTATAGGCTGCTAAGTTAAGCCAACATATATATTTTAAAGGAATCTTGATTTCAAAATTTAGGTCTAAGGATATGTTACTTTGGAAAAGGGGTTCTTCTTTTATTTCCACAGAGGATAAGAACCTGTGGAATCCTTCCAGACTAATGTGGTTTGATGGTGATACACAGATGAATGGAGATGGGTTAGTTTAGGATATAAGAGATAGCCAGAAATACCCTTAAGCTATTGGCCAAATAGTACTCAAATTTATGGTTTTTGTGTGGTTATTTTGGGGCTGAGTGGCTGGGAACAAATGAACAACCTTTCCCAATTCTTGTTCAACTCTCTACCCAGTAAAATAAAAGCTACTACATTATCAAAGTCTATCTGGGGATGCAAAAAAAGGGTAGTACAAATACCATAATTTTAAAAAAAATTTCTGGAGATTGGTTTGCCACTTAGTTGTCAAAGCTTGGTCCTGCTACTTGATAAGAAATCCAATGTCAATGAATTTATCCTAAGAAATTATACATAATTAAAAACAGATATATGAAATATTCATGCAATTTCTTATAAAATGTTAAAGACAATATAATAATAATAAATAATAAAATAAGAAGAAAGACAGAAAAACAGACACATTGAACAAAGAGAGGGAGACCTAACTCCAAAAACAGTGAAAAGTCCAGTAAATACTTATGTTCTACACGAGCAGAGCACACAGGTTATCCATCCATTCCACAAGACTGTGGGATGTCAAGGAAAGAGACTTGGATGTTAGTTAATTGAAGAAACATCTATAGAGACTTAGTGTGTGTTCCCTTGTAAGGATTACAGAAGCACAAACATTGAGCAGGGATTGTATGCTGTGGAGGGAAGTGGATGGTGAATTGCTTTCATTTTCTCAATTTTATTTATATACATTTCCCAAATGTTCTATAACAAACTTGTATGGCTTGTTTGATTTTTTTTTAAAAAACCATCTGTTGAGTCACCCACCCACATCTAGAATCTTACCTGAGGGAATAGTTAAAGACATGCATGAAGGTTCATTGGGATGCTCAGTAAAACTGCATAAGTAAAATGGAAAATTTGTAAATAATCTGTTTTTCTCAAAAGGAGAGAATAGTTAAATTATTATACTGAAAATAAAGAAATTTTTATATTTCTAGAAAAAGGCTATTGTTCTGTAACCATTGTAACAAGTATCATTCCAGATGGACTTTTAACTCTTCCTATTTGTAAGTGTAATAAGTTGTTTGAATGAACATAATTTGTCAAGCCAACAAATTATCAGTCTGCTTGAAAGTCAACTAATCACCAACAGTCTGCATGAAAGACAACCAATCATCAACAGTCTGTATGAAAGACAACCAATCATCAACAGTCTGCATGAAAGACAACCAATCATCAACAGTCTGCATGAAAGTCAACCAATCATCCATAATCTGCATAAAAGAAAACTAATCATTAATCATCTTAGTGAAAGAAAACCAGAAATAGAACCAATTCAATATCTATGCATCTAAATACTAAGTAATTTTTATTGTTTTTATTGACCTATACAATTTTCTCTGCTCCCATTCCTTCTTTCCCTCTTCCTTTCTACCCTCTCCCATGACCTGCACCCTCTCAGTTTACTCAGGAGATCTTGTCTTTTTCTCCTCCCTATGTAGATCCATGTATGTCTCTCTTAGGGTTCTGTTTGTTGTCTAGGTTCTCTGTAATTGTGAATTGTAGCCCGGTTTCCTCTTTGTTTTATGTCTAAAAGCCACTTGTGAGTAAGTACCTATTATACTTTTTTTTCTGAGTCTGGGTTACCTCACTCAATATGATGTTTTTTAGATCCATCCATTTGCCTGCAAATTTCAAGATGCCATTATTTTTTTCCATTGTATAGTACTCAATTGTATAAATGTACCTCATCTTCTTTATCCACTCTTCAGCTGAGGGGCATTTAGGTTGCTTCCAGGCTCTGGCTATTATGAACATTGCTGCTGTGAACATAGTTGAGTGCATGTCCTTGTGGTATGATTGAGTATCCTTTGGGTAAATATCCATAAGTGCTATTGCTAGGTCTTGAAGTAGATTGTGTCCTAATTTTCTGAGAAATCACCTTACTGATTTCCAAAGAGGCTGTACAAGTTTGCACTCCTGCCAGCAACAGAGGCGTATTCCCCTTACCGCACACCATTTCCAGCATAAGCTGTCATCAGTGTGTTTGATCATGGCTATTTTGACAGGTCTAAGATGGAATCTCAGATTTGTTTTGATTTGCATTTCTCTGATGGATAAGAATGCTGATCATTTTCTTAAGTATCTTTCAGCCATTTGAGATTCATCTGTTAAATGTTCTCTGTTTGGGTCTGTACCCCATTTCTTAAAATTTTCAATCTGCATGAAATCAATCCAATAGCTATGCATCTAAATACCAATTAATATCTGCTCCACTGAAGTAATCACATGTCTTGAGTTGGTGTCAAACTATAGCCCTGAAATTCTGCCAGTCCTGGACCCCAGCTCATATTTAGCATCCTCAGTCTGTTCTGCTCAGTGAGGTTTGTGTTGCTCTCCTTACTGTAGTAAGCAATACAATGTTTGTGTCATTTGCTATGGTAAGTGATAAATTCAGGCACAAAGTGTCTATTTGTCTATGTGTGCATACACTGAAGGGTCAACACATATACATGTATAAACATGCTACTAGATGACATACATTCATTAAAATTCTATTTTGGGGTTGTCAAGATGTCTCAGTCCAAGCCTGACAACCCGAGTTTGATCCCCAAGACCCACAAGGTGGAAGGAGAGAACTGACTCCTGCAATTGTCCTCTGGCCTCCATATTCATACTGTGGCACACAATTGTACGTACATGTACACAATGCTTCTATATACATGTACACAAACACATGCATATGTGCACATGTAAATAAATGTAATAACATTTAAAATTACAATACATTCTTTCGGGGACTCCTGGGAAAATAGTTCAATTAGTAGTTTAGTCAGTAAAGTGCTTGTCTTATAAGTATGAAGAAGACCTGAGCTTGATCCCCAAACATGCACACACACACACAAAATACTGGATGTTCTGGGGAAGGGAAGACACGTACATTATTGGTCCATGGAGTTTCATTCCCTTGTACAAACCTAAAATGACCATTTCTCATTTTGGTTTTGACATTTTAGCACTTTTATTTGTATGTTTGTGTGGCTTACATGCTTGTGTGCTCGTGTGTGTGTGTGTGTGTGTGTGTGTGTGGTGCAGGGGTACTTGCATGCAGGCATTGGTGCCCGTGCATGTGCCTGTGAAGGCCAGAGGTTGTCATTGGGCATCTTTATTGCTCTCCACTTTAGTATTTTGAGACAGGGTCTCTCACTGAACCTCAGGCTCACCAGTGTTCAAACCAGCTGACCAGCAAGCCACCAGATCTTCCTGTGTCCTCCCAGGGCAGGGAATACAGGCATGTGCTTCCATGGGTGGGTTTTTACATGGGTGCTGGGGATTTGAACTCGGGTCCTTTTGGTTGCCCAGGAAATGTTTTACTTGCTGTATGAAGGAACGGATTCTCCAAAGTGAAGCCTTCTTAGTTCAGCATTATATCACTTAATCAGTTCAACCTCACTCCCCGGGAAGTTGAGGCCACCTTGTGGGTCCTTCCTGGAAAAGTCTCTCAGTGCTCACAGAGCCCGACATGAATGAACCAAAGGCCTTCACCCGGCTGATGCTTCCTGTGCTCTTCTTGTGTGCCAGACACCGTCCTGTCAGGCAGGTGCAAAGAGGTTTCTTCCACTTTAATGATGTACGCATTTCTCAAAAACTGTGTGGGAAAGGTTATTTTTGTAATTTTATGTGGCTGATCACATGAAATTGTACTGTTCCCTTCAAACGCGCTCACGGCTAGTTTTTGGTGGAGATCATCAATGTAACAGGCAAAGGCCAGACATGAAGCGCTGGCACTTGGGAGGGGGTTGGGGACGTGAATGACCCGAGAAATGCACAAAACCAGAGCGCAGCCTGGAAGGCACTGGGGGTGGGGAGGACGCTGCAGTTTGTCCAGCTGTCTCTTTCTTTAATTCGGAGGGGAGAGAGCTTTAGCAGTTTCCTTTCTTAATAAAAATAGTGTCGGTGTCTTAATTATGTTGAATTATGCCATACTTGTAGAACTGTGGATGCAGACCGAAGTCCCGGAGCCTGCTGTTTTCTTCTTCCTAATTCATGCAAGCAGCTCTGGAACGGAAAGGAAGGCTGATTGAATATTGTGAACGTGCACAATAGTTAGTCTTGTGTGAATGAGCGGTGGGAGGGGACTGTGTTCATCTTGATTTTGTTAGGAAGGTTTTCATGATAAACACCGAAGCTTCCCAGTTTCTTCCTGCCCACAATGCCCTGCTGATGGTTTGACTTAATGGGGTTCTTAGATTTAATAAAATAGAGACACATGCTTAGCCATCTCCTAAAAGGACTTTAAAGAACCATTTGGTAAATAAATAACAAACAGATAGATACATAGATGATAGATAGATAGATAGATAGATAGATAGATAGATAGATAGATAGATAGATAGATGGATGGATGGATGGATGGATGGATGGATGGATGGATGGATAGACAGACAGACAGATAGATAGGATAGTGCCGAAATCTTGGTGGAGATCTCCAATTGCCATGCACCGCGCCCCCGTGTCTGCCCTCTGTGTGCTGGCACCCAGTTCGTGAACTTCGGGCAAGGGGGCTGGAGGTTAAAATACACAGACACACACAGACAGAGAGACAGCGACACGGGTCATCCTTGAATTTCCCAAGAATGCCCCCTTTATTGTGTTCAGGGGCAGATTATATAGAGATAGCCACGCCCCAGCCAAACCCACCAGAAACCACTCTCCTGCCATCAGGAACTCCTGAAGGTCTCGTGCTCAGAGCAGCTGTAGGCACTCAGATCAGGGGATTACAAGATATTCAAGATCTGGGGTCACTGCTCCCAACAGGATAGCAGAGGTTTGGTGGTTTCTAGTTCAGGGACTTCTAGGTGGCCACCATCCAGACTGTGCCCGTTCACTCTATATTTCCTGCTGGACTTAGAATTCACGCTGGCTGTGGCCTATGGCAGCTCCTTCTCCTATTAGAGGGTACTTTTCAGAAACTCAGAGATGCAAGGAATTAATCAGACTTTGGGGTGGGTAAGCAGTCGAAAGAGTTTATAAAATTCTTAAAAATCACACCTCAGCTCAAAAAGATCTGCTAGCATGTGTTGTGTCCTTTAGACCTTTGACCAGTGTATCACTTAATCCTGCCAGCTGTGGACAGACATCGTGTTCTACAGCTAAGAAAACTGAGGTTCAGAATCCTTATGGGAGTTGCCTAAGGTCTCACAATGAACCAAGCACATTTATTTATTACGTTAAAAGCTCCTCCTTTCAGGTATGGAGGGTTATGTCTGTAATTCCCAATATGGGGGAGGGTTATGTCTGTAATTCCAAATATGGGGGAGGGTTATGTCTGTAATTCCCTATATGGGGGAGGGTTATGTCTGTAATTCCCTATATGGGGGAGGGTTATGTCTGTAATTCCCTATATGGGGGAGGGTTATGTCTGTAATTCCCTATATGGGGGAGGGTTATGTCTGTAATTCCCTATATGGGGGAGGGTTATGTCTGTAATTCCCAATATGCGGGAGGCTAAGGCAGGATGATCACCTGGAATTTGAGGCCAGCCTGGGTCACCTAACGACTAGAAAACGAGAGGCTCTGTCTCAAAATCCAAACATGCACAACCCATCTATATTGCCTTTACGATATTGTAATAACAATATAGGAAAAAACTGAAGCATTCATTTAAAGGAAATAGTGTGTGTCTCCTGAATAAAGGAGGTCTAATTCAAGAGAGTTGCAAACTACTTCATTTTGAGTGAGGAAGGGCTAAAACTTCAAGTGTACTTACTGCCTTTAGAGTGTGTTCCTTTTCTATTTTATGATATATTTAAATTTATATATATATAAGTTTGCATGTATATATATGCTTGTGTATACATATACATATATGTTGGGAGCAGTGAGACCCCAGATCCTGAATTTCTTGTAATCCCCTGATCTGAGTGCCTACAGCTGCTCTGAGCACGAGACCTTCAGAAGTTCCTGATGGCAGGAGAGTGGTTTCTGGTGGGTTTGGCTGGGGCGTGGCTATCTCTATATAATCTGCCCCTGAACACAATAAAGGGGGCATTCTTGGGGAATTCAAGGATGACCTGTGTCACTGTCTGTCTGTGTGTGTCTGTGTATTTTAACCTCCAGCCCCCTTGCCCGAAGTTCACGAACTGGGTGCCAGCGCACAGAGCACAGACACGGAGGCGCAGTGCGCGGCACATATATACATATGTTTGTGCAGAAACATAAAATACAGACAAGGACGAGAAAAGATAGAAATGCCTGATCAAGAATATAAGATGGGAAAGTCAGAATCCAGGTCTAACACTGCTTAGAACAGGCATGACAGTGGATAGCAAAGCCACACCAAAGGCGTGTGCCGTGCTCTGGAAGACCCAGCTTGAGAGGAGCGTGAGCCCCTGCTGCAGGGGAGTGGGGGCCAAGGGAAGTGACTTCCACTTGGCCACATTTTAATCAGTTCCGAGCAAACGTCCTTAGAGTGATCGGTGAAGGGAATTGATTTTTAAATTACTTTTAAGTCATAAAATGTGTCCTGTGATTGTAACAACATTTTGGAGAGTCATCTGGCTGTCTAGCAGGTCCTTTGGTAGAGGCAAAATAATTCTGGAGGAGATTAAATGGAAATCTCTAATAAAAGCCAGTGTCTGTTGCAATGAAACAAGCCACCCGCCTTAGTTATTGCGTTTCATCCTAGAAGAAGGTTGTCATGGCCAAGTGCCCAAAAGGAAAGCCTTCTCTGAGAGCAGAAAACAGAGTATTTTCTATGTTTGCTAAATGGCAGGCTGAGGAGACTGAGTTCTCTGCAACCCCAATTACTGGATACTGCTCGCTGCCCGGGGAACCAGCCTCTAGGCAGCACAGGGCTCAAGGGAAACCCACAGTGTCAGCACGTGCTAGACTTTTCTCTCTGAGGGGGCTAGGGGAAAAGACACTCACTCTCATGATGGCTTCCTTCTTTATTCTCTCTTCTTCTTCATTGTTTGTGTTCTTTCTTGTGTTCTGTCTACTGTATACTTTTTTTCCTACTGCTTATATACCCCAACAAAGTTTTCCAGGCAACATAGGAGTTAGAATGTGGTTACAGTCTGTTTCTTCAAGTGAATGATTATAATGAATACAAAGCTAGCAGTAAAAACAGCATGTTTTCCATATCCCTTACATGATTAAACATTTTATGTATTACAGGTGGAAAACAAATTATCCCAAGAATCCACATATTTATACTCAATTAACTTGTTATAGATTAATCGTGTGGGCAAGCAAGGTATTCTTGTCTTTGACTGGCAGGCTGCATTTTGCTGTTACAAAGAAAGGGCCAATCACTTTATTACTTATCTTGAAAGGCAATCTTACAAGAAATCTTAAAGGAATCACAAACCTAAACGTTTATATATAAAAAAGAATCACTCAGCTCTACTTTAAATCTTTAGGGCACATACCCACTCTCAAAAGATTTTCTCTATCAGAAGACTGAAGAAATAGGTGTAAGGAATTAGTCACCACCTCTGGTCATTAGCCAACCCTAGCAAGGAAAGTCGTCAGCTAGTAACAACTGGGCTGCTTTGCATTTTTTACCTCAGCTATGCATCCTTGTGAACTCCAGGGCTTTTCATCTCAAAACTATTATCAAAAATCTGATCCAACCTGGAGTTATTTTAAGGTTTTGTTTCGGTTAATGGTGCACACTGAAGCCTGTGACTGCATCTCTCAGCATTAAGAGAATTTGAGCCAGTCTGGCTCCTGGGGACTCGTTTTCCTAATCATTAAATTGAGCTCTGGTCTATGCAGTGCGTTAGGTGAAACTCACAGGCTCTGGCTGTGTAACATTTCCTTGCGTTTAGTTTTATTCATCAAAACTCTGTATAAACTAACATTATTATTATCAATTAGACAGTACAACTTAGGGAAGAATCATCTTCTTGACAATCCACAGATAAAAATACCCAATAGAACAGGATGTTTCCATGAGATAAACACGGTGCATCACAGGCAGTGGGGGTCTCGCCACACCCATTCAGACCGTGACAGATACCAGAGAAAGATGGCACCAGCAAACAGGTAAAGGCACAGCAGAAGCAAAAGACCTTCCAGGGTCTGTGGCCTCGGGGCCTTGTCTGTCTGAGATTGACCTATCAGAGAGTTTCCTCCTGGTGGGCTGACACCTTGAACTTCAGTTGCCACCAGCTGCTCCTCTGGCATGGCCACCGGCAACTGGAATCTCCAAAAAGTGCCGGCTTAAGTCTGCACACAGATTTGTGTTTTTCTCCAAAGCTGGAGGTTTGAATTCAGTGCACATTTTCCATCTTGTATCAGCCTGCTTTTCTCAATAATGGAATTCACTCATCTCTTGGCAAACGACCTAACCATAAACTCATCAAGTGCCAAGCTACTTCTTGAGATTATTTTACCCAGTGACAATTTGTCAAATTATTAATTTGTCATATTTATCAAACTTGCTCCAGTCCTCAAAATCTGTCTTAAAGTTATTTCAATAATATTCCTTAATTTTCAAATAAGTCAACATATACAATGATCCAAATAAATGAGAAATAACTTCCTTGACCATATTAGGTATCAAATCCTTAAACTCCTGATTCGGACATAGAAAGCTATAAAACAAATGTGGACTCGGTATCAATTTAGAGACCAAAAGTGAAGAAGGAAGTTACCCGACTTAGTGACAGTTTGTCTCTAAAGGGCCGCAGCAATCACAGCTCAAACTTACCTCAGCCTTAGCCAGAAGCCTGAAAATACTGTTAAGGAGGAATTTAGAAGGATTTTAAAAACTACTAAAAAAGCTCATAACGCTGCTGCGTCTGTGTGGTCCTCCAGCCTGCGGGAGCGCGGAGCTAAGGCCGCGAGGCTGCTGGGCTTATGCAGGTCTCAGCATCTCTGCGCGGCCTCGCCTCCGGAACCCAGTGTGTGGGACAGATTCATACCAGTGTGCAGTGCCCGCCTTAGTATGGACCTGTGCCCTTCATTCTTGGTGATAAGACAAGCAGAAAACTGAATGAGTACAGCCGAGAGATAACGGTATATGGGGACATAAGCTCTGGGGAAACAAGCTTGCCAAGGAGATCGCAGAGAGATGAGGCAGGAAACACTTTCCAGAAGCAGGCGCGTAATACTCGAGCAGGACCATAGGTGATGGGGGCCCCTTGACATGGAATTTGCTAGTAGCTGTAGCTTAGAGGAATTTTATGACGATCCCAAAAGTAACGATGGCAACAGTTTCGGTGAGAGGTCCTGGCTGTATGCCAGCTGCCTCCTACAGGACTCAGATGCCCTGGAACACCTGTTGAGTACAGGACTGGTGTGGGAGGTCCTTCTGTCTATGTGTAGCTTCTATTGGTTAAAGAGTAAAGAACCTGCACTGGCCTGTGATAGGGCAGAGGAGAGCTAGGTGGGAAAACTAAACTGAATGCTGTGAGACAGAAGGCGGAGTCAAGAGATGGGGAACCCTGATGATAGGCCACAAGCTTCATGGTAAAATATAAAATAAAAGAAATGGGTTAATTTAATATGTAAGAGAGCTTGCTAGGAATATGTTATGGTGATTGGACAAACAGAGATTTAATTAATACAGTTTCTGTGTGGTTATTTTGGGAGTCTGGGCAGTCAGGAAGGAACAAGCAGCCTCCCACAACAAATTGACACCCAACACAGGACCAGGTGTGATCTTGGAGCGCTCCATCTACAGTGACTTTGTCTTCCTGAGGCAATGTACAACCAGGGCTTCATCAGAAAGGACGGTGTGGACCACTACAATGAGGTAAAAGGGCTCACTCTTCCGGAGTACCTGCCAGTCCACATAGGCATCTGCATCCATGTGTCTGTGGCAGAGATACAGGGACGGATCCAGAAAAACAGAGATCCACATGAAATGGAAGTCACCATGCCTGTCTCCAGGACTCCAGGACATCGAGAATGCCTCTGAGAGCACCTTCCTCCCAGACATGAGTGAGCAGTCTGAGGCTTTGGTGTACAGTTCCCAGGAATCTGAAGATTCAACCAAGGTGGTAGAGGAATTGAATCCTTAACTATATCAAAGGGCCGTGGCTTGAGCAGGATGAGCATACCCTTCACAGCCTGTGGATGGTGGTGCAGGATAAGACGGATGTGTTGAATTACATGACCATTCCTGTCTACCTCCCAGACATCACGATCGGCACTCACCAAGGTACCCGGATCTACAACAGCTTCAGAGTGCTGCCAGGCCACAGGTACAACCCTGGATGTAATGCTGAGGTAGGTGACAAGTGAATCTAGCTGAAGCGAATGGCCCCCTCTGCCCAGTTGTGTCACTGCCATGAAGATGTCTGCTCTGCCCAAGTTGGTGAACTCCAGATCTTTACAAGACAACAGGAGAAAAAGCAACGATCAAGAAATTGCCCAAAGAAACAGGCTAACAAAAACGTCTTTCCCTTGCCTCGTTAGTTGATTGAAAGATTCAACTTCCATCGAAAAGGTTCCGGAACATTCCAGTTTTATTTTTAAATCATCTGGGGAAAAAAACAAAACAAAAAAAGCATATCTGCTCTGAAAGGGCAGCTCCCACCAGAAGCCTTGTATCCCTGGGGCTGTGTCCTTCAGTCCTCTCAACCAGAAGAAATGAGCTGGCTCTGTAGCTCCTCCTCCTCCTATGTCTGCGTCTCTCTCTCTCTCTCTCTCTCTCTCTCTCTCTCTCTCTCTCTCTCTCTCTCACACACACACACACACACACACACACACACACACACACACACACACACACACCGGGTGGTGATGCTCAGCCCTTCCATGACTTCTCTGCAGTTGGCACTCACACACAACGTTGAAGCAGTTTTCTAAAACATTTCTTATTTTAACAGTGCACATTAGAGCAAAAAGGGGAAGAAGAATCCCACAGGCTAGCAGAACCGTGTCTTTTAGAGGAGGCTCACTTGATGAGCATGGAATTTGGATACAGACACAAGGTCTGACACTGTTCCCAAAAGTCAGGGTGCCAGTTCCAAGTGAAGAAAGCAATTGCGTTTTGCTGTTTGCCTGTATTAGAACCTAGGGGGAAAGCATCCTTATGAGCTGGTGTCAACGCCTGTTGCTACTCGGGAGTTTCTCTGTAAGTCGTCCCAAGTTGTAAGTTTGCACTGATGCCTCTGCTGTGGCTGCTCCCAGCACATGTGATTTACACTTAACTTAATTAAAAATTGATGAAATTAAAAAAACTGCTAAAAAGCAAGTGCCAAGGGATAAGAAGAACCACCTAAGAAACTAGGGGCATGACTCCTAAAAATAGCAAGAAACATTGATTTGTATTTGAAATAATAGGTGAAAATGTCTTGAATACACTAGCACTGGCCTGCAGAGACGGCTCAGTGGTTGAGAGCATTTGCTGCTCTTGTGTGTGCCCTGAATTCAATACCCAGTGCCCACGTCAGTCAGGCCACGGCTGCCACTAACTCTAGGGGAACCAACACCCTGTTCCGGCCTCCATGGGCACCTTCACACATATGGGGCACACACACACACACACACATCTTTTAAATGTTAAAAGAATAGATAAATAGAAAAATTACATTTTAACACAAAAATAAAAAAAGATCAGAAAGAAATCCCCACCGACACAAAAATTCCTCAGTGAAATATTAAGGCATGGGTTTCATTTGAATTTTGAAATTAAATGTATTAATCAGAAAACAGAACCAGTGAAAGCACTGCCATTCATTTTACGGTTGTTTCATAATGTGTTGCTATGAAGACAAACACCAGAGTCAGTCAACAGCTCTTGAGAGGCATCTCCAGATGCAAATTTCTAAGGCAACCGTCATGTCCACTTTGAGCTGTGACAGCACGGCCTTTTGAGCCCCATCAGTTTGACGTAGTCTGGAGCCTCCCTGGAGAAGAGGCTGGAAAGATGGTTCAGACTGGCCTGTGGCCCTGTCAGTGGAGGAATTGTCCTGGATGTTAGTTGATGTGGGAGGGACCAGTTACTGTGGGTACCATCCCTAAGCAGGTCATCTTAGGTGGTTTCAGAACTTGAGATGAACCAAAGCCTGCCTGAGCAGGCCAGCAAGCAGCGTCCCTCTGGAGCCTCTGCCTCTGAGCCCCTGGTTGACTCTTCTCCAAGGCATCCTTCAGCGATGGCTGTGACCTGGAAGTATAAGTTGACTAAATCTCTTCCTCCTCTAAGTTGCTTTTGACCAGTGTTTTATCACAGCCACAGAAAAGAAACCAGAACGAAACCAAGGTGATGAACCCTGATGACGAACCCCACTGTGGATCGCTCTAAACTTTATAATTAAAGAAAGAGAAAGGCTGAGGTGATATTTAAACTCCTCGGACAGCATCATCATCTGACTCGTGTGACTGGTCCCTCAGGGCTCCTCACAGCCTTCCAGGTGCGTCCCCACCAGATACAATCCCTGCCCCCTTCTCTAGTCTCACCTCCCCTTGGACAGGCTTGCTGGCTGTTTATATTCTAACCATCCCATGTCGGCTTTTTCCCTCCATGGCTTTGAGATAGCTGCTTTCAATGGCCTTTCTGGGATGGGGACCCTCCTTCGGTTTTCCTTCATTTCTCATGACTGTGTTCACTACTTTTTAAAAATTTTATTTTACTTTATCAGGGTGGCCTAACATAAAATTTCCTCGACAGCCACATGTCACTTGAAGTCCCAACCGCTCAAGGAGCAGATGCAGAAGACCAATCCAGTTCAGAAGTTTGAGGCCAGCTTGGGTAACACGCTAAGGTCCCTATGTGATGGAGGAAGGTCATTGGCTAATAAAGGAACTGCCTTGGCCCATTTTATTGGTTAGAACATAGGTAGGTGGAGTAAACAGAACAGAATGCTGGGAGGAAGAGGAAGTGAGCTCAGAGACTCCACAGCTCTCCTCTCGGGAGCAGACGCCTCAGAGAGACGCCATGCTCCCAGCTCCCAGGCAGACGCACGCGATGAAGCTCTGACCCAGGATGGACATAGGCTAGAATCTTCCCGGTAAGCGCACCTAGGAGTGCTACACAGATGATTAGAAATGGGCTATATTAATATGTGAGAATTAGCCTAGAAGAGGCTAGATAGAAATGGGCCAAGCAGTGATTAAATGAATACAGTTTGTGTGTTGTTATTTCGGGGCAAAAGCTAGCCGAGCAGGTGGCTGGAGTGCTGGGGATGCAGCCCCGCCGCTCCTATTGCTACACCTATGCCAAAACTTAACCAACCAACCAGTCAAGCAAACAAGCGCAGGAACCTTTCTCACCGCTGGGAAACATCAGACTTGTGCTCATTTTAGTCTTCTTTCTCACAGAATGTCAGCTCCACAAAAGACAATCACACGCTACACCTGCTCCCTCTTCCTGGCCCAGACACTATGCAATGCTCGTGGGCTGAATCAAAGGATAAATTCATGCTTGGGAACAAACCGATCGTTCATTTAAAGAACCCATAGAGTGGATATTTCAGTAATGAGAAATTCCTGCAAGAAGTGACTTTGGAATGGGCTCTCAGACTCGAGTCTTCTGCCAGGCTCCTTCTAGCACTGCCCGGATGAGCAGAAGATTACTTTTCTACTTAGAAGCTATCCCCACCTGATGGAAAAATACTCCATTCCGAAAGGTAGCGCCTGCAGAGACTGAGAGGGTGTGTAGCAGGCTGTCCAGGAAGAGTCCAGATAGAACTGCTCACCCTGTGAAATGTGGCGTTGAAGACAGACCTGCAAGCGGAGATGCCTGGGCCCGCGGAGATGCCTGGGCCCGCAGAGATGCCTGGGCCCACGGAGATGTCTGGGCCCACGTAAATCGACCCACGGCCTCCGGACTGTGTCTGCTTGTACACACCGCCGTCTTCTGCCATCTTCTTCGGGAGGCCTGGATCTAAGGGTTGCTTTCAAGACGACCATATTAATCCCCAGAATCACCTCAGAGGATGAGATGAAAGGGACCCCATTATTTTTGTAACCTGTGCCCCAGGCAGCCTGCTAGTCTCACTTCCTCTGAACTTTCTCCTTCGAAGAAAAGCTAATTAGGAGTCAGACAGAGGTTAAAGTTCCCCCAAAGACATACTTTCAAACAAAGAATTCAGGGGGAAAGTTTTCTACACTTGGCAATCAGACGTCGTTTTGATAGTCATTAAGGTGACCTCAGGCTCACCTTCAACCAGGATCCTGAGAAAATTGGTGTAAGCCTCAATCTATTTTTTACTCAATAATTTAAAGAGAGTTGGGGAGGGGATCTAGATACTGTGTTGCCTGGCCTGGGTAAATCAATAAGGCAGCGACTATTCCTTTTGAGGGCTTGTAGGGACTTAATTGTCCTTAAATCTGAGTTATGAATCTATACATATACATATGTAATTATGCATGATTATTGTAGATTTTGAAATACTGGTTAAAACAGGAGTCTATGAAACTCCATGTGATGTGCTGACCAGTGCTCACCTATGGTCATTATCTATTGGAATATTGTCTCTTAAGGAGATTATATTCTCCTGGGGGTTGATATGAGATAGTGAGCCCTTCACTACTAATCTGCCTCAGACTGAACCCAGCTTCAGGAAGGGATGTTGGGGAGGACTTAGTGGATGAAGCACTGAGTTAGACACCAACATCCACATTGGTGCTGGGCTGATGTGCAGCTCACCTGTAGTCTCAGGGCTTGTGAGGCACAGACTGGGGACAGCAAGAGTAAGCTGGCTAGTAGACTCGCTAAATAGGCAAGCAGGGCCAAGTGAGAGACCCTACTTCAGCACATAAAGTAGACAGCAATTGGCATTGTCCTCTGACCGCCATAGGTGTGTGACACACACATACATGCATCATCTGACCGCCATAGGTGTGTGACACACACATACATGCATCATCTGACCGCCATAGGTGTGTGACACACACATACATGCATCCTCTGACCTCCATAGGTGTGTACCACACACATACATGCATCCTCTGACCTCCATAGGTGCGTGACACACATACATGCATCCTCTGACCTCCATAGGTGTGTGACACACACATACATGCATCCTCTGACTGCCATAGGTATGTGACACACACATACATGCATCCTCTGACCTCCATAGGTGTGTGACACACACATGCATGTATCCTCTGACCTCCATAGGTGTGTGACACACACATACATGCATCCTCTGACCTCCATAGGTGTGTGACACACATGCATGCATCCTCTGACCTCCATAGGTGTGTGACACACATGCATGCATCCTCTGACCTCCATAGGTGTGTACCACACACAAACCTGCATCCTCTGACCAGCATAGGTGTGTGCCACACACATACATGCAAAAGAAACTGTTGTCATCACGTCAGTTTTTGCTGCTATTCTTTGTGAAGAGGGAGGAGGGGACCGTCTGGATCAGAACTGGGGAAAATGGGTGCTTCCCCATTGGCCGTCAGTCCTGTTTTCTGCTTGCCACTCCTGAATTCCTCCCTCACTCAGGCCTTTCTGCCATCATCTGGAACTTCTGAGGGACCTGCAGAGCATTGTCACAAGATGACACCCTCTTGGGGTATCTCCCCCTCCCTTTTCTCTCTTTGGGAGATGGAGACACTTTTAATCCTTTAATGTAACTGTGTCACTGGCCTTTGAGCCTCAGGAATGAAGCTGACCTAGGAGCTGAACTCTAAGTGAATTCCTAATGGATCAGAGGGGACATTAGCTAGTACTCGAAGTGTTCAAACGGCTCCTTGGGCAGTAAGAATGGATGTGACCAGATGGAAGATACAAATACGAATCTACAGAGAGGGGGCTGGGATTTCTTGTCAGATGAGCCAGCAGAACCATAGTGCTGAGCAAGGGCAGAGACCACCCAACTGCCTTCTTGTGGTCCCTCAAGGAGATCCACTGGCTGGCCAAGGTCTCAGATGCTACCCATCCCCACAGCTCCAGACTTTCCATTTCTGTCCAATGTTTGTCCACCACATTCCACCCCCCGGGTTGCCTGCCTCCATGGGGAATACGCCCTGCTCATGGGGACACATAGCTCCTGTGTGTTTTGTGATTGCTTCTCATATGAAAATGCCATGGCTAAAGGACGGTATGAGGCAATCTGCACAAATCCATCCCCTCTGGGAACCCATGGAGCATCCGAGGCTGGTGTAGAGCAGATATCCCAATGGGATTGGTCCACAGTGGTGCATTGTGGGTGAGAGGAGGGGATATTGTGATGATAGCTGTCATGTGATCAGTAATTACAAGACGCAAAAGTTTCTCACTACTATGGGTTGAATGGCATCCTCCTAAAATATGTACTGAAGTCCCGTGCGCCCCACTGACAGTACTTCAGGTTGTAATCTCTCTTTTTTTTCTAAATAAAGTCACTCGAGAACTATTAGTTAAGCTAAAATTAAGTCATGTTTGAATGGATGGGGTTGCAATCCTATAATATGATTGTGTCCCTATGAAAAGAGAGAAATTTGAGCATAGACACAGAGGGGATATGACCATGTGAACACAGAGACAAGATTGGAGTGATGTCACAACCCAGGAAATGCCTAGGGTTGCCAGAGCAAGAACAGGTGATGGAGAACTCTTCCCTGGAGATCCCAGAGAGGATGTGGCCTTCTACCACCTTGGTTTTAGACTTCTGACCTCTAGGAGGAGTTTCTGTTATGGAAGGCCGCCTGGTTCGTGGCAATTCCCTACAGCAGCTGGAGCTCACTGACTCCGGACCAACAGCCAGGAACCTGACATTTGTTAATATTGCCCCCAGGAAAACAACACCATGTTTGGCACACAAACAGGAAAGCAACAACGCTACAGATAGATTTGGGAGAAGTTGTATCACCTCAGCCAGGGGGGATAAGACTCCAAGCCCTCTGAGTGTGGAGTGTTCCTGGCCGGGGAGTCTCCAGGTAGCATCTTCTTCTCTGTGGTGTGGAGTGGCACACCTCCTTGTTGACAAGAGCCAGAATACAAGCACAGAGATGGCCCAACATAGTCAATGGAGCATAGCGTATGTGGAAACCTCAGAAAGCAGCAGGAATTGGACAGGATGGTAAGCCGGCTGTGATTGGCAATCGTGAGTGTGGCCTTTGCTGTAGACATGACTCAGCGCAGGCCCAGCTATCTGCCCTAGAAGAACTAGTCAGTCAAGGAAGACTTACAAGAAAAATACGTGTGAATGCTGTTCTCTATGCTGGCTCCTGGGCTGGCAGAAAAGGGGGAGGAAATGAGTGTGAGGGGGAAGAGGAGACAAGCGTGAGGGGGAAGAGGAAAGGAGCGTGAGGGGGAAGAGGAAATGAGTGAGGGGGAAGAGGAAATTAGTGTGAGGGGGAAGAGGAGAAGAGTGTGAGGGGGAAGAGGAGAAGAGTGTGAGGGGGAAGAAGAAAGGAGCGTGAGGGGGAAGTGCTGTCCTGATGCTCCTTATGCCTGGTGCAGGGCAGGAGGGAAAGAATCCAAATTAGGTCTGTGTGAAATTGCTCCTCCCCCCACACCCAAGGCTAGAACCCAAGGGGAGACTCAGACAGTGAGGAGAAGAGAGTAAGGTACATGTGATTTAAGACACCCCTCAGGGCTGACCTCCAATACAGAGGAAGGGAATCTATGGCACAACATCCAGCCGGGCTTTTTTTATTATTATTAAAAAAATTTTTAATACAATCTTTTCTCATTTTACATAGGCATTCCCGTTCCCACTCTCTTCCCTCCCTCCACTCCACCCTTCCCTCTACCTCCCCAATCCACTCCTCAGAAAAGGTAAGAAAAGGTAAGTCTGACTCCCACGGGGCATCAGCAAAGTCTGACAGCTCACTTCGAGACAAGACCAAGGCCCTCACCCCATATCTAGGCTGAGCAAGGTAAGGCTCTAAGCAACAGTGAAGAAGACTCCTAAACTGGCCTTCCTTAGTGATCAGATTGATGACTCCCTCGATGGTCATTATAGAACCTTCAACCAGTGACTGATGGAAGCAGATACAGAGATCCACAGCGAAGCACTGGACCAAGCCACCTGAGACCAGCCCAAGAGAGGGAGGAGAGATAAGAGCAAAGGGGTCAAGACCATGATAAGGATACCCACAGAAACAGCTGACCTGAGCTACTGAGAGCTCACTGACTCTGGACTGACAGCTGGGGAACCTGCACAGGACCAAACTGGGCCCACTGAATGTGGGGGACAGTTGTGAGCCTTGGGCAGTCTATAGGGCCACTGGCAGTGGAGCCAGGATTTATCCCTAGTTCTTGACCTGGCTTCGAGGATCATATTCTTTTTGGAGGGTTACCAGCAGGACCTTAATTGTCAACAGGAAACTGTGATTAACAGGATGGGCTCTGGGCTCTCTCTGCCTCTGAATGGCTTGAATTGGGAGACTCTTTTGTTTTGTTTTGTTTTTTAAGACAGGGTCTCACTATGTGGCCCTGGCTGTCCTGTAACTCACTATTGAAACTGATCTAGCCTTGAACTCATAGAGATCCACCTGACTCTGCCACCCAAGTGCTGGGACTAAAGGCGTGCTCCACCACACCCGGTGGGTAATGTTATGGAATATTATTTTCAGGTGTGTAACTTTTGTTTAGGCTGCATTTGTTTAACTCTGTGAAGCTGTGATTCTTTGCCTGTCTAAAACACCTGATGGTCTAATAAAGAGCTGAATGGCCAATAGCAAGGCAGGAGAAAGAATAGGCTGGGCTGACGGGCAGATAAACAGGAGGAGAAATCTGGGGAAAAGAGAAGGTACAAGAACAAGGACAGAGAGCGCTGGGGGCCAGCCACCCAGGCAGTCATGGAGTAAGAGAAAGCAAGATGACAGAAGAAAAGGAAAAATCTCAGAGGCAAAAGGATAATTTAAGTTAAGAAAAGTGGGCAAGAAACAAGTTGAGTTAACGCTGGGCATTCATAAGTAATAGCAAGCCTCTGTGTGATTTGTTTGGGAGCTGGGTGGGAGGCCACCAAAGAGCAATAGAGCCAAAAGAGCAAAAAAACAGCCAACAACATTTGGGCGTTTCAATGTGGGGCTGGATTAAAAGAAAATCCAACAACAGGGCAAGACCTTTTAAAGTTACCCACGTGTGTGTGTGCACGCACGCGTGTGTGTGTGTGTGTGTGTGTGTGTGTGTGCGACATACATGTGGAGGTCAGAGGACTTGTGACAATTGGTTCTCTCCTTCCCCTGCGTGGGTCACTGAGACTGAGCTCAGGTCTCTAGGCTTGGCAGCAAATACAAATACCTTTACCCGCTGGTCCAGGAAGGAATTTAAAACAAGACACAAAAGAGGCTCTTGCAGGCATGGAGTTAAAAAGGTAAGTTTGAGTTCTATCAAAGTGGAGAAAATGAGAAATACAACTAACTCTCCCCTCCTCAAGACAAGGGCTGCACAATTTGAGGCAACATGAGAGAAAAGTCTGGCTTATAGAAGCTATTGAGCATGCTCGGACTGGAGGGTCGTAGAGGTGGCACACGCATGAATGAGGAAATTAGCATGTGAAAGACGGTGTTGGATGCCAGGTCCGTATGGTGAGAATTTTAAAATAATATCATATATTTTGATGACTTAGGTACACACATATTGAATTAAAGATATTACCTCGATTCTGAGAGCAATAAGTTAATATTTCATATGGCAACTTGCCTTTCCACTTCAGAAACTGGATGTGAATGTATTTTTTCCTGTCAGAGGTCTCAAGTTGGAATTTTACAATGAAGTTCAATAGCTCAAGCTTTAAAATCTAAGGACCTGTACTCTAAAGCAAACTGGATGTTTTCAGGCACAAAATTGATTGAAGAGAAATTTCTAAGAAGGGAACCTACTGATAAAACTGATGAAGTCAACAATTTAAATAGGTGGGAAAAAGACTTGTTAATGTTCTTGGTCTACGTGATTAATACTTGGGAGCCAAATTTAGGGGCATTCCACCCAGAAAGAATTATGTTACCCGATTTCTGCTCTGTTGTCTTGAAGCGTAAGTAGCAAGCTGATTAAAAATGAATGAAGTAATTAGACTATCTCCGTGACTGTGCATGAGCCTCTGGTTAATGTTTCACTAGACAGCAGTCAGAGAAACTAACGCTGCAGTGCTTAGGAAAAAGCCAAGACTGCAGTAATTCCCCAAGGAAAAAAAAATGGGCTTCAAAACCAAAGCTGCTCAATGACCTCCCAGGGAACGTGGCCAGAAAGGAAAGGGTGAAGGAGCCCACAGACTCTCGGCAGCATGTTTAGACTCTGTCCATACATTTCTGTGAAGTGGAATACGGTCAATTCCATGCTCATTTTGATGAATCAATGAGACGACTTGAATAGGACTTGGGGGCCTCAAGTAAGTGACTGGACCATCACGAACAAGTAGAAGTGGCCAGATCTTCCTTCCTTAAGTTCTGTTGATGAGAGCAATAGCTCTCAATAACAGCTGACCTTCAATCTGGATAATTCTCTGTTGCGACTGGGGTCTTCTGGGCATTGTAGGTGCTTAACAGCCACTATTTATTAGATACCAGTCCCACTGCTTAGTTGTGGCAACCAACAGTGTCTCCGTGTACTGCCCAGTGCCTCCTGATTTCCACGCTATTGAAACCACTGAGCACGGTGAGTGTACAAAGGGCCCATTTCCTGTCAGACCGAGGCCCTTTTTACAACATAAAACACAAGGATTAACTTGCAATTATTTGGTCAATTTAGACTTCGCAGACAATTAAACTAGTTAATTCAGATCAAAATTTCTTCTTTGGGATTTGACTTATCAGGACTGGCATCTAAATTAACTCAATTAGTAGACTAACTGCTGGGCGACTTTCTAATTCTAACTTGAGGTTTCAAGTTCGGAAGCATCTCAAGTGCAAGAGTCAGGTATGAAAAATCAGGAGGGACAGCTTCATCTTCTTAATGGTGCTTTCTGAGAGCATGCCTGCATGCTCTCCTGCACATGCGCACATATGCACACATCACTCACACACACACACACACACACACATACACACATGCACAAACACACATATACTACATACATACATATATACACAAAAGTGCATACACACAACACTCACACACACGCACACACACGCACACACACACACACAACACTCACACACACACACACACACGCACACACACACACACACACTCCAAGGCTTCTTCCCACTGGCTCTGATGTGGACATGTCTCCTGTCATTTTCCCTCAATGTGGGTCTCAGTGTGAGGTGCCCACCTCTCGATGATGAAAAGCACCATATTTTAGGGTCAGAAAAAGCTGTGCTTAAGTTCAGACTCTGCACTGATCATCTTCTCCTGGAAGTAAGACTTGTCATGAGAGCAATGGGTAAGCAGGATGCTCTGTTCTTCAACACATGAGCCTTTGCAAGTCACTTAAGAGCCAAACCAGGACTAGGTTGTAGCTCAATGTGGAGTGTTTGCACTCATGAGTCCTTGAATTTAATGCCTAGCATCACACAAACCAGGCAAGATGCCGCAAGCCTTCATCTCAAGCACTCAGGAGGGGGAGGAATTGGGGCCAGGAGTTCAAGACCATCCTCAATGGCAAAATGAGTTCAGGGCCAGCTTAGGTTGTATAAGAGCCTGTCTGGAAGGAATTGATACAAACCATAAATGTACTGAACCTTGATAACATCCATACAAGACCATGTCTCAAACAAACAGAAGGAAACAAACCATAAAAATACCTGATCCTTGATACAGCCTTGAACCTCTTACTAAGCTTTAACCAGTAGACTTTGTAGATAAATGCGCTGTATGAACCATTTATGACTGAGTATTCTGCTCTTTGCTGCCAAATGCATCTTAATTTTCAAATGAAGTAAGAGAATTTGCAGTGGAAGAAGAGATGGATCGCTGCCTCCCCAATATCTATTGTCCTCTCTTTAAATTCTTGGTTATATCTTTGGCAGCAATTGACCTCATTTTGCAGCTTCCTTTGAAGCTACAGCTCATTTGATATGCAAATAAAAATTGATGAGTAACTGTGCTGGAGTTCTCTCTAAAAACCAGTCACTCAGCTAGGGTGCTCTCTGGTCCTTTCCTCTTCATCCTCCTGCCTGGAATAGGACTGTAAAGGGGTGGAACTTGAGCCATCATACTGAAGTCTAAGGAACCTTAGGAATGGGAACTGCACGGGAAAGAAAGTAAATAGAACATCTGTGCACAGTGGCAGTGCCTGTAATGCCAGTGCTTGTGGGATGAAGGCAGGAGGGTCAGCACCCAAAACCAGCTTTGATGATGTAGTGCATCCAAGGTACACCTGAACTGGTGAGACCTTATCTCAGGTAAGCAAAAGCAGGAGATAGGGAGGAAGGAAACAAAAAAGTACCTCTTTTCCAAAGCAACAAATTCTTAGACCCAAATTTTGGAATCAAGATACTTTTAAAATATATGTATGTAGGTTTAGCTTAGCATACAATGGAATGTCTCTCTGTACTTAGCTCCTTCACAGTCAAAAATTTCAAAGAAAACACAATAATATACATAATCCAGACTCTCTATGTATATTCCATTTTTATGTGGCTTATTCTTTCTTTACTCCTTTTAAACTATGACTGTCTGTACTCTGTCTCTTAAAAGACTTTACCTCTTTTTTAAAGCATTTGCTTCTTTTTATAACTCTCTATACTCCTTTTCTTCTCTCTTCCGAGCCTACATACATTTACCCAACACTGTGACTTATTTAGAGGTCTTTTATGTATGAATCTGTCCTATGTGTATCTGTAATTCTTTACTGTCTTGAAGAGCTTTTAAAATGGTAAGCAGCTTAGTTGCAGCTGTTCTAGATGCTGGCTCCACCTCTCTCCACTTTCAAAATGGTGGAGGTACCATTACTGTCAGCTCTGGGACCACCAGGTAGGAGCCACACTCAGCATTTTAACTCTGAGAATGAGCATGCAGCATATAAACCCTTTTTATCTGAGTAATAGCCAGGTAGGCCTTGCAGCGCACTGTGCAGCCTGGAAATACCTCTGTGTGTGGTGGCAGGAATCTGCCATGCTCTCCTGCTTGTGCACGCCTAGTAGACCTGATCCCACCGCCTGCCTGGCAGTGAGTGCTAGGCTGTGGACATGGTCTCAGCTACTTTCCTCTTGACCCCAAGTGGGCACACAAACATCCAGGCCCACAAATGCCATTCAAATGCTCCATAGCCAGAGTTTGCACTGGCAGCATGGCCCAGGAAGCCATATTTTTAAAATAGTGCGGCTTTTTTCCTGCTACCACTGAATCAGGAAATCCTTTCTTAAAGGAGCCATGCCTCTGCTCGCTTCTAAAAAACAGAGCCCACCCAAGAAAATGCTGCTACCAAACCATGTTTAACTCTGTTCTTTTGTGCCTAGAATTCTTTTTTAAGCTTTGTCAGGTTTTATATGGATTTAGTCCACCATATTGGCGTGCCAATTTGTTGGGGGGAGACTGCTTGTTGGTTTCTGGCCGCTCAGCCCCGAAATAAACACACAGAAACTATATTATTTAAATCACTGCTTGTCCCATTAGCTCTAGCTTCTTATTGATTAACGCTTCCATATTAATTTAACCCATTTTTATTAATCTGTGTATCGCCACATAGCTGAGGCTTACCAGATAAAGTTCCTTCTGGCTCCAGTGGGGCTACATGGCTTCTCTCTGACTCTGCCTCCTTTCTCCCAGAATTCTGTTTAGTTTTCCCTGCCTAGCTCTGTTCCCCCATAGCTCTGCTATAGGCCAAAGCAGTTCCGTTATTAACCAATGATATTCACAGCATACAGAGGGGAATCCTATATTAGGTCCCCTGAAACTGGAGTTACAGGCAGTTGTGAGCTGCCAAGTGGGTGCTGGTAGCAGAACCTGAATTCTCTACAAGAAAAGCCCATGTTTCTTACTGCTCAGCCATGTCTCCACATACCCTCATTTATCTATTTTGAAAGATCAAAGAACTATTCAAATTGTATTTGATAAATCAACTTTATTTTCTGTCATAATTATCCTAAAGTTTTTTTGGAGCTGACCGAAAAGTCACCGTATGCACAGGAGTGTCCAGGAAGGAATTGGAAACAAGGTCACAGACCATATTCAGTCTCTAGAGGTCTACTGAGTACAGATACTGCTAGGAGTGTGTGTGTGTGTGTGAGAGAGAGAGAGAGAGAGAGAGAGAGAGAGAGAGAGAGAGAGAGAGACAGAGAGAGAGAGAGAGAGACAGAGAGAGAGACAGAGACAGAGACAGAGACAGAGACAGAGACAGAGACAGAGGCAGAAACAGACTGACGGATGGACAGACAGACAGACAACATACAGGTCCTTCCATACCCTGTATTTGTAGAAAAACAATATTTATTAGCAAAAAATGATATAAAAAATACAAATCCAACAAAACAAAATACAAAATACAAATAATCTAGGACAAGTAGGGAACACTAGCTACGTCGTTGAATTCTTAGCCCATGTGGTTTTTATTGTCTTTGTATTTTTCATACTTCCTATACGGATTTTAGTCTGGAAATTTTTAATTTTTCTTTATTGAAAAAATAATTGTTGCAGGCAAGGAGCTGGGAGTACTCATCTTTCTCGTTCTTTCTCATGACTCAGCAGCTTTCTGTTGGTCACGTGGCCCCCTCACAGGTTCAGCCTGCAGCACAAATCCTAATGACAGGTCAATAGTCTAGAGGTTCTGTGTCAGTCACTGGTTCAGTAGGTCAGACTAGGACCCAGCTGTGAGTCTCATTGTTAGTATTCGGGTGTCTGCACTGGCCTGCCCTGGGGGTTCTGATAGGTATGTCCTCAGCACAGCCACCTAGAGCCCTTGCTGTGCACAGTCACTAAAGTGCCTTTAAAAGGGCCCTGCCCACCTCCCATCTCTCTTTCCCTGTCTTTAACTGTCTGTTCCCCCCTCCTTCCCTCCCTCCCTCCCTCCTTCTCTTCTCTTCTCTTCTCTTCTCTTCTCTTCTCTTCTCTTCTCTTCTCTTCTCTTCTCTTCTCTTCTGCTGCTCCTGTCCCCCGATCTCCCCCATCCCCTTCCCTCTTTTTGTGCTCTCTTTCCCTTAATAACAACCCTTGCATGCAAACTCTGTTGCATGGCCTCTTTCCTTCACACGCTGCTTTTTCTAAATTACAACACTTACTCCTCACGTGGCTCTGATGGTCCACGAGGTAGGACCATTGACTTGGGTTGTTATCAGTTACAGGAACCTTAGCGGAAATGAGGATTCAGGGTTAGTGAAATGGCTGAAGTAGTGGGTCTTACCCTTCCTAATGCTGCGACCCTTTAATACAGCGTCTCATGCTGTGTGACCCCAACCATAAAATTATTTTTATTTCTAATTCATACCTGTGATTTTGTTACTGTTATAAATTGCAATGTAAATAACTGATATGCAGGATGGTCTTAGGTGACCCCTGTGGAAAGGTCACCTATGACCCTCGAAAGGGTCGTGACGCCCAGGTTGAGAACCGTTGGCTTAGTGTGTAAGGCACTAGCAAGCCTGTCTTCCTAAGTTCAGCCTGCTGAGCTCACGTAAAAGTCGAGGGGAGAACTGATCTCCACACGTGCATTATTGCACACACACACACACACACACACACACACTCCTATAATAATGAAAACGTTTTCTAGAAATTCAAAAACTAGATGCTCAAATAAAGAACTTTGTTGGTGGGATGAGAAAAGGACCAACACCCCTGAAATCAAAGGCTGTGAGTGCTAACTTTGGTGAGAAGCTCACAGCCGAACCTCACCATGTGCTAAGGCCTGGGCTGTATTAAGTCACCTGCCTCTGAGGCAGACAGACATGGGGGAATATTTAGGACCCCGAGACGCCCATTTGCTTTGGTCTATGTACATCCCTCTTGTGGGCTTGGCAGCGTAGTTTGTCCACCTGCACCTACTGTGCACAGACATCCCTCTCCAAACAAGGTCCCTAGCAACCTGGAGCCCCTCTATTCTGAATCTGCACCAGGCTACAGGTACCATCTCCTATCCATAGTATGAATATCCCCTCCCTGGTGGCAATCAAGTTTAGTTTCTGTTCATGTATTACCGATGTATTAAGGCATGAGACCAGAAAGGCAGAACTGGCTGTGTACGCAGTAAGGTTCAAGTGCATAGTCTCCAGGACCACTTGGATAACTACTTGCCGCCTTACGCCAATGCGAAATTGGGTGTGCACGTGATTAAAATCAGATACATCATGGGAAGGGATATGTCCAGAGGAATAATGATTACGTATCCTAATCTATCAGTCAAGACAGAGAGCCAAACAAACTAAGCCTCTTAGTGGCCAGCTCCTCGTCCTTGTACCCATGAGAGGCAGCTCCCGGCAGCATTCCACTCTCTGAAACACCTCACATATGTGGCCTGCTGCCACTCTTGACGGCGTCTCTCTTTAGTCTGCTCTACCGCTTCGACTATCTTGTTTCTTTTGAAAACCTGTGTGATTCCTTATTTTCAATTCTTTAGGTGAGAGGTCAAGAACCTGGAGACGTGCAGCCCGGTTGCCGACTGCCGGAAGCGCGTGTGGCGCTGTATGGGTTTGCTAGGGCAGGGAGCCAGCAGCCGGGGCCTCGTGTAGGACACATGCAGAGGGGAAGGATATGGAGTTCAGCTCTCTGATGAACACCGAGAATCCATGCTGGACCGTCAGAACCAAAGGTCAGGAGAGGGTCACAAGGCACACACTCGAGTCACCCACTCAGGGGAGCCACAGTTATCTTTTAATAATGAAAAGTGGCCTTGTCCATAGCGGTTGCTTACTTCAGCAGTTTACGGAACACATCTGGGGCTCATCGCTGTTTCAGCCAAATTCTGTCTATGGCTTTCATGACTGGCTCGAACAAATGGCGCGTCTGTACGACAGGGCAGGCCCTCGTCTCTGTCTTTGTCGCTGACCGAGGAAGATAACTGAAGAGGACATCTTCTCTCTTAAGTCTCGCCAGAACGTGCAAGCCTTCACTGCCCGCCCAGAGAGCCAGCTGTTTACACGGATAATTCCTTGAAAGCTTTAAAGTGCTGCCTCTTATTGCATCCCAAGACTTTCTTCCTCCGCTCTTAATTAGGGGATTGCTACTTGAAAAATGAGCGTGTTTTTATTGCAAGAGGAATTATAATAAATCTTATAAATTTAAACTAGGAATCAAAGCCCCACAGAGTTGGGAGGAAATCAAAGGATTGTAAAATCTCTCTCATTCATTTCCCCCCGGGTAGCCTGACTCTTGTCAGGCGCTGCCTACACTCTCGCCGTAATGGGCTGAACTCCGCAGACGTGCAAGATGAAACATTGCGTTGCGCATTGCTAATGATGTGTGCAGAATGCCAATGCTTACAAATATTTAATGTGTTGTAGGGGGAAGATCTTTATTAGATAGCTTGGAGTTTATCAACTTCCAGGACTGAACATCTTAGAAAGTTGTATCCAATTGAAGAAATAATTTTTCAAAACTCCCAATTAAGGAGAGATAAGGAACTTCCAGAATTCAACATGAAGGAGGTTAGAATGCCTCATAGAAATGAGGACCGAGTCCTCGTTGCAGCGGGAAGCCTGCGTATTTGCTTTTACTCATTCCTAGAAATAAATGAGAATTCCTTCAGAGAACAATGGTCATTATCAATTCTATCCTGAGAAGTAATTACCATACTAAATATTCTTATGGCATGGCATCGTGGTTTTGCAAATGTTTTACTTCAATCTCAGCAAAAAGAGATGAAACTGTTCTCTTACTGGAAATACCAAGTTAAGTAGTTCCTTAAAAACCACAGAAAAGCTTTTTGTATAAGTGCCCGGAGGAGGGTGGGGCAGCGCTGTGAACTTCTAGGGAACACTGACAATGGCCAAGCCCGTTTCTTTCTTTAGACTCTAGAATACAGCTTGTCCTGTGGTAAGTCCTTCCCGCCAAAGGAGAGCGGGGAGAAGGCTGTCGTCTTAAAATGAGCCACTGCACACGAGTGCCCAGCAATAGGTTTTATTTCTGTAATCGCAGAGCCCAGTTTCATTTCCTATCATGTCTGTAGGCAGCTAACAGTTTCACTTTCTAAGAATGCATACCAAAGGACTGAAGACACTGGAGGAAGGAAATTGTCTCTGCTGCCTCCATCAGCAGCCCTGAGCACGTGATAAATGGCCTTGCTCAGATTACGTGGCCACTTCTGTCTTCAATGTAACTTTGTCCCTGTAGTCTGACTTGTCGGAGGTCATTGACACTCTTTTTTAGGAAAGATTTATTTGTATTTTTAATGATGCATGCATATGTGTTGTGTAAGGGTATGTCCATGCGTGCAGTTGCCTGTGGAGGCCAGAAGAAGGTGTTGGATCCACTGGAGCTGGAATTCCAAGCAGTTGTAGCTGCCTAAGGCAGATGCTGGGAACTGAACTCAGGTCCTCTATGAGAGCTGTGTTTTTGTCTTTTTTGGAATTGTGTTAATCTGCAGGCGTGAAGAGGTCTCTTAACCACTGTGCCATCTCTCCAGCCCCAAGATCCTTGATGCCCTTTGTCTGTTCACAAAGACCTGCTAAGTAGGCCTCTTTTAGAAGCCATAGGCGGCTTCTAGTGTTTAAGGTGATATCAAGCTATGGAATTGCTTTTTGCCCCCCACTAAATGGAGGTACCCCCGAGTTATGCTGCCTCGGACTTTCTCCACCTGGCATAATGCTGCCTTCACTTCTAAACGCCCATGACTGGCAGTTAGTCCAACAGCTGCACTGTGTTGCCCAAGGCCAAATGAGAGCGAATGACCCCACTTTAATCCCTCACTGGATGCTGGCCAAGGGATGAGCATCTCATCCAATTTCAGTGACTTACATAACGAAGCACTTTCTGAGACTCATTAAGGAGAAAGAACCTTGTGCACGCTGGAGCACGTGCAGAGAAGAGGCTGTGCTCTTTCCCCTCCCCCACAGTTTGCCATAAAGGAGCTCCTGAGTTAGCAAAATGTTATTTATTTAATTGTATATTTTTAAAAGTTCAAGTCATCCATTTGTGTATAGTTTTTATTTTTGCACATAGTGGAAGTGTGGATGCAGACGTGTGTTTGGTGTGTGTGTGTGTGCTGTCTGTGCAATGTGTGCAGAGGCCAGAGGAAGGCCTCCAGGGCACTCTTTCACTACTCTCTACCTTATTTCTTTGAGGCAGACTCTCCCCTTGTGTATATATATTTAATAAAATTCTCATTTTGGGAGTTCCAAAAATGGAACAGCAGCTCAGAGCACGCACCGCTCTTTCAGAGGACTGGAGTTCGGTTTCCAGCACCCACCTCAGGAGGCTCACATGTGACTGTCGCTCCAGCTCCAGGGCGTCTATGCTTTCTGAAAGTCTCTGCATGACCTGTGCCTATACACATGTAACCACATACATATTCGCACATGTACATGCTTAGAAGTGTCAGGAGGTATCTTATCATCTCAGGCGTTCAGAGCATCTCTTCTGAGTATCAGATCATACATCTGTATCCTACTCTGAGACAAGCCCTTGCATTATTCTCTGGGAAACCCTTCACCGCATATAGTTAGTTGGAGAAGGATTGGTTTTGGTACCTGGTTGTATATATGTAAGACATTTCAGTCATGTTAATGAGTGGCCAGCGTGTTTTTCCAGCCTCATTGCTCTGCATCCCAGACCATGTGGCATCTTTCTCCCAGGCCTTTGAGCACACATGTGACCATGGGGTACACTGGGAGAAACCGAGAACCACACATGCACAGCCGCCTGTCTTCAGGGACGTCCGATGGATGTCAAGAGAACCTGTTAGTCAGCAGTGACCATGAAGTTAGGAAAAAATGCTACTTGAGTTTTAATTTATGTTTCTCTTTCAGGCAACAAAAGAAGTATGGAGTACAAAAATGCTGTCGAGCCTGGCAGCAGCTGTGACCACAGGACTCAGTGGCAAATGTTGAAGACACTTGCAAGTGATGTAATTTATCATTTGCACATTGATTGAGTGTCCCGTCCTTCAGCCTAGCATGGAAGAGGATTTCAGAGAACAATGCAAGGTGATGTCTTTTCCAGGGCTCCTCTTAGGGCAGAATACAGACATATGATCTGGTACTTGGAAGAGACACCCTGGACAATTTATGTGCCCAGGATTCAGAACTGGCTTATTCATGACTTCTCAGGGAAGCCATGCATTTAAAGAGTCAATTACTGCAACCGGCGATAAAAAGCTGCTGCCAGCAGAAAATGTCATTTGATAAAAGCTTTGAAAAAGTCTTTGCAAACACCCTGGGCGTTACGTTTACGACAGCACATGCACAAGCGATTTCCTTGTTTTCAGAGTTGTGTCCTGGCTACAGAAACGTCTGGGAACAGCAGCACTTTGGTTGGCATTGACAGAGCTGGTGGCAAGCATGAGTCTGTCGTGGCGACAGCTGAGAGAAGGCAGCCCCATCTGCAGAGACCAGCGTGAGCTCACAAGATGGCTCTTTTATGTGCGACTTCAGGAATGAGCATGGTGACTCAGAGGCCAGCACGCTCTAGGGGTGTCTTCCTTCAAAGTCTGGATGGAAGGAAGATGGACGGCTGGTGGAGACACACTGTAGATGACCATTCTCCCTGGACAGGTTAGAAAAGTCCACCGGCAAACTCTGCAGATGTGGGAGATGAGGAACTGGATGGCGTGTGCTTGCTTTCAAAGCCGTTAGGGGGGGAGGGGGAGGTGCCTCTTGATGGAATAACACTATGTCCATGGCATGTCGAAGTATGCTTGAAATGTACCTTCCTGGTGATGAATGAGCAGTTTGTGCCCTGAAATATGTAAATATTAAGTACACATGTTTAATAAAGCAAGCTGGCTATAAACTCAAGTGGATCAAGGCCAGAGTTCATGTCTGAGCTCGTCTTTTTGTTGATGAATTACATAGATGGGTAATTTTATAAATATCATAGCTATGCCAGCTTTCTAATAAAGTATGCAGTGCATATATTAAGTCCTCAGTGCACACACACAGACACAGAAATTCATTTGATAAATATGCAAGTAGTAAGGTATGCAATACATATAATATAGACAGCAAGTCCTCAGTGTGCACACACACAGATTCATATGATAAATATGCAAGTAATAAAGTATGTAATACATATTATAATATAGACAGCAAGTCCTCAGTGTGCACACACACACACAGAGCGAGCACTTCCTCTAGATTATTTATTATCAGAGATAGATATGTTGAGTGGGATGTAACCTATAGCATAATGGCTAAAATAAATCAGTTTAGTCATTGCCTGAGGAGTCTCAGCCAATCCACAGACCAGATCAGAAGCCTACGTCTCCGTGTTACAGATCAAGAAACAGATGGACGCCTGTAGCACAGGTTGGCCTGTGTTCCTAAAGGAACCAGGAGAGGGCTACACGTTTTCCCTTTGGAAACTGTGGCGTAGAAGCAACTTGACTTCTGGAAAGAAATCATGACCGAGTGTTTATGGCTGATTAGTCCATGTTCAATGTAGACAAGGGGAGGCAACATTTATTGTGGACATAGGTTGTGGGTAGAGATCAGATCTTATTTTTATGAATCCTATTGTATATTCCATAAAGTGATGTACACGGTACTACACACAAGTCAGTGTTAAATTGTAAACTAAATTTAGTATTCCATCTGCAAGCTTTGTATTTTTTTAAATGAAACATGTCCATATTTAACAGCTAACTACAAGAATCTATAAGAGGACACACAAGTCGGCTAAAACACTGTGACGGAATAGATACCCAATCGCGGCCAGAAGAAACATCCAAGCTCTCTCCATCCCTCCCCTAAATCAATCTCACATTTAAAAATATGTAGAATATTAAAAAGGCAGATTATGCCTTTTCTAAATTCAATTAAGTAGTAATCGGGAAGGTCGAAGCCTTCAGGAGCTGAGATAATGAATGGCACGGGGCAAAGTCTCTCGCTCAGCCTCCAGGCAGTCCCTGCTAAATAAGAGGCTTTCATTCAACGTGGTAATGGGCAACATCCATCACCCGCGTCTCCGAGGCCAGCCCTAACTCTTCCTCAAGTGGAGACATTATTAAACGCTTAAAGAAAACTGAAGTCACAGAAAGACATTTCCCGGGCTCATGATAATGTAGATTAATCAATGGAGACAATTTGTACATTATCTTCGGAATGTGAATACAGAGCGGCCTTAAACATTCCAAGTCCTCGGAGCCTACTTAAAAATAGTACTCACGGCACTGCCTCCGAGCTCTTTATTAAATGGCCCCGTAGGCACACAGGATTGGCCCGTATGTAGGTTATTATATGTGCCCATCGACAGCAGGTGCATGGTAAATACACGTGAATGAGAAGACAAGGGAATATTCAAATAAAAGCTATCAAAGGGGCACCACATGACGCCAGTCTGGTTAGTCTAACCTGAGGTTGATATTTTAAAATGTGTAGGGATTGGAGAGGCGGCTCAGTGGTTAAAACACTTGCTGCTCTTGCAGAGGACCCAAGCTGTTCCCAGGCCCCGTGCCGGGTGGCTTTTGCTTCAGGAGCTCCAGTGCCCTCTTCTGACTTCATAAAGCACTCTTACACACATGGTACACACAGTGACACACATGCATATAAATAAAAACAAAATTTCAAAAAGTAACCATGGATACCATGAATGCAGATTAATGAAAACTCTATGGTGGTTGCTGTTAGCTCTCTCAGGCTGTCCAAGTGTCCAGAAATGAGCTAATACTGGGCTATACAAGGTATCTGGTGGATAGATAAAAGCCAGCCTTCAGGATCTTGTGAAACTGGTTCCCATCTGCCAAAAGGAATCGTTTCCCTTACCTGGAGGAAGGATCATGTGCGGATCCTATCAGCATATCAAAGCCACGCTGGCCTCCAGGCCCCTCTGCATCCCAAATCCCCTTTGTCCACCTCCAAGTCTCCACTCTGGCGTCCTGGCGTCTCCCCTCTGCGGTCAGGTGTCCCTTCAGATACACACTTGTTGTTCCCTTTATAAAGGCACGGTTTTCACCCTGCCCTGGATACAGTCACTATCCCCCACCTCTCCCCTCTCTTGCTCCCTCCAACTTACTCTCTTGTATTCTCACTCCCTCTCGGTGACTCTCGGACTATGCTCTGGTCTCTCTCCAGCCGTCTCTATCCCCACCATTCTTCCTCTCTGCCCCAGCCCTGGCCACATCTCGTCTGCAGACCATATCCAGTCTTTTCTTTTTATACTCTGGATCCTTCCCTCTCTGGTATCTACAACAAAAACCTTAACCATGTATCTTGGCTGTCCTGGATCTCACTCTGTAGACCAGGCTGGCCACAAACTCACAGAGATCCCGCCTGCCTCTGCTTTCTAAGTGCTGGGATTAAAGGCATGTGTTACCACACCCAACTACTCTATTTCTTTTTTAAAGGACTTTCTCTATCCTTTTTCTTTTCTCTCCCAAGACTACTTATATTTTCTAACACACTATAAGCCATTTACAGGTTTTTTTCCCCCATCCGAACCTGTCTTTATTGTTTATCTGTAATTATTTTCTGATCAGGGGAGGTTTTAATCTACTAAACGATATGGCTAGGATTAAAGCTGGCCCTATGGTGGCTGCTCCACCCCATTCCTTAGATTTCTGGACACTTGTTCCCCAGGTGGCAGCACTATTTTGATATGTTCTGGAAACTTTAGGATGTAAGTACAGAACCAGAGAAAGTAGGTCATCGTTCACTGAGGGAGCCTTGTCCCTGCTGTCTGTCCTTCCGGTCTGCCATGAGGTGAACTTGGTGGTATTTTAAACTCTCACCATTATTTCTGCCCATTGAACGGAGTCAGGAAAGGAGAAATCGAGTTATCTGAAACTGTAAATCCACATAAGTCTTTCCTTCCTACAGCTGTTTATGTCTTGTGTTTTCCTCACAGCTGTAAGATAGGAATCAGCGCAGGGTGGGAAAGGCGGCTCTGTGAGTAAAGCACTTGCTGCATACACAGGCGGCCTGAGTTCAGATCCCCAGAACCATGTAAAGCTAAACACAGCAGCCCACAACTGCGATTCCAGCTGTTGCTCTGTGGTGAGAGGGGTAACAGAGAGAGGAGATCCCAGGGCCTCACACTCTACTGGTCTGCAGCGAGAGCCCCCTGCCTCACCCAGAGGCCCACACTGCTCTAGTCTGCAGCGAGAGCCCCCTGCCTCACCCAGAGGCTCACAGTGCTCTAGTCTAGTGAGAGACTGTCTCAAATGAGGTGGAGCAAGACCAACAACTGAAGTTGTCCTCTGACGTCCACACATCTCTGTGGCACACAAGAGCACACATGTGTGTGCACACATGTGAAGGCTGGTAAATCAGAGGGCATATTGTTTCTTTTTGTTCGCCAATATGCTTTCTGACAGGTGGGTGTGTGAGCCTTTAGCTGCACTGCTAAAAGAACTAGTTTTCAGTGCCAATAAATAAGCTGAGGCAGCAACATGAAGTCATTTCATGGACATGTGTAGTGAGCCGGACAGGATCGCCATTACAAGATGGCGCCGACATCCTGTCTTGTTTGTTACAAACAACTCCATATTTGGCTTTGGCTTTGAGAGCTGCGTGTCTTCCCGCTTCCCGCATGCGCGGTGGATGTAGATTCTTGAGCCTATCCCGATGCGGTCTGGTGTCAGCTGTTGGTGGCAGCCAATCACAGGGCGACCCGTGTGCCAATTCCCTATTTAAGCGGCTGCCTAAGTGCACCCCCTTCCCTTCGCTTCCTGCTCCCCTTCGCTTCCTGCTCCCCTTCGCTTCCTGCTGCCTCTCCCCTGTGCTCCCTGCCCCTTTGCTCCCTGTCCCTCGTTTTCCTGCCCCCTCGTTCCCTGCCCCCATCAATCAAGGGCACTCCAGTAAAGCGTGATCTGAGTGGAATCCTGGTGTGGTGGTCGTTCTTCCGTCACCGGTCAAGAAGTCCGCCGCAGACATGGACCAGCATGTATTGTTATAACTTAATGGTATAAAGTGTCAAGAAAATGTAGGTCAGCCTGGTGAGCCTTGGCAGGTGACAGGATGTTTCTGTGCTCACAGGATGTGCCTTGCTCTCTAGACCCTCACCTCTTGAGTTCCTCAGCTCAAATGCAAAACCTCAGCAAAGAGATACATCAAACTATTTATAGGTTGACATTCAAATGTTTTAACTTGCTTCACTTGGCTCCCAGAATTCTTTCCTGGAGATCACATGGCATTATCAGGCTGAGGTGAAGGGCAGGAAAGCTTTGAGATGCAGAAAGAATGTAAGGATCTCCGAGAGGGCCATATTTTTATATAACACCTCCTGGAAGGACATACTTCTATTATTGCTTCCAAGATTATAGCCAGACATAGTGGCTCCCGAATATAACCTCAGCATTCAGGGGCTGAGGCAGAAGGATTGCTTTGAGTTCAAGATCAGCTAGGGATATGCAGCACAATTTTGTTTTAAAAGTCAAGGAAGAAAGGGAGGGAAGGAGTGAGGGAGGGAAGAAGGGAGGGAGGGAAGGAGGGAGGGAGGGAGGGAGGGAAGGAGGGAGGGAGGGAGGGAAGAAGGGAGGGAGGGATGAAGAGAGAAGGGAGAGTGAGAGAAGGAAATAAGGGAGGGAGGGAGGAACAAGAAGAAAGGAAAGGAGGGAGGAAATGGGATGAGAAAGAAGGTATAGGAAAAAGAAATGGAGAAAGAAAGAGAAAATAATGGCAATCACTAACCTAACGGTCCTTTCATAATCATATAAGTCACTCATTCTAGACTGAAATTTGCAAGCAGAGATTGCACTTTTGTTTCCTGGCTGCCCAAACCCAAAAAAATCACACAGAAACTGCATTAATTACATCACTGTTTGCCCTTTCAGTTCAGGCTTATTATTAACTAGCTCTTAGAACTTAAATTAAACCTTAATTCTTGTCTATGTTTAGCCACGTGACTAGGTACCTTTTACCAGTGAGGCATTCTTATCTTGCTTCCTCTGTGTCTGGGTGGTGACTGAGACTGAGCCTTTCCTCTTCCCAGAATTCTCCTAGTCTGGTTGCCCTGCCTATACTTCCTGCCTGGCTACTGGCCAGTCAACATTTTATTAAACCAATATAAGTGACAAATATTTACAGGGTACAAGAGCATTATCCCACAGCACTCCCCATTTTTTTTCTTTTCAAAACAAGACACTGAATATTTCTCCTTTGTTTAGCTTTTTCCCTGACCACTGTCCATAACAACTTGTAACCAACACACTAAACAAAGATGAACATCATAATCCATTTTTTGGGAATGTGAGCATAGTTTTCTAGGCACTTCTTGCTGATTGGGAGCACTAATAAATTTATGGGGATGCAAAGAAAATTTAGAATTATGGTCAAGTCCTGACTGGAACATTCTGTGAGCCTGGATCATCTCAGCCAGCAGTCTTGAGATTGTTCTGGATGTAGAACTCAGAGGGAACTGCAGCAGAGGTGCTCTGAGACATTGGATCATCTGGGCCATCTGCTCCCACTGGGGTCTTCCTCAATCAAACCTTATTTTTCTTAACTCATAATGAATCCACAGCCTCTCATTTCCTATGGAAACAAAAGCAAAATCTCTTCTTCAAAGTAGCATACCTTTTGACTTAAATTTTGAAGTCAAGGCATTTTCGAAATACAATAGGGTGGATTAATCCTGCATCATTAATCCAGCATTTATAATCAAATGACTTTTAGCAGCTGTTGCTCCTTTCTCAGTAGTCAAACAATTCAAAGCCAATACAATAACATACAGTATCCAGAATCTCTGTGTATTTTCCATCTTTACGTGACTTTTTTTTAACTCTATTTCTTTTATATTTTTAATTTTTTGGTTTTTTGAGACAGGGTTTCTCTCTGTATCTTTGATTGTCCTGGATTTCACTGTAGACCAGGCTTGCCTTGAACTCACAGAGATCTGCCTGCCTCTGCCTCTGCCTCCCAAGATTAAAGGTGTGCGCCACCACACCTGACTTACTCTATTTCCGTTTTTTTTTTATTTCTCTATCCTTTCTTTTCATTCTCACACAAACGCATATTTTTAAACACACTGTAAACCATTTGGTGGTTGGTTTTTTTGTCTGAAACTATGATTACTGTATATCTCTATCTTTTTCTGAGTACATAGAGCCTAGCTTCATTGCAGAGGTACTGACGAGAGCCATGTTTATTGTCATAACTCTGTGGAGTTTCAAGGTCCCTGCCACCACCAAGAACCCTGCTGCCAACTATTCACAAACACCATTTAAGTGTTTGGTGGCAGAGCCTCTTAAAAGAACTGCAAGGTTTTTGCTGCTAACACTGAGTTGGTAAGTCTCTCTTAAAGGAGTTGCACATCTCTAGCAAACAGAGCCCAACAAAGACAACGTTGCTACCAAGAAGACATGCTTGACTCTCTTCTTTTCTACCTAGAATCCCCTGCTCCTTAAAAAAAAAAGACCCTTTTTAGGATTTATGTGGAATTTTTGCCAAATGGTTAGGGCACCATTATGTAATCAGAGGCTGCTCTTTCATTTTCCAGGCAACAAGACCTGAATAATCACTCAGAAACTTTATTAATTGCAACACTGTTTTTGCCAATAGCTTAGGCATGTTCCTAGCTAGCTCTTACATCTTAAGTTAACCCATTTCTATTAATCTGTGTATTGTCACTAGACTGTGGCTTACTGGTGCTGGCAAACTCCTTTGGCAGCTGCATGGCATCTCTCTGAGTCCACCTTCTTTCCCCCACTATCTCTGCTTGGATTTCCCACCTTGCTATATTTTGAGGCTTCTTTATTAACCAATGGTAATAAAAACATATTCACAGAACACAAAGGGGAATCCCGTATCAGAAATTCCATGATTTTATGGGTTAGATGATTCTCACCAATGTTTTTTGTGGCTTGCCCATGGAAATTATTTTTAACTTTAATATTCCGGGACCCTGTGGTCATCTCTATACTCCATCTAAACTGAGCCAGTCTGTCCTGTCTGTCTGTCCTGTCTCTATGGGTACTGGAACATTCTGGACTTTGGACACAGCAAACCTAGGCCCTATCAACTTTAATTTTCCAGTTTCTGGACCTTTGTAACTCCTTGTTGTTTTTAGACATCACTTTGCTCATCTTTACACAGAATCGCTATTTCTCAGGCAGTTACCAAGTCCTCATGCTAATCCCTGCATATGCACCACATGGTTAGTGCACAGATTTTGTCATCTGCTCTCAGCTATATTTCTTCTCCTTCCTCACCTTCCTGCTGGGGTCAAACAAAGTACACATATCTTCTACATTCTTGTCCAAGTCAACAATACTCAAAATTTGGATCATGGCAGCCCCCACAACTCTGCTTGTTATACAACATTAGAAATTTTTTTAGGGGCTGGAGAGATGGCTCAGTGGTTAAGAGCATTGCCTGCTCTTCCAAAGGTCATGAGTTCAATTCTCGGCAACCACATGGTGGCTCACAACCATCTGTAACGAGGTCTGCTGTCCTCTTCTGGTCTGCAAACACACACAGATTGAATATTGTATACATAATAAATAAATATTTTAAAAAAAAGAAATTTTTCTGGATGACGTTAGTCTGTTAAGCATGTAATTTTCAATGAAACTAGAGCATCTATCTTTTTTTTTTACCATGCCCTCACCCACCATTACATTCTTGAGAATGTCAAGCAAACCTCCAAACAGCTTTCTTAAGCATAAATAAACCATAGCTACTGATTTCTTCCCCACTCCAGCCTCTCAAGGAGGAAGTGTGTTACTGTACCATGACTTATTCAAAGGGAGATCTGCACGTAGCACGTTGCCTGCTATTTACATCTGGCAGTGGAAACTAACTCACTGTGTGTCTGCTGAATTCCAGAGCAGAGTTGGATTCTGTTTACTTACTGTGATCACTGTCTTGCTAACAGAGTCTTTACATAAATGTTTATTGAATTATTAACCACATTCTTGATTATTATAATCACCACTTCTTTTTATATATACAATTATTTTACTAGGGACTTCTAGAATCTTGCTAATGTTTATTTATCATTTACTGAATCTCTCTTCAATTCTTTTGGACATAGAAATATTATCTAAATTATGTTATGTAGGGTTTGGTTTTTTTTTTTTTTTTGAGACAGAGTCTCACATGGTAGTCCAAACTGGCTTTGAGTTTGTTATCCTCCTACCTCTGCCTCTGGAGAGCTGGGATTACAGGCATGGACCTCCCAGATCTTTGGCAACGATCCACAGGGAGGCTCCAGGTCTAGTGTCAGCCTTTCTCCTGTACACTAAAGGGTTAACCCAGAAAGCTTGGTTTGCTCAAAACCTGACCATTCCAAGAAAAGACTGGCCCTTGGGAGAATCAACTTCTGATCCTTGGAATATCCCATCTGACAAGAATATAGTGGTGTCTCAGGCCTCAGGCTACAACAGCATCATCTTGAACTCTGGTGTCCAGAGACTGACTACGTAAGAACAGTCATGCAGAAGACTTTTTAGGAGTTCCCATGACAAAGCTTCCATCTCAGTGTTAGGAGAGTTAACACTATGCTTGCTCCTCATCTGAAAGAAGAAACTTGATAGTGTCAACCACGAACTTCATCTCTCACACATTTCAGTCTGTACCCTTAAAACAGCAAACTTCAACTGTGAGTTTTAGAGGTTTTTCTGAACCCCAAGTCTTTCTCATGAATCTGTTCTGAATTGTTTTGGGGGACTCCCAAAGTACAACTGACTCTTTTGTAGTCATTGCCCTTGGTCAAATTAACCTCATTTAGGTTCACATTCCTCACTTATAGAATGGGTATAAAATCATCATCATCGTTACCACCACCACCATCACCATCATTGTCATCATCACTGTTTTGTGGTTATATACAAATGGAAACACTCCCTACTAGAGGGCAGAGAATGTTCATAAGACTCAGGAAGTAAATAAACTTTACAAGACCCAGGAAACTTCTAAAATTTAGAGCCACAAGGCTTCTCCCCAAGGTTAACCAAGCAGTAGCAACTGGTGGGGAAAGGAGTCTCTCTCTCTCTCTCTCTCTCTCTCTCTCTCTCTCTCTCTCTCTCTCTCTCTGTCTGCCTTTCTCTTTCTCCTTCCCTCCCTCCCCTCTATCCTTCCCTCCCTCTCCGTCTCCTCAAGCACAGCTACCTGCCAGTTGTGCAGGGAGCTCCAAGATGCAGTTTTCATGAGTTTTCACCCACACTGCAGCTGCCTGAGAGTCACCCACGCTCATGTAAGTCCCTCTAATAAATTCGCTAGCTCCACTAGGCTCAACTTAGGATATGTTTTGGGGTCTGGTACTGGTGCCCTATCTAAGGGGGACTGGAAGTTAGTTGCTCATACCTCCCCAGGAAAAGTCACACAGCATCTGCTTGGCAGTGACGTTGTGCTACCAAGTTATTTTCCTGAGAATTATTACAGAAATGGCTGGGAAAAGCTAAGTGTCAGCACGGAGCACACACCCACCCAAGCCTGTCTCCTTTAGCAGTCTCTGTCATGAGTTCCTGCTGGCCTCTATCTCAGGACAGAATTCTCTAGAGCAGAGTGCTCACCTCAGGTAGCGCAGGGAGAGCTCCAGTTCAGTCTTTTCCCCCTCTAGGACACTTTCTCTCTCTTGCCCTTCCCATTTCCACCCCAAAGCATTCTTGATGGAGAAGATTCATCATCCCCCATCTTTGTCTTTTGGCCTTATGCAGTACAGCTATCTCTTTCTTGATCTTTTGCTTTGGTTTTCTCTGAACATCTCTGGGATTTCTTCCCATTCTTGGATCATTGGATGTCAGCTTGTTTTGGCCTAACTTCTACATATCTGCGATGCTCCTGATAGGAGCCTTTGTTCTCTCTCTTCAAAATAAAAACACTCTTCACTTAATTTTAAGTTTTATTTATTGCAATTATTTTTCTTAATTACAGGAATGTAAAGCCCAAACCAAAACCGTACACACGTTTATACCTCAGGAAGCCCACCTAAACGTCTTCAATCCCTCAGCCCACAGCTGAGCTTCCTTTGTGCAGCCAAGCAGATTTCCTTACTTCTCTTGTCCTTTCTTCCCTATTAGGAGAGTTTTCAGTGGCAGAGGCAGGGACAACATTTTAAAGAGTTTTCTAGCCCTTTTTATTTCCACGATGGAAATCATACACAGATGGGGCAGATACATCTGACTCTTCTCTGAACTTTATAAACATGGGCCCTTTCTTGAGCCTGTGATGCAGATCTGAGCATCCTCAGCTTTACCTTCTGAGTTGTCAGGAACACCTTTCTGGGTCTCAGTTTGGAGACTCAGATTGTAATGGCTTCAGAGTGGCCTCTGTGCCCCGCTGCCTGTGGCTCCAGAGAAGAGTGTGTACCGACACCTCTGGGAAGAAAAAGCTTCCCCAGGCCGGTGTGTCTATGTTGGGGATTAGAGCAGAGGCCCCAGGAGCCATGGGGAACCCAGCACTATTCTTGGATCTGGTTGATTTTTTTTTTGTTTTTTCGAGACAGGGTTTTTCTGTGGTTTTGGAGCCTGTCCTGGAACTAGCTCTTGTAGACCAGGCTGGTCTCGAACTCACAGAAATCCGCCTGCCTCTGCCTCTCGAGTGCTGGGATTAAAGGCGTGCGCCACCACCGCCCAGCGGATCTGGTTGATTTTTAAAAATCTTACCCATAAACAACCTTTGGTGAACCATGGGGTGGTTGACGGCAACAAGACAATTTATCTAGAATGTTAGAGACTATTTTGAGATATGGTGTATTAGTTAGTTTTCTATTGCTGTGACGAAACACATGACCAAGGTAACTTATAGAAGAAAGAATTTATTTAGGCTTATGGTTCTAGGTTGATAAGGGTCTGTCAGGATGGGGAAGCAAGGTAGCAAGCAGCAGGCTGAATGAGGGTGCCGGGGCTCATATCTTGAACCACAAGCAGAAAGCAGAGAGAAAACTAGGAGTAACACAAGGCTTTTAATCTCAAAGCCTGTCTGCAGTGACATACTTCCTCCAGCAAGATCACACTTCCTAAATGTCTCTGCACAGCCACCAACTGGGGACCAAGTTGTTAAACATCTGTGTCTGTGGGTGGTATATCTCAGACAGAGGTGTGTGTGCGCGCGCGCACGCACGCACACACACACACACACACACACACACACACACACACACACACACACACAGAGGAATGTAGGGTTTGGGGGGCGGTTTAGTTGTAGAGGGTGCCCATGGGACAGGAAGTGAATCCTTCACCTGAGTTTCACAAGTTCGGTGTTTGTGTTGGGTAGTTTACAACGGCAACTCCAATAGCCCCCTGCCTCAAGGAACTAGAAAAGTTCAGAAACAGAGATAATAAAGGAGAGATTCCATGGGAACCCTGAGCAGCCACAGGAGAGGCTCTGGACTACAATTCCCAGAGGGCCTTGCGGCCCAGCCCGAGAAAGGGGGGGCAGCTCGTGGGTCATCGGTGTGCGCCTCCCGGTAGTGGGTGCAGGCTGTGAAAGCATGGCAGCTGCTGAGGCAGAGGTGGCGTCCCCTCCGATTGCCGACGCAGCCTCTGATGCTGCAGAAACAGCCGCAGTGGTAGCGGCCTGGACCAGTTCGCCAGCCCAGGTCTCCAAGGCCGCCCTGGCTGCTAAGCTGCTGTCGCTCAGCGGCGTGTTCGCCGTGCACAAGCCCAAAGGGCCTACTTCAGCCGAGCTGCTGAATCGGCTGAAGGAGAAGCTGCTGGCAGGTACTGCAGCCCGGGTAGGGACCAGGCTGCGGCGTTCTTCGCTGCTGGGCAAGCGCCCTGGGGTTTTAAATTTTATCTTAGTGTTTGTTTATATTTATTTACCGACTGACTTAATTTGCGCGCTCACCGCTCAAGAGAGAAAAAGAACGAGTCCTGAATTAACTTTCTCAGGACAGAAACCCAGGACATCTTGGGTTGAACTTATCAAGCGCAGACTCTTAACAACAGCGGCCACGTGAGCTTCTCTTGGGAAGGATGTGTGTAGATTGGGGCCCACCTTGCACACACAACTTTCCACCCTCGTGCAGCCCAACTCTGTAGTTCGATCCCTGCCAGGGTTTTTGTTTGGCTCTTGTGGATGAGTCCCACCAAAGGAAGCTCTGACTTTCTACCCCCAGGTTGCTAACTTAAAATATTTGAAAAGCGCATAGACGGAGTTATCCAGGACTTAGGACGTCATCTTTCACCTTTTAGCAGGAGCGAGAATTCATCTTTTAATCAAATACAAGTTCCCAGTCCCCACATTTGCAGAGGTTGTGATTCTGAACACCTGGGATATTTTTGGGAAATGGCATTCTTAAACCGTTGTTCCAGATTCTGGTGAAGTACTTTATGGAACATTAAAATAGAAGCTGGCCGCTTTTCCAAGCACACTTACTGGTGATTCGTGTGCACCGCGAAAATGTTAGAAAAACAGTTAGAAAAGCCCAGTAGAGCACTTAAAACTGTGGCATGAACAACAAATAAAAAAAACAAAACCTTAGTTTTGTTTTGCATGTGTACATACGTGTAGCATGCATGGACGTGTGTGTGTAGGTCTGAGGTGATGATGACCATCTTCAGAGATGGCTTTTCCATCTTCCATGCTGAAGCAGAGTACCTCTCTTGAACCCAGGGCTCGCCAGTTAGGCAAGTCTACCTGCCCCGCTTGCTCCAAGGAACAACCAGCGTGGCTCCCTTGCGTGGGCCTCAGGCTTCAGTGCCATGTGGGTGCTGGAGGTCCTGACTCCGGTCCTCATGGTTCCGTGTCGAGCCCTTTACTCTGGGTTTTACTTGATCCTCACGTTAAGCTGTATCTTTGAGTCCTATAGAGACACGGAGATGAACGGTGGCAGTCTCTTCTTTTAACTAGGCTTGCAGTCTTGTGATTTCTGCAGGCTTTAGTCACGGGAACCCCACCGTAAAAATATTTTTGTTGCTACTTCATAACTGTAATTTTCCTACTGTTTTGAATCACAGTTTAAACATTTGATGCAGGATATCTGCTATGCGAGCCCCGTGAAAGGGTCGTTCAGTGGCCGAGAACACTCCCTTAGAGGTTCCTATTGCTCCATTCGTATTCCTCCAAGTATGGTGATGTCATGTCTGGTGACAGTGGGACTGCTTGCCTGGTCTCCGGATTCTGAGCCAGTGGGACGGCGTCTTACTGGGACTGGGTGACCTGCACCCCCTCGGAATGTGGATGTGGCCTCTGCACTCCCACGGTGGCTGCCTTTCTCCTTGTCTCTGCCCTGCCCTCTTTTCATTTTCTTTCCTGTGTTCTGTCCCCTGGTGTCAGTTGTTATAAAGTAGGTTGATGGGTTGAGGGACAGGTACGGTGTGACAATTGTCATAACAATGAGAGACAGGGAACGACGGTTGTCATAATGATGGGAGTGTGAAATGAACTGGGCTGGGACCTTTATTTCCTTCTTTTTATTAAATGCACGGGTCTGCAGCAGGTCCCCAGTGTGTCATGGCGGCTCCTCGGTGTCTTTGTGGCTCTCCTGACAGTGGGAGAGATGTGTCTCTGACTCTAGCCCGCCCTTGCAGATTCTCTCCTATATTCTGTTGCTTGTCCTGCTCCGTGGGTTTTTACCTTGTCAAACTGTATCTTGTTTTGTCATGTTTGGTTGCTGTGTCTTGGAGGGAAGTGGAGGGAAAGTGGGCCTGCGGGAGAGGGGAGAATGGGAGGAGTGAAGGAGGGAAACTGGGAAATTTGTTTCTTTAATGAATGGAAAGTTTTGATCGTGAGGACAACAAATAAAACCAGGCCGAGAGCTCAGCACAGGTAGACGTAGCCCGGTACGAGATGTGCTTTCAAAGTGAGGAAGGACAGAGGAAATTGGGAATACTTAGAGGGGTTAACCGCGGACTTTTAACTAACAGCATATGCCAGTCCCAAGCTGTTGTCATTTTCTAACTATAGGGATAGTCCTAGAATTCACTGAGTTAGCGTAAATATAGACTCCTTGAAATTGTCTTCCTTGGGGCCAGAAAGATGGCTCCCACAGGTAAGAACATTGGCTGCTCTTCCAGAGGACTCAGGTTCGATTCCCAGCAGCCACTGGGGTCTCATTTCCATTGGTAGCTCTAGTTCCTGGGGCTCTGATGCCTTCTTCTGGCCTTTTTGGGTACTGCGTGTACATGGTGCACAGGTATACATACAAGCAAAACATTCACACACAGTAAATGATGGATAGATAGATAGATAGATAGATAGATAGATAGATAGATAGTTGGATAAATAAATAATAAATAAAATAATTGTTTTTTTTTTAAGAAATGAGTTCTAGTTTCTAGTTGACTAATTTTGGAATACTCTTGTAAGTGAGCAAGCGTCTGGTCATCCGTGTGTGTGTGTGTGTGTGTGTGTGTGCGTGCACGTGTGTGAGTGTGGGGGCAGAGGTCACCTCAGGTGCCGTTCCTCAGGCACTGCCCACATTATTTGCGGCATGGCCTGTCACTGGCCTGGAACTCACCACGTAGAGGTCAGCAAGCTCCAGAGACCCTCTTGTCTCTCCTTGCTCAGCTCTGTGATTCATGTCGCCACACCCAGGTTTCTTTCACGTGTGTCCTGAGGATGGAAGTCAGGCCCTCAGGCTTGAGTGGCAAGAACTCTACCAACTAGGCTAGACCCAGGCCTGGCTGTACGTGTTTTGTTGTTTTGGTTTTTGAGACAGGGTCTCACCATGTACCCTTGGCTAGCCTGGGGCCCGCTTTTAGACTCAAACTCGTTTCTGAAAGCATGCACCACCACACCGAGCCTGCCGCACCTTCTAAGTGGTCCCAGCCTTCCACTTGGACTGTGTTTATTTGAAGAGGCCATGTGGTCTTCCTCGTTCCTCCTGACTTGTCTTGGTAATTGCTCTTTTCATCACTCTTGCAGAAGCTGGAATGCCTTCCCCGGAATGGCACAAGAGGCAAAAGCAGACATTGAAAATTGGGCACGGAGGGACGCTGGACAGTGCTGCCCAAGGAGTGCTGGGTAAGGAACACGGAGGAAGGTTGATAGCCTCTCCTTTAACACCAGGAATGCTGGGTAAGGAACACGGAGGAAGGTTGATAGCCTCTCCTTTAACACCAGGAGTGCTGGGGAAGGAACACGGAGGAAGGTTGATAGCCTCTCCTTTAACACCAGGAGTGCTGGGGAAGCCCTGGCTCTGCAGACACCTGGAAGGTTCCAGTTATGCTGTGTTTACAGTGCTTCTTCTAGGAAGCCCTGGAGCGGTACAAAGCACACAGCACCATACAGCACACACAACACACAACACACAGTACACACAACACCACACAGCACACAACACACAACACACACACCACACAACACCACACAGCACACACAGCACAGAGAACCATCACCTCTTCCACGTGTGCTGGGCTTTGAGCAAAGGTTTGAATTCGAGAAGAGTAGTTAATACACCATGTACAAAACTGTTATGCTTAGTAAGGCGTGGGCATGGCTGCCATCTGGGGACTTGGATTATAGGAACAATTGCTCCCTTTCCTCTGTCATAAACAGGGTTTGCTGTTTGACCCTGTGGGCTTCTGCTTTCCTTTAGGAATCTGGAATTCTGTGCCATCACCCAGGCTGGGGTGCCTGGGTGAGCACTTCTAAACACCAAATAAAGCGTTGGTTTACTGTGTTTCCGACGCTTCCCAGAGAGAATCATTGTACATGTCATTATTGTTGAAATAGCGAGCCAAGCGTGTCCCCTAAGCAGGAGGGAGAGAGGTCGAGGAAGCCGGACTGGGGATTTCATCTCACTAAGTCATAAATACACTATAAATAACAAGTCCTAGCTATTTACCAGTCTTTGGGCATGGGAAAGTTGTGGGGCTACTGAGAATTTTAGTACAGCTTTGGGGGAATTGCTGTATCTAATGCAATCGCAGATAGTTCCCTCTAGAACATAAACCCGACAGCTCTTGAGGGGAAGCCTTTTGTTTCTCACAGAGAGTTATAGGTTCAGTTGCTTGTGGAAGGAACTTGGTCGAGAAAAAAAATCATTTGTCCTTTTAAATGTCCTGTTTTAAAACTCCGGTAGAGGTTCTGATGTCTTCCCTTTATGGACTTTTAAGGTGTATGTCCACGGGTTAGGGTGGATTTTTCCTGAGATTGCACTGTAGGCTCAGGGATGCATATATCAGGCCTCCCGTCACCTCCATCCCCGGTACTAGAAACAAACCTTTATTCTTTGCACGGCACTGTGCTTGATTTAACCCTGAGCGCTGGGATTAAGGGCTGGCACCCCCATACCCAACTCCATAAAAGCTCTTCTGAGAGGATAAAATAAAATATAGGCACTGATGGAAAGGGGGGGAAGTGCCAGGAATTCGAGGGGCTTCATTTTGGGCCCAAGTCAGTCTGTCCTGGGCTGGGCTCAGGTGGACTTGCGGGCTTGTTTTTCCTTGGCTGATACTGTGTGTTTGTTTTTCCTGTGACTGATGCCGGGGGTGCGTTTTCCTGTGGTTTATGTACTGTTGTTTCTTTAGGCCAGGCTTCTGCTTCCCCTTCCAGCGGGCGTACGGCTGGAGGGGATGATGGTTGGCGGTTGGCGCCCCCCCCACCCCCAGTCACTCTGTGGTCCATTCCCTTCATCCCTCTGTGACGTCCCTGTGTTCTTTCTTCTTTTCTCTCTCACTCTTCCTTTCTTCCCTGTCTTGACTCTGTTCTTGCTACATATCACATGGGGCAACTTTGGGTCTGCCATCTTACGGGGAAGTACTTTATGCCTTTCAGAAACTGCGTTCTTTCTGTATTCATGGTACAGATTCAAGACATAAGGTGAAAAGTCAGTTCGCAGAAAAAATTAGGGATGAATATGCATATCAGGAGAGCCTGCAGACTGGGCTAATAGAGCTACTGCCTGGTGTTACCTCATCTTCACCTCTAGGACCCCTGAGCGTGTTACGTTACATCACAGGGAACAGCCAGAGCTGATGTCGCTGCTCAGATCACTAATAACATTATCCTGGAATTTCCAGGTAAGCCCAGTGATCGTCTTTAAAAGCAGAAGAGGCCAAGGAAGTCAGGACATGGCAGTGGAGGCTGCCGTGATGTGATTGCTGGCTTTGAAGAGGGAAGGGACCAGGAGCCAAGGGTGTAAGCAGCCTCTAGGAGCTGGACAAGGCAAGACATTCCCTTGGGATGGGATTCCCTGTGGTGGCTTCTCTCCCCGAGAACCACAGACACAGCACAGCCACGCAGTCCCCAGACCGCATTTCAAATGGATGTGCAGTCACTGTCGCAGCCGGTTGTGACCTGCTTTAGATTTCTGGCCCGAGACCAGGAAGCCAGCGCTGGGTTGCATGGCAGCAGGAGGAAACTCTGCACACTTCTGTCCCCGGTTCCTCAGGATGGAACTCGGTTTCTCCTGATCACTTTACATAGATAGGTTTAGCTTTACAGGTATAAAAGCACAGGGAAATTTCCGGAAGTATCACAGACCGCATTTCTTCTTAGCTCCCTGTTCGTGAGTGTTTTTATTTACTTTTATTTTGTGTCTCTGACTGATGCCAGAACAGGGTGCGGGGTCCTCTGGAATTAGAGTTACGGTTGGTTATGAACTGTCGTGTGGGTGCTGGGAACTGAACCCAGGACCTCTGGAATTAGAGTTACGGTTGGTTATGAACTGTCGTGTGGGTGCTGGGAACTGAACCCAGGTCCTCTGGAATTAGAGTTATGGTTGGTTATGAACTGTCGTGTGGGTGCTGGGAACTGAACCCAGGTCCTCTGGAATTAGAGTTACGGTTGGTTATGAACTGTCGTGTGGGTGCTGGGAATTGAACCCAGGTCCTCTGGAAGCACAGCCAGAGCCCCTAACCATAGAGCCATTTCTCCAGTCCCTGCCCAGGCCTGCTCTAAAACTGGTCTTTGATCTGTGGTTTTCTATCTTTTTTTTTTTTTAAAGATATTTAGTTAACAGAAATATTTCTCACGATGGTTTAAGAAACTGTGAAGACACTTTGTAAACACTGTTTTTCATGTCTGCGTAGCAGCAAATATATAGTTGTGTGCTCAGTTCTCCGTGAGGAGACTGAGGTCCTTAGCAGAGCCGCTTTATAGGGCTGGTTTGGTCAGGGCTAGCACCTTGCCTTTGCTTCGTTCCTGAGTGACTCCCAGGACTGTAATGGTTCTGCTCGAGGCGGTGTTACAGAATTGGATGAACAGCTGTGACTTCCAAGTGCAGAAAGCTTTGGAAATACAGCATAGCGTCCTTGCCCATCCGCAGATGGTGCTGTCTCCATAGCAGAGACTGGAGTGCTGGGTGTGACATCGGCTTTGAGATAGAGAATTATTTCTTTTAATAAAACATTTCAGTGAATAAAGAAAATTTGGAAACTAGGGTAGTAATTGTGAGAAAAGCCTGTGTTTTATCCCTCACTGCTGGGGAATAATCCTTCTGTGCACTGTGAAAATGTGTTGCTCTCATTGTTAATAAAAAGCTGATTGGCCGATAGCTAGGCAAGATTTTCAGGGCAGAGAGGATGCTGGGAAGAAGGGGGTCTGGAGCCAGATGTGGGAGAGGCAACACGGGAAGTTCACAGATGAGGTAAATGAGTCTCGGGAAAGACACGAGGAGAAGCAAGGTGAATTGCCGTGTTGAAAGAAAGTACTGCCGCATGGCAGAGGGTAGATAAGAAGTGTGTGTTAATTTAACATGTAAGCGTCAGGTAGTAACAAGCCTGAGCTGCTGGCTGAGCATTTGTAATTAATACTAAGTCTCTGAGTGGTTATTTGGGAATGGCTACTGGGACACAGAGAAATGCTGCTTACAATCCACGTTTCCCAGGCCCCATGTCTGCCTTCTGTAACTGCACTTCCTGTCTCCCGTGCTGACTTTTCCGGGCCTGACTGAGACTTCTGCATGTGAGTCTCCCTGATCGGCTGCAGCTCTGATGGCCAGATCAGTCTTACTCAGTTCTGCACGTTTACGGTCAGTCCACAGTAGGGTTTTGCATCATCTAATGCGAGTGCAGGCCTTGGGAGTGGGATGGGAGAGTCACCACCAAGTAAAACTGCAAAATGCATCCTTGACTCTTCCTCCAGCCCTTCATGCAATGGAGCTGCTGTTCCGCAGGGTCCTGGCTGCACATACTCTTCCTAGACACCGGTGCTGGACCAGTTTCTCCCGATTCTGCTTCCACTAACCACCTCACTTTTCCACCTTGGTTCCTCTTGAGTATTAAACAAGAGGGTTAATCTGGGTGACTCTCAAGTGTCTCCTTGAAATCTCCTCACCCCAAACCACCTAATTAGACTGGAAGCCGTCGTCACAGGGCAGGATGTGAGGCTGGTGAACCCCGCCCCACTTGCGTATCTGAATATTTGCGCAGTCGGTTCCTTTCGAACATGCTTCGTCTTCTGCACACGCGTTCCCTGTCCATGCTGACACTCACACACTCTGGCTCCTCATTTAGCGCCGTTCGCCCATTAGCAGGGGCAGCAGTTTTAAGCACTGTCATTGCCCCATGACTGTATTTTGCTTCCCCTAAGAAGACAAGCTTCAAATCAGGAAATAGTTCTCTGGCTTCCTTCCTGTCCTCTCAGGACTGTGTTCGTAGTAGTTGCTCAAAAACTATTGATCAGGGATTCATCTGCACGTGATCAAATGATATTGAATCTTGGTTGCTATCATACAATGTTTTTGCCTCGTTGGCAGCATTAGCAAGAGCTGCCATTTCAAGAACATTGAGCTCTTCGGAGCTACTGAACGCAGGCGGCCTCTAATCTTTGCTCTGGAACTATTATGATTCTACTTAGAGATGCAGAGCCAATCCCAGGGAGTGGCGTGGATGTTCGGTGTGGAGCCCAAAATTGCAAGCCTATTTCCATCCTGACAGAAGGCTGCCTTGGGATACTTGATCTAGGGTAGCTTCACTGCCTAAACAACAGAATGCCAATGACTTGACGGCTCAAAGCGTTGAAGCAATTAACTGTTGGAGTTGTCCTTTGTATCAAGTTAAAGAGTCTTTTGTTGCCTTCTTCCCCCTTCTGTATTGGGTTTAAAAGTGTTTGGAAAATTAAAAGTGAATGATTTCAGTATCCACTGGAATGCCCCTCCCCCCCGCCCCGTACTATTTTATGGTTTCTGTATTATTATTTTGCATGCATCTTTGTATCCTTTACTTATATTTCTAAATTCCCACAGCCCTACCTTGGCAAGAGGTGTTTTTGTTGAGGCTGGTCCCCACAGGTCAGGGAACCTGGGATAGACTTTAGGAGTTGAGACCTGAGCTTATTTTGCAGGTTGAGCTTTGAATACTAAGGAGCTGGGCCGCATGAAGGTTTGTTGTCATCTGTGTAGTGTGTACAGTGAGGGTTTCAGAAACGGTTATGATCTGGTCTGGGTTGGAAAGGACGGACTCCTGGGATGTGGATGAGCAGTGATTGGGCTGAGGAGGCCACACAGTTTGACCTTCAGCTCCCCCTGTGACCTTGAGCTGGGAGAAGCTGGCCAGCAGTCCCGTCTCTACAGGCCTCAGTTTCTTCACTTTTTAATTTTTCTTAAATTTTCATTTTTTTCCAGTCCCCTTCCTTCCTCCCCTCTCCCCATGCTCCCAATTTCCTCAGGAAATCTTGTCTTTTTCTACTTCCCATGTAGATTAGGAGTCTCTTCACTTCTGAGGTAGGGATAATGACTAACTTACAGGGACTGAACGAGGTGATGACTGGAAAGTCGGACTGGAAATTAAGGGCAAACTGCTGTAAATACTGAAGATGATCTTTTCAGCTCACCAGCCATTTTGCTGTTTCCTCTGAATTCTGAATTGTGCAATTACATTATATTCTTACAGTAAATACTTGGATCCTTACAAAATATTGCTTGCTTATATAAAAAGAAATTATTAAATCCTCTATAATATCCCTGGTGAGCTGTGGTGTGTAAGGTTAAGTTATGGACTATTTGTTAACCAGGCAATAATGTGTTACATTTCTTAATGCTGCGTTTATTAACTATGTAAAGATGTGTTTCATTTCTTTATGCTGTGTTTATTTACTATGTAAAGATGTGTTTCATTTCTTTATGCTGCGTTTATTAACTATGTAAAGATGTGTTTCATTTCTTTATATTACGTTTGTTAACTATGTAAAGATGTGTTACATTTGCGTTAATTAAATAAAATTAACCTGGACTCAGGAAGGTGGGGTTAGCACCTTATTGACAGGAAGAAGCAGGGAGGAGCTTAGTGTAGGGTTTTTGTTGTTGTTTTTTAAATTTTTTTATTTTCTATTTAGTTGGGGCAGTGTAGAAGGGTATGTTTCCAGGGCACCAGCAAAGAGAAAGTTAGCCAGTAGCTCTTCTAACTCTCTGAACTCACAGGTTTTCTCCCTAACTTTGAATCTTGGCTTGTATTAGAACAATACAGATTTAGTAGTTAGAGCTACCTTTAGTGGCAGCAACGAGCCTTTGTCTGGGGAACAGAATACATCTTAGTGGCCGGCTGCTGGCGGTTTAAAGCAAACCCACTGTAATGAAGGCCCAACAACAACGAGTCAAGTTTGAGAGCAGAGGAGGACAGCGCCGTGCTGGGCTGGATGACAGCCGCTGTGCGGGGCTGCGCTGGGCTGGCTGGGCTGGCTGGCGGGGCTGGCGGGGCTGGCGGGGCTGGCGGGGCTGGCGGGGCTGGCGGGGCTGGCGGGGCTGGCGGGGCGACAGGAGTGGTTCTCGTGGCCCTCGTTCCCGCTGTAGCTTCTTTTCCTCTCATTGGCTGCTTAGCCGTGTTTCTCTTTCTTGATTGTGTGCTGCCCACTACTAATCATCTCTAATGGTTCGTTAGCTACGATGATGGCTTTGGCTTTGTTTAGTAATGAGTCCTGTCAGGATTTCATCAGCCCACTTGAACATGGCTACTTGTACCCTGTCTCTTTTATGGTACCCATATAAAATTCCAGCGCATCCTTCGGGACTGCTCTGAATCTCCGTCCTGTAGCTGGCTGGGTTAGGCAGCTGCTGTGTTTAATGTTTGGGACTGGGAAGGTACTCTTTTCTCTCTTTCCCTAGTCAGAATTTCTTAGTTGCCCGACATCTTCTAGCTGGATTAGTAGGGAGCTCGAATTCTGTTAACTTTACAGCCTTGCAGTGCATGGGCGGCAAATATGAACGAGATGTGCAGGCGTGTGAGTGACGAACTTTGCCGTCAGAAGAGATTGTCATATTGTTTCTTTCTTTCATAGTGGTTGGGATTGGAAGAGGAACAAAAATGTTGACCAGCATGCTGTCGGGGTCCAAGGTAAGTCTGTCAGAATGTTTCTCTTCTCAGAGACTGTCTTCCTTCCTGTTGTGCGACAAACCATCATGACCAAGGCAACTTATAAAAGAGGCCGATTGGACTTACAGTTCCGAGAGGTTAGCTTCCATGATGGTGGAGTAAAACATGGCCACAGGCAGTTGGAGCAGCAGCCCAGAGCTCCAGTCTCAAACCGCTCACACTGGGAACTGCAGGAGTCTTTGGAAACCTCAAAGCCCACCTTCTCCAACAAGACCACCCCTCTGACCTCCTATTTTCCTGTTCCACCGAGGGAGGAGCGAGGACTCAGATGGGGCCATTGTCACTCAAACTACCACAGTGACCTATGTGATGAATTTCATTAATAAAAACAAACAAACAAAAAACCCCAGAGGACTGAGAGGTGGTTCAGAGGTTTCAAGTATTTGTTGCTTTATAGAGAACCTAGGTTCCAATCCCAGTGCCCATATGATGGTTACAGCCAGCCGTAACTCTAGTTCCTGGGGATCTGACACCCTCTCTTGGCTTTTGAGGGCAACAGGTACTCATAAATACATGCAGATGAACCATTCATATACATTAAAAAAAAATCTAAAGTCCCTCAACCTTAGTAAAAAACCAGTTGCCAGACATAAGACATAGTGGTATAGGATTGTAATTCCAGGGCTTGGGATGCTGACATAGGAACATTGTCACAAGTTCAGAGCCAGTCTGGGCTACATAGAGAGCCCTGCCTCAAACATTAAAATAAATAAATAAATAAATAAAGAGAGAAAGAAAGAAAAGAATTTGCATGGACAAGTGTCAATGCTTGTAAACACAAGGCTATGACTTGAACAATTAGACTAAAAATTTTTAAGTATTCTGTATTTGGATTTCTTAGTGATGAAAGGAATTTATAGATTATAAATCTCACTTGAAGATTTTGTGTTTGTGTGTACACACACTCATGCTGGTGCTCCTGTGCCTGGCTCTTCGCGGGTTTGGGGGATTTGAACATCGTGTTTGCACAGTGAGGGCTTCCACTGAGCTGCCATCTCCAGGCCCGGTTGTTTGTTTTGTTGTTTTTTTTTTGTTTTTGTTCTTTTTTTTAGCCTTGGTATTTTTATAACAACAGAACCATTTTGTTAACTGTACTTTTTAATGAAAATATGCTTTATCTGGTAATTGTGAAATGAAGACACTGAGGGTTGCTCAGAGAGTGGCTCAGTGGTGCTTACTGTGCAAGTATGGAAACCTGATTCAGATCTTCAGCTCCCAATGTAAGACGCTGGCCTCGTGGCGTGTGCCTGTAACCTGTTGTTAGACAAGGAGATCCAGGAGCTTGCTCTTCACCCAGTGTAGGCAGAGCAGTAAGTTCCAGGTTCAGGGAGAGACCCTGCTAAAAAGATAGGGTGGAAAGACACTTAGGGAACGACATTCAACCTCTGCCTCCACACACACATGCACCCCGCACACACCTACACACACACACACACACACACACACACACACACACACACGCATACATATGTGCACGCACCCACAGAGACACACAGCAGAAGACAGATGATTTTAAGGTGTTTGCCTGTGAAGTGGCCTTGACTAAATCCAAGTGTACTTCTCTGGGCACTTGGGAGAAGAAAGAGGAGGTTGAAAACCCATGAAGCCACTTGGGGTGTTCCGCATGGTAGAAGAACATTGAAGAGAAAGTCAGGATCACAGTATTGTCAGCCCATAGGCTAACACGCCCTACACAGGTACATACAACCCACACATCCGTGCACACGTCTGTGAAGTGTTCTGTGTAAGCTACTGCTCACCAGTAGACTCACACATTGCTCCTGAGCCCCATCACGCCGTTCACAATCTCTTTCAGACACAAGTTTTTGCCAGCTGCTTTGTTGTTTAAAAAAAAAGATAGTCTTTATTTCATATTTTTATTTAAAAAAATTTACTTTTCATTTTACATACCAACCCCAGTTCCCCGTCCCCTTCTCTCATCCACACCTCCCCTCTTCCTATTTCCCATTTACTCCTCAGGGTGGGTAAGACCTTCCTTGGGGAGCCCATTCCCTACAGAGGGATACCTTGCTCAGCTTTGATCTGGGGTGCAGGGAGGTGGGCTTGGTCCGGCCTCATGTTGGAATGCCTTAGCTGTGTCTGAACTACAAACTGTAAACAATGGCTGTTTAGTAGGGGAATAAGGATTATATTTATTTTTTTAGTACTATTTGCTCTCCTTTAAAAGTTTTACAATGAAAACATCACTTTCGTGTGAGTAGCAGAAAGGCTACTTACATTAGTAATTGCTGAGGCGCCCCCAGGCTGAGCTGGCTGAGGTCACGACCCGTTTGCTGCTCAGCTCTGCAGAGTCTCCTACCCGGGCAGTGCTCTGGTCGCTGGAAGAGCGCACTTGTAAACTCCGGCCTATTTTCCGGGAAATGAGGACTGGGGGTGCAAACACATCCGGTTCAGGTTTTTTTTTGGTAGAAACCCTTTTGGTGTTCAGCTAGAAATGCCGAATGTCACAGAGAGGAACCAGGGATCCTCAGATGACTGTAACGGAAATAGAACACCAGGTGCATCTCGTCACAGAAACCTAATTTTGGGCTTCACAGAATTTTGGATCAGGCATTGATGTTCGCTTTTCTCCCACTTTTGATTTCGTGTTATTTGTTAAAAAGATTAAGTCATCTTATTTTGACTCGCGTGTTGAAGATTGTGTTTTTGTTAGAGATAGTAACTATTAATAGATACTGTTCCAATGGACTGTGTTCCTTACTCTGTGTGCTGCTGTGAGAAAATACACAGCAAAAGCAACCAGGGTTTCTTAGGGCTCACGGCTCCTGGGTTCAGCCACAGAGAGCGAAATTCTGATGCTCAGCTGGTCTCTCCCTTTTACTCGGGCTAGGACCTCAGCGGTGGAAAGATACGGCTGCATTGGACTCTCCCCACCCTGCTTCACCTAATCTACACAGTTCTTTATTAACGGGTCCAGACATCGTGCTTCTAATTCCCATCAAGTTGGCAGTAGAGATTAGCTATCATATAGACCGCAGTAAATTTACTTTATTGTGAGACTGTATTCAAACATCTATAAAATATCAGCAAACATTTTCATTAAATAACGCCAATCCTCTATATGATGGGCCTTTGTTTGTTTGAAACATGTACACGTTTGGCCCCATGTGGCCAGGACTGTGCCTGGCCTTGAGCTCCTGATCCCCCACCAGTCCCCCTGCAGTGCTGGGATTAGGTGCTGCACCACCATGTGACTGCTACATTCCCCGGTCCCCGGTGTACTAAAAGATGTGAGCACAGCCTCTGCTTGGTCCAGACTTAAGGACCGAGCTAGTGTTCTCTGCTCATCCGCTTCCTAAATGGGCAGGTAGATTGTCACTTGTATCACGCACTGTGTAAGGTGGACGTGCTTCATTTCATCCTAGGGTGGTGGGTGCTGTGAACCCTCACACGCCGGGCTTAACTGGAGGCCTTGCTCTTCTGGCATGGCTGACCATCTTCCTGCAGTCAGGAACCATCATAAGAAGTCGTTTCTTCTCGGTACTTTCATATAGTCACTCCCCATTAACAGGCGGAGTGCTGGAGTTTGTTTTTTATTTTATTGTTTTGTTTGCTGGAGGGAGAGTCTCACTATGTAGCCTGGCTGTCCTGGAACTCACTGTATAGACCAGGCTGTCCTGGAACTCACTGCGTTCTGAGTGCTGAGATTAAAGGTTTTTTAATTCCACCATTGGACTCCTAAATAAAATCTTCAGGCCATCTACTGTTCCTAATGTCTGTGAAGAGGGAGGCTATCCGGACATCCAGACGTTTTCTTGCAGTTTCTTATTCAGGTCAGGGTGTTAGAACCAGGAGGCCTAGCTCGGGTCCTTACTGTGAGCTTTACTTTTCCTGTGCTCTTGCTGCTCTTGGGTCTTGTGTTTTGTTTTTTTTTTCACTGCTCTTTTGAGGCTGTATGTGTGATGTGTGTGAGAAGCATCTGGTCTTCCTGACAGTTGGTCAGCACACAGAGAGCTCCGTGAGTAGTGTTCTTACTGTTCCCAGGAGCTTCATGTATCATCAAGTCCTTTCGCTCTGAATTGCAAGCCTGCTAGGTTGTTCTAACTTCAGGTTCCATATACACCCGAAGTCAATTTTATTCAAACAACTTCTTTACTACAGTTACTTTTTTTCTTTTTAAAATTCCTGTAACTTCTCAAACTATAGAAAAAACACCACTCATCAGAAAGAAAAGGCTTTTTTTTTTTTTAAAGAAGAGGTCAATTTCTCCAGACAAAAATTTCACACATTAAAGGATTTGGGGTGTAGATAGATGTGGTTCTCAATATAGTTTACATGCCAGGCATGGTGGCACACACCTAGTTCCAGAATTCTCTTTAGGAGGCAGAAACACTGGATATCAAGGCCAGCCTGGCCTACATAGAAAGTACCAGGTCAGTCAGAGCTACACAGGGACCCTGTCTCAGATAGAAGAAAAAATGGGTTTTCATAAATATAATTTAGACAAAAGTCTGGGAGGCTGGACTAATGTCAGATGTATAAAGGAAGGCAATACCTCCCCCCTCCCCAGATTAGCTGCTTGAACAGTTAACTCGGCAAATGCAGGGGAGCCCGTGCCCTCTGAAGTCCCAGGCTTTGATGCCTTCCCCAGGTCCCTGTTGCTGAGTACAGTCGGCTACTGTAAAATGCCTCAGAGGCCGTAGCACTGAAAGAGCCTACTATTATGGGAACTTGGGTCTAATTAGCACTGTACAGACAGGAGGCCCCCCACGTCTGCACGGAGGCCGACCACACTAGTGTCGGAGGAGCTGGCAAGGCTCACAGCAGAGCGAGGGCCCTTGGCGCCACGGCTTCCTACCCTGGATGTGCTCGGGGCAGACGTTTCTCTAAGAAACTCCAGCATCTTAGGTTCGCCAGCCACAATACACCTGTGAGATTCAGCCAGTTCTTTAGAACTGGCATTCTATCCGTCATGGGATATTTGTAGACGGTGCAAAGATGTATTGGGGGGGGGATTGGGGTAATAGAGAGCTGAGAGGCCAGTAGCTAGACAGGGAGGTTAGGTGGGACTTCCGGAGACAGAGAGGACTCTGGAAAGAAGGTCACGCAAATCCCAGCACTCTGGAGGCAGAGGCAGGCTGATCTCTGTGAGTTCAAGGCCAGCCTGGTCTACAGAGCAAGTTCCAGGACAGCTAGGGCTGTTACACAGAGAAACCCTGTCTCGAAGATCCAAAAGAAGAAGAAAAAATGAAGGGGTTTGATAAGTAAAGGGAGGAAAATCCGCTTGTTCCAAGGTGAAGGACATCTAGAGTCCAGAAACCAAACTGCGAGCACAAGGCACCCAATTCAGACATGTTATGGAACAGACCACTGCAGATGCATTCAAAGCACAGAATATAACATCATATGTGACAGTTTTCTATAAGTGTAGACAGCTGTGTTATTCCCCCACCCCACCCCGTGTGCATGCTGCTCCGTGTGCACGTGGAAGCCAGCGGTCAGCCTTGGGTGCCTTCTCTCAGGAGCCTGGTGTTTGAGACAAGACCTCTCATCAGGACCCAGCGCTCACTGACTAGGTTAACCTGGCTGCCAACGAGCCCTAGGGGTCCACTTCTCTCTGCCTTCCAAGCACTGGTCTTCTACACACACGCCACTGTGCCTGGCTTTTTATGTGTGTTCTGATCCTCCCGGCGTAGCCAGCGCAGAGCCTCTCCCTAGCCAGCGTTCGTGCTACCTGTGAGAACATAGTGTAACTGCGCGAGTCACTGACCATTGCAGACGCTGAGTCATTCCGTGTTTTCATGGGATGGTAATTGTTCTCCATTGTTACTGTGGACGGAAACGGTTGTTTTAAACTCTTTGCCTCTTCTCATGAGGCACTCATTACTTTCCCCTACTTTAAGATGAACTGATTCAGAAGCAATTAAGATGTACTTAAGCACTTTACCATCTGTGATGGAGCGGTAATTGCCACCCTGCCAGTTCGCGTTTGAGCCTCTGCTCTTGCCGCTTATCCTTCTGTGCCCTCCCTGTGGGACACTGACTCAGGGCTGACTGCTGCGAGCTGGGGAGAGAAGCTGTGTCTGGGGATGGGGCTGGAGAGAAGCTGTGTCTCAGGGGATGGGGCTGGAGAGAAGCTGTGTCTCAGGGGATGGGGCTGGAGAGAAGCTGTGTCTCGGGGGATGGGACCGAGTGTAGGATTCAAAGGAACTAATTGTTTCCAGTCCTGATGAAACTTTTAAGATTCAACCGCATTGAAGCCTTCCCTCCCGCACTGCACTTGTGCTGGAAAGATGAGCCATGTGATGACAGTGGCTTTATCAAAGGCCATTTGCCGTCATGTCTGCATATTTGTGGAAGTTACAATTTTTAATATTCTTTTCATTTTTTAGTCCTTTTACTAGCACAAGCTTATCATTAATAAATTTGCATTTCTACAATATTCTTTGAGGTTCTGTCCCAGACAGGGTCTCACTAATGTAGCCCTGGCTGGCCTCGAACTCACAGACGTGTGACTTCCCTGCCTCCCAGGTGCTGAGATTAAAGGGTACAGCACCACAGCTGGCCTGAGTGTCTGTAAAAGTCACAGGTGCAGATTATTTTCTCCAGGAGATTATAGTCCTTTCCTCTTTCTCACTACTCCACATGAAACACCCAACAAAAGCAGAATTTGTCCCAAAGAGTGGCAGATAGACTGCATGGCGCGGGTGTGCCTCAGCTGGTGGATACACTTGCATGGCGTAGGTATGCCTCAGCTGCTGGATAGACTGCATGGTGCAGGTGTGCCTCAGCTGGTGGGTAGACTGCATGGTGCAGGTGTGCCTCAGCTGGTGGGTAGACTGAATGGTGCAGGTGTGTGTCAGCTGGTGGATAGACTGCACGGTGCAGGTGTGCATCAGCTGTCGGATAGACTGCACAGTGCAGGTGTGCGTCAGCTGGTGGATAGACTGCACGGTGCAGGTGTGCATCAGCTGTCAGATAGACTGCACAGCGCAGGTGTACATCAGCTGGTGGATAGACTGCATGGTGCAGGTGTGCGTCAGCTGGTGGATAGACTGCATGGTGCAGGTGTGCGTCAGCTGGTGGATACACCGCACCGCGCAGGTGTGCGTCATCTGGTGGATAGACTCCACAGCACAGGTGTGCATCAGCTGGTGGATAGACTGCATAGTGCAGGTGTGCGTCATCTGGTGGATAAACTCCACAGCACAGGTGTGCGTCAGCTGGTGGATAGACTGCATAGTGCAGGTGTGCATTAGCTGCTGGATACACTGCATGGCACAGGTGTGCATCAGCTGGTAGGTAGACTGCACAGTGCAGGTGTGCATCAGCTGGTGGATAGACTGCACGGTGCAGGTGTGCATCAGCTGGTGGATAGACTGCATGGTGCAGGTGTGTGCCAGCTGGTGGATACATTGCACGGCGCAGGTGTGCCTCAGCTGGTGGGTAGACTGCACTGCACAGGTGTGCGTCATCTGGTGGATAGACTCCACAGCGCAGGTGTGCATCAGCTGGTGGATAGACTGTATGGTGCAGGTGTGCCTCAGCTGGTGGATACACTGCATGGTGCAGGTGTGCATCAGCTGGCGAATAGACTGCACGGTGCAGGTGTGCAGAGAGACGCGGCACAGGCCTCAGCTGGGATGTCTTAGTTCCATGAGAACTAATGTCCTTCACGGATAGTGATCAATTCTGAAATCAGTTTCCTTTCAGCCAGCTTTGGTGTCAGCTGTCTTTTTCTGAGAAAGCACGCTGCTGGCCAGAGTGCCCCGTTGTACTTGGTGTTCTAACCTTGTGTGACCTAGAGGTTTCCAATATCTAGCTTTGGTTTAAATGTGTGATATATTTACTAAGATGGGTGTTAGTGTTTCATGGAATAGTACCAGATCATTTGCCTTGGAATCATTTTAATTGTGTGTCTGATACAATTATTGATTCTTGTGAGCCACGCTATGGTTTATTGTACCGTTCTTTCCATTTGCGGGCATGTAATGTCCCCCACTCTCTGGAGAGTATTGGTTCTGGGACCTCTGTGGCGACCAAAGTCCATGGGTCCTCGGCTCCTGCTAAAACATGGTGTGATGTACGCGGACACCTCAGCCCTGCTCAGACTTCTGAGCATCTCTAGGCAGCCCGTCCTGCAGAAGAAACGCTATGGAAGCGGTGTCATCCTGGGTTACTTAGGGAATAGCGACAAGTCTGCACACAATCATACAGATCTTCTTATTTTTAGAATATTTTTTATCTATGGTTGATTGACTGTGTGAATGTGGAATTCACGATGCAGAGACCCAGCTATGCCTGCAATTTCTTTAAAAGCCAGTATGCCCAGTATAGAAATAGTTTTGGAAATTTGTGATAACAGTATGCACATGTAAGCCATGAAGCCATTTTGGTGGGTATTTTTTTCTCTTGTTGGCTGATGTGGGGAGTTTGAATGTTTCTGGGCTTGCAAATGCTTCCCACACAACAGAAGCAAACCAACAAGGCAATTTCAGTGTGTTGTTTTTACCTTCACTTTGTTTTAGGTTGGTATTAATAAAGTTCTCTGTTAGGAGGCATGCCTGACCGTCCTGAGTTACTCATGGCTGCCCTTGTCATTTCCTTTTCTAGAGGTATATTGCCACTGGAGAACTGGGGAAAGCTACCGACACACTGGATTCTACTGGGAAGGTAACGGACGAGAAGCCATATGGTACGGAACCTCTAATGCCATTTTCCCTGGCAATTAAAGTTTGTGTGATTGCAAAATGCAGAACTTAAGTAGTGTGTGGTAGCGTCTGTTGGTAATCCCAGCCCTGGGAGGCTGAGGCAGGAGGATTGCAGTTCCAGACCAGCCTGGCTACACAGTGAGACCCTGTCCCCAAGCAGAGTTACAAACAGCTGTGGTGTGCGATGTTTCCAGCTCTCAGTGATCTCTCTAGCTGAGCTCATCACGTCAGACTGTGCTCTGAGTTCCACTGAGTTTCTAAGTGATTTCCCCAAGTTTTTGTAATGTTCAGAATTATTGTATTTGTAGCCAGGATTTAGGATGTTTTTTCCCTATGAATGAGTACCAAAACCCTGGTGGATCTGACCTGTGTCATGCCTCTCCTGGTTTTTTAAACCGACTTCCCGGCTGTTGAAATACATGTGCCCTAGTTAGTCCTGCACAAGTCAGCGTGTGCAAAGATCCAGCAGGGGAGAGCTAATTCTCTGAAGGAGAAGGGAACTCCCCAGGGCCCACCTTAATTTGTCTGCTATTCTTTCACTACTTCAAGAAAGGGAAGATAAATGAACTGGTCTCCTAGCAACTCCCACAGCGCAGGAGCTGTTTCTAGTGCAGCACTCGGCTATCAGGGAGTTCACCTGCATTGTGATGTCAGCGACTCTGAGTTATTTGTAGGCATTCTGGTTTTTTCCCCGTGTTTGACATTAACTCTTCTTGATTTGACTGCAGACAGTGTAATGTCTGCTTCCCTGTGCTTTTGTGTTGATTGCCCTTACTACGTATTCCGTATTACGCCAGTAGCAAGGACGACCTTCTCTTGTTCATAATGGCTTCACTTGCCCTGCCAATATCTCTGCGCCAGGTAGTAGCTCACTCAGTTAATCAAGCAATATAATGAAAATTAAAACCACTGATTGATTTCCACATCCTTGATGTTGAAGTAGTGTGAAATTATTGTTGGAATTGGTGAATGCCGGCATTCCACTAAATCCCCTCATTAGGTGGAGCCCAGCTATGACTTTCAGTTAGTGGGGCTTTTAAGGCGTCAGAGGCGTAAGACAAGAGGCGGGGCGGACTTTCAGAGTACTCGGGGATGCTGGCGGCAGTGACACCCAGATAAGAAAACCTCCTGTGTCCTCATCCCCATTGGCCAAGCATAAGCCGGGAAAGGAAGCTTCAGGACTGTGGTGGAGGAGGGCCGTGTGGAGGGAGCACTGTGGTGGAGGAGGGCTGTGTGGAGGGAGCAGCGTGGTGGAGGAGGGCCGTGTGGAGGGAGCAGCGTGGTGGAGGAGGGCCGTGTGAAGGGAGCACCGTGGTGGAGGAGGGCCGTGTGGAGGGAGCACCATGGTGGAGGAGGGCCGTGTGGAGGGAGCACCATGGTGGAGGAGGGCCGTGTGGAGGGAGCAGCGTGGTGGAGGAGGGCCGTGTGGAGGAAGCAGCGTGGTGGAGGAGGGCCGTGTGGAGGGAGCAGCGTGGTGGAGGAGGGCCGTGTGGAGGGAGCACTGTGGTGGAGGAGGGCCGTGTGAAGGGAGCAGCGTGGTGGAGGAGGGCCGTGTGGAGGGAGCAGCGTGGTGGAGGAGGGCCGTGTGGAGGGAGCAGCGTGGTGGAGGAGGGCCGTGTGGAGGGAGCACCGTGGTGGAGGAGGGCCGTGTGAAGGGAGCAGCGTGGTGGAGGAGGGCCGTGTGGAGGGAGCACCGTGGTGGAGGAGGGCCGTGTGGAGGGAGCAGCGTGGTGGAGGAGGGCCGTGTGGAGGGAGCAGCGTGGTGGAGGAGGGCCGTGTGGAGGGAGCAGCGTGGTGGAGGAGGGCCGTGTGGAGGGAGCAGCGTGGTGTAGGAGGGCCGTGTGGAGGGAGCAGCGTGGTGGAGGAGGGCCGTGTGGAGGGAGCAGCGTGGTGGAGGAGGGCCGTGTGGAGGGAGCAGCGTGGTGGAGGAGGGCCGTGTGGAGGGATCACCATGGTGGAGGAGGGCCGTGTGGAGGGAGCACCGTGGTGGAGGAGGGCCGTGTGGAGGGAGCAGCGTGGTGTAGGAGGGCCGTGTGGAGGGAGCAGCGTGGTGGAGGAGGGCCGTGTGGAGGGAGCAGCGTGGTGGAGGAGGGCCGTGTGAAGGGAGCACCGTGGTGGAGGAGGGCCGTGTGGAGGGAGCAGCGTGGTGGAGGAGGGCCGTGTGGAGGGAGCACCGTGGTGGAGGAGGGCCGTGTGGAGGGAGCACCGTGGTGGAGGAGGGCCGCGTGAAGGGAGCACCGTGGTGGAGGAGGGCCGTGTGGAGGGAGCAGCGTGGTGGAGGAGGGCCGTGTGAAGGGAGCACCATGGTGGAGGAGGGCCGTGTGGAGGGAGCACCATGGTGGAGGAGGGCCGTGTGGAGGGAGCACCATGGTGGAGGAGGGCCGTGTGGAGGGAGCAGCGTGGTGGAGGAGGGCCGTGTGGAGGAAGCAGCGTGGTGGAGGAGGGCCGTGTGGAGGGAGCAGCGTGGTGGAGGAGGGCCGTGTGAAGGGAGCACCATGGTGGAGGAGGGCCGTGTGGAGGGAGCACCATGGTGGAGGAGGGCCGTGTGGAGGGAGCACCGTGGTGGAGGAGGGCCGTGTGGAGGGAGCACCGTGGTGGAGGAGGGCCGTGTGGAGGGAGCAGCGTGGTGGAGGAGGGCCGTGTGGAGGGAGCACCGTGGTGGAGGAGGGCCGTGTGGAGGGAGCAGCGTGGTGGAGGAGGGCCGTGTGGAGGGAGCAGCGTGGTGGAGGAGGGCCGTGTGGAGGGAGCAGCGTGGTGGAGGAGGGCCGTGTGGAGGGAGCAGCGTGGTGGAGGAGGGCCGTGTGAAGGGAGCGCGGCTGGAAGAGGATTTAATTCTGTCTGCCCTTCCTGACCTGTGCTCGGAGTGTGTCTAACATCTTTATTTGTCATCCCCCAATTAATAGTGGTTCAGCTTCCTATCGTGGCTGAAGGGTGACGGGTGGCACACAGACACGCACGATCACGCGGCTCTGGTAGTAGCTGAGGCAGAGCGGAAGGTCGCGTGGACCAGGGCACTAGTGGCAGAGCTGGGACAGTTTTAGCTGGAGAGAGAAGTCAGCTAAAGTGGTGTAGCCTGACTACTGTTGCACTGGATGGGGGTGGGAAGGAGACGTCAGTGTGACCTGGGGTTCGCAGTTACAAACCTGGTTGGAGAATGCTGCCATTCATTGAGTGGGGATAACTGGCGGGCAGCTGAGAGCATGCTTTCTTCCTAGCCTTAAGCATTTTGGAATCTTTTTTGTCTGCATTGCCTTTGTTAATCTGTAACTTTGTGTTAAAGATCAGGTTAGAGAGATGACCCCCTGGTCAGCTGTGAGCACCTGAGTTCCCATCCCCAGGACCTGTGTAGGTTTGCGCCTGGAGCTCCCTAAACCCAGAACTCCTAAGGGAGCTGGAGGCAGAGACAGGAGACTCCAGAGGTCACGGGCCAGCTACTTTGGCATATGCAGCAGCAAGCATGGTGGCAGGCGTGGTGAATGAAGTTGTCTTCTGACCTCAGCGTGTGTGTTCCCATCTCATGTGCACGGGGTGGGCACACACAGGCACATGCACATTGGCACACGCATGCACACACACACTGTCACAAATTTTTAAAAAGTGAAAGAAAGCACAGTACATCGATGTGCTGAGTCCTGAAGACCATGAGGAGGGGCTGAAGACCATGAGATGGGGCTTCCCTCCAGCCCGGACAGAAGCATCTGCCACACAGTGCAGTGAGCAGTGCTTGAGACCCTGGAGGATGATGGTTCTAGACACTGTTTGTGGATTGGCAGGATTTTTCTGTTTCCTTTAGTAAATCATGAAGTATTTGCTATCTGAAGCCACAGTGGGCACCAAGGACAAGAAGAAGGGGTTTAAACTCTAGCTTCTGCCCTGAGGAACTGACTGCCTGGTGGGGAATTCTGTTTTCAGCCATCCAAGGCCAGGATTCTATTTCCCTTAGGATTATCCTGAAATAAAATCCGAAACACAGTGACCTGTCTGCATAAAGATATATTTAAAGTCAACGTAATTCAGCACACAGACTATAAAGACGAAATCCAAGTAATTTATGGTAAGCGCACCAATATGCAAACGCAAACTCTAGGACACCGAGGGCTCCAGGAAGTAGCAGACATGAACCACTGACCGCACAGGCACAAATCTAAAGTGAGTTCAGGTGTTGTGCCAGGAATCAGTACGTATAAAACTGGAGAAAAATGATTTGTATTGAAACATAAGGTGGCGTGAAGTTCTGGCCGTCTCCTTATATTGACATTTATTTGTATTTAAGCTTTGTTATGAAGTTTTATACAGTGAACAATAGATAAATTCACAGCTCAGTTCATTATCCCAAAGCAAACACCAGGTAGCTATTGCCCTAGTGAAGAAGTGGATTTCTTAAACCTCTCTCCCTGCCCATGGGAGCAGGCTCCTCTTCCTTCTTTTCTCAAGGTAGACACTAACTTCCCCATTATGGCGATAGCCCATACACAGTATGTATCCTTCTGTGCTGGGATTCTCCCGTGTGTATATGTGAGATTTATCCCTGTGCACGTGTGTGTGTGCACGCGCGCGTGTGTGTGTATACGCACGCCTGCTGCCCATGAAGTCCAGAAGAGAGCATTGGATCCCCTAAGACTGGAGTTACAGGCAGCTGTGAGCAACTGTGTGGGTGCTGGGAACCAAACCCGAGTCTGCAACAACAGCAAGTGCTCCTCACTGCTGAGCCCTCTCTCCTGCCTACACTCGTGTGTCCATTTCTGCTGGGTTTGGGGTCCAGGACGCCATGCTTGGGGGCAGCACTGTTTATCACAGCCTTGTGCCTAGGCCTCTTCTGTTAACAGACGTGTGGGCAGTTCCCAGTTTGGAACTTCACAAAATAAAGCTGTATTTTGTGTTCACTTCTCTGATGTTTAGACCTAGGATTGCTAGGTCACAGGGTGGTCAAGTGTTTCACTGCCCTGGAAATGGTAAAATAGTTTTCCACAGTTGCTGTGTTTCCTCCACAGTGTGTAAGTTCCTCATGGTCCATATCCTCAGCAGCACATCACATCACGTCAGTGTGCCCTCCCGTGAGTGGGCCACAGTCCTCTGACACTGCTGTGGTTTCTGACAGGAGTGGTGTGGGACAGTGCCCTGGCTGTCTTCCTCTGTGCACCTTCTGCTTGGGTGTCTCGCCTTCTCCTTTCTCTAGTGAGATACCTCTGTCATGCTGATTTGTTTCTCTAGTGAGATAGATACCTCTGTCGTGCTGATTTGTTTCTCTAGTGAGATAGATACCTCTGTCGTGCTGATTTGTTTCTCTAGTGAGATACCTCTGTCGTGCTGATTTGTTTGAGTGAAGAACTCACCTCCACCTGTATGGACACACACATTTTATGATTCATCTATTTATTTTACATCTGAGCTACAGCCTCCCCTTCCCATCCTCCCCTCCCAGTCCCTCCCCCCGATTCCTCCCTTCCATCCCCCCAATCCCTTACTCTCCCGTCTCCATCCAGGAAAGAGCAGGTCTCCCATGAATATTAGTAAAATGCAGCGTACATGTCAAGTTGCAGTAGACTGAGCATGTGCCGTGTTTTAAGGCTGGGAAAATTGACCCAGTGTGATGAGTAGGGTCCCTAAACCAGGAAAAGAGTCAGAGACAGCTCCTGTTCCTGCTGTTGGAGGAGCTGACAGCTGTCACATGTATGCAAAGTGCCTAGGTCAGTACCATGCAGGCTGCCTGGTGTCCATTCCGCCTCTGCGAACTCCTGTGAGCCCAGCTTAGCTGATTGTGTGAGCCTTCCCATGGTGGCCTTGACCCCTCTGGTTTCTCCACTCCTTCCTTCTTCCTCTCTTCTGTAGGATTTCTGCCTAACGTTTGCCTGTGGGTCTCTGCATCTGCCTCCATCAGTTGCTGAATGACGCCTCTCTATTGACATCTGGGCTAGGCACCAGTCTGGTCACGGGAGATGGCCACTTCAGGCCTGTTACCCACTCTTGCCAGGAATCTAAGCTGGGGTGCTCTCCGTGGGCTTCTGGGAGATTCCCCTGAACCAGGCTTGCACCCGACCCCAAAATGTCCCCCAGCAGTCTCCCTCAGCACTCTCCCCTACACACACCCCCATCTGATGCTCAAGTTCCCCACACTCACTCTCTTCTATTTCCCCCTCCCAGGGAGATGGGGCGTCCCCCATGAACTCTCCTTACCTAGGCTCTCTGGGCCTGTGGATTGTAGCATAGTTACCCTTTCTTAACAGCTAATATCCACTTGAGTGAGCACGTCTCATGTTTGTCTTTCTGGTTTATCTCACTCAGAATGATTTCTTTTCTAGTTCCATCCATTTGTCTTCAAATTTCCTCTTGTCCTTGTTTGTTTGTTTTGGTCTGGTTTGGCTTTTCGTAACAGGGTTTCTCTTAACATGTCCTTGTTTTTAACAGCTGAGTAATACTCCATTGTATACGTGGACCACATTTTCTTTATCCATTCTTCAGTTGAGGGTCTTCTAGGTTGTTTCCAGGTTCTGGCTATCACAAATACAGCTGCCGTGAACATAGTTGATTGAACAGCTGTCCTTGTGGTGTGATTGAGCATCCTTTGGGTACCTGCCCAAGAGTGGTATAGCGGGGGCTTGCGGTAGGTTAGTTCCCAATTTTCTGAGGAACCACCACATTGACTTCCAAAGCGGCTTACAAGTTTGCACTCCCACCAGCGACGGAGAATTGCTCCCCTTGCTCCACATCCTTTCCAGTGAGTTCTGATCTTGGCCATTCTGACATGGGTAAAATAGAATCTCAGAGACATTTCCGTGATGGCTAAGGATGTTGAACATCTCCTCAAATGTTTCTCTACCATTTGAGATTCTTGTTGAGAATTATGTTTATATCTGCACCCCATTTTTAAATTGGATTATATGGTTTGTTGATAATCTAGTTTCAGCCCCCTGTCAGATGTGGGGTTGGTGAAGAACTTTTCCCATTCTGTAAGCTGCCATTTTGTCCTCCTGATGGGTCCTTTGCCTTACAGAAACTTTTCAATTTCATGAGGTCCTGTGTGTTAATTGTCAGTCTTGGTGCCTGTGCTATTGTTCTGTTTGTGAAGTTGTCTCCTGGGCCAGCGCATTTGAGAGTATTTTTCACTTTCTCTTCTCTGGGTTCAGTGTATCTGTATTTATGTTGAGGTCTTTGATCCACTTGTACTTGAGTTTGTGCAGGGTGATGAATATAGATCAATTTGCATTCTTCTATATGCCGACATCCAGTTAGACCAGCACCATTTGTTGAAGATGCTTTCTTTTTTTCATTGTATAATTTTGGCTTCTTTGTTGAAAATCAGGTGTCCATAGGTGATGCACAGTTTTTTTAAGCAAAAAATATTTTTCTATATTCTAGAAATTTTTATTGCTTTGCCTCTGACAGTACATATACAATCCATCATTTTTCCCTTTGTGGATGCCCAGTTGGCCTTGTACTTTCTCCATTATCCTACATGTCACAAATCATCACCTTAGCAGGTGTGGGTATGTCTGGAATATGCGTTGTCTGCTCAGTAAAGTTGGTCCATTCTGGTCTCAGCACCAAAGGGTCTGTGATCTTGGAGGAAAGATAAATCTCCCCACTTTGTTTATTATAGATCCCCTAAAAATAGCTATTTTATCAAAGAACTTTATCCTCCCTCCCTCTCTCTCTCCCCTCCCCCTCTCCTTTTCTTTTCCTTCCTTCCTTCCTTCCTTCCTTCCTTCCTTCCTTCCTTCCTTCCTTCCTTCCTTCCTTCCTTCCTTTCCTGAAATTTAGTTTGCTTTTAAATAATGAACAGAGAGTAAATTTGGGAGGGTTGTGAATTGTCCTGGTCTCATGCAGGTAACCACAGCTGCCCTGGACTCATGAGTGGGATAGCCATATTATGTCCAGAGGACAGTATCAACATAGTTTTTCTATGATTTTTTTTATTCTGTTTTCTCTACATTTAAATGTTAAACTAACTTCACATTTCTGGAGCTGGTTTAATTTGGTCAGCATATATTATATATACATGGTGGATTTGATAGGTGAATATTTAGTTAGGGTTTTTGCATCTGTGTTTGTGAGTGGGATTACCTTGAATTTGTTTTTCTTCCCCGCCCCCAACTTCACCCTCTCAGGGTTCTGACTGGGCCTAAGAATTAGGTCAATGTTGCTGTGCAGTGGTAGCCCAAACCTTTAATCCCAGCACTCAGATGCAGAGGCAGGCAGATCTCTGTGAGTTCGAGGCCAGCCTGATGTACAAGAGCTAGTTCCAGGATAGGCTCCAAAGCTACAGAGAAACCCTGTCTCCAAAAAAGAAAAGAAAAGAAAAAAAATTAGGTCAATGTAAAAAAGGTGTTACTGATTTTAAATGCGGTTTTATCTTCATGGTGCTGGGTGCTGGAGAGAACCCTGGGCTTCAGAGTGGCCCTGCCTCTGAGCTCTGCCCTCGGCCCTGCTCTTCTTGTCTCTTAATGGCCTTTCCATTTCCTGAGCATTTGTGCCCAGCTGAAATTACTTCTTTTTCTAATATTTGGTAACATCTCTGGGATGTTCTTTTATAAAGAAGTTAGAAAATTATGAATTTTTTAAACTCTGTCATTCTGCTGTGAGCTCTGTAGTTGAGGTAAGTAGCTGCTCTGGGTGCATGGGGGGATCCATGCGTTGTAAGCGAGTGGCTACTGCGCGGCCTGTTCATGTGTGTTATATAGTTCGTGTGTGTGACAGTGTGTGTGATAGTTCATGTGTGTGATAGTTCATGTGTGTGATAGTTTGTGTGTGTTATATAGTTCGTGTGTGATAGTTCGTGTGTGTGATAGTTCGTGTGTGTGATAGTTTGTGTGTTATATAGTTCGTGTGTGTGATAGTTCGTGTGTGTGATAGTTCGTGTGTGTGATAGCTCATGTGTGTGATAGTTCATGTGTGTGATAGTTCATGTGTGTGATAGTTTGTGTGTGTTATATAGTTCGTGTGTGTGATAGTTCGTGTGTGTGATAGTTCGTGTGTGTGATAGTTTGTGTGTGTGATAGTTCGTGTGTGTGATAGTTCATGTGTGTGATAGTTTGTGTGTTATATAGTTCGTGTGTGTGATAGTTCGTGTGTGTGATAGTTCTTGTGTGTGATAGTTCGTGTGTGTGATAGTTCGTGTGTGTGATAGTTCGTGTGTGTTATATAGTTCGTGTGTGATAGTTCGTGTGTGTGATAGTTCGTGTGTGTGATAGTTCGTGTGTGTGATAGTTCGTGTGTGTGATAGTTCGTGTGTGTTATATAGTTCGTGTGTGATAGTTCGTGTGTGATAGTTCGTGTGTGATAGTTCGTGTGTGATAGTTCATGTGTGATAATTCATGTGTGTGATAGTTCGTGTGTGTGATAGTTTGTGTGTGTGATAGTTCGTGTGTGTGATAGTTCGTGTGTGTGATAGTTCGTGTGTGTTATATAGTTCGTGTGTGTTACATAGTTTGTGTGTGTGATAGTTTGTGTGTGTGATAGTTTGTGTGTGTGATAGTTTGTGTGTGTGATAGTTCGTGTGTGTGATAGTTCGTGTGTGTGATAGTTCGTGTGTGTTATATAGTTCGTGTGTGTTACATAGTCCGTGTGTGTGATAGTTCATGTGTGTGATAGTTCGTGTGTGTGATAGTTCGTGTGTGATAGTTCGTGTGTGTGATAGTTTGTGTGTGTTATATAGTTCGTGGGTGTTATATAGTTCGTGTGTGTGATAGTTCGTGTGTGTGATAGTTTGTGTGTGTTATATAGTTCGTGTGTGTGATAGTTCATGTGTGTTATATAGTTCGTGTGTGATAGTTCATGTGTGTGATAGTGCATCCTTGGCGCAGAGAACTCACCTCTTCGAGATCTTATGGTAGTAGCGTAGTTAAATCATGGGACAGCTGTTGCTGGACTAACCAGCCTTAGATGCAGCCAGTGTTTCCCTGCTTCCCCTGTGCCACCAGCCTGGCTTCTGTTACAGAATAGCCTGCTCTGTGGGCTGTCTGGTCCTAACTGGATAAATGAGTGGCCCAGTGACTTTTAAATGCCCTTCAACCTGGAGATTATATCACCCTGAGCCAATTAAATCTCAGCAAGAACAAGAACGTCTTGAGTGCCCTCTTAATAGTGTATGTTATCTCAGAAGAAAAACTGTCTTTGTCCTCAAAGCTCAGGATTTGTTGGTGAGCCGGGATGAACAGCACATGCACCCCAGATGCCTGAGCTGTGTAGTAAAAGGGAGACGGTACACAGAAGTGTATTGAGAAGGAACATGCCTTGGTATTGTGTGTGTGTGTGTGTGTGTGTGTGTGTGTGCATCCATGTGTGTGAGTGTGGATACATCCATGTGTGCATATCTGTGTGTGAGTGTGTGTTGTACATCTGTGTGTTGTCCGTTTGTATGTGTATGTCCACGTGTGTATATGTCTCTGTGTATTGTACATTCATGTGTGTACATTCGTGTGTGTGTGTGTGTGTGTGTGTGTGTGTGTGTGTGTGTATGTGTGCGCATCCGTGAAAGGAAGCCACTGAAGCAGGGCAAAGGTGAGCATGTTCACAGGAAAGGAGTGTCAGGAGTGGACAGCCGTCTGGTCTGAACTGCCTGGCTAAGTTAATGCACTGGGCCAGGTCTATCAGACATGGTGTTTCCTTCAGCAAGTCCAGCCTGGTGGTAGCATGGGCCACCTAGATTTGGCAAGCTCAGAATAGCATAGGTGTCATAGAACAACTAAGGTGTCAACTGTGATTCTTTTCTCATGTCACAGTGGAGTAAAACTTTTCCATGGGAGAGTCCTCAGCCAGACTTCTAGCCACATCTCTGTGCAGTGGCCCGGATGGGGCTGCTTGTCTGTACTCTGCGGTGTTGGAGGCTGCGGTAGAGGTTGTAGCTCTTCACTGGCCACGTCTGACGGGTTCCAGTTTTGTTCGTGGTTAGCTCACAAGGTCGCAGTGAGGCTGAGACTGTCTACACAGTGCTCCCCAGTGTGCTTAAAGTGTTGTCGTGGCATTGGAACAACTCAGCACAATAATGGCTGTCTAATATTTGACAAATAAAATCCAATGTACATTTTACCAAAAAAGTTTAAATTGTCTACAGAATAATAAAAACACTGACAGTAACCTAAATGAGCTACAGAATATTTCCAGGCTGCGGTTTATTCTTGATCGTCTGCAGATTGACAGCCCAAGCACTGAACCTGAACGGCTGTCTCACCACGTCCTTCCGTTGGATGCACCAAAGGAGCCTGGGAACATGACTGGCGTGTGAAAGGCTTTGGATACAAGTCTGTATCTGTACAAATCTTCTAAAATCGGCCTTTAAATGCTTAGTGAGCTTACCAAAGCGCTTGCTGCGTGCATCCCTTTTCTGTTCTGGTTCGTTTGAGCTGACTGACTGGAGAGAAGTCCCAGGCGGAGAAGGACTGGGAAGACAGATCAATAGCTCTGCTCGGAGACCGAGTTGAATGTATGTGTATGAAATTTATCTCATGACATAGAGCAGTTAAATTCTATGAAGTGAGACTTAAGGTGCAGCGGTGGCCACTGTCCCCTGTGTGTGACAGACGCTCAGACGTTGAGCCTTTGATCACCTGGTATTGATTACTGTAGGCCATGCTGCAGCTAATTTTATATCCTTCATGGATTCTTGGGCGCCATCAGAGTCTCCAGTGGTCACGACGCATTGTTTTTAAGTGGGGAACAATTAGGTTAGGGTGAGACTTGAACTAAGGGAAATTAAGTTTCTATAAAGAATAACATAAAATTTGCTTTGCATCTTATGAATATGCATTTTATTCCTTTCAACAAGGTAGCATTTGACCTATAAGACATACACTGTAATTTATGATTTTTTTTTTAGTTATTTATATAGGTGTTTCGCCTACTTATGTCTGTCTGTACAACACTGTACCTGGTGCCCTCTGAGTCCAGAAGAGGGCATCAGATCTACTGGGATTTGAATCATAGACTTGCAAACCGCCATGTGGGTGCTAGGAGTTAACTAGGCGCTGAACTGCGGAACCGTGTTTCCAACACCTGTAATCTGTATTTTATTGAAAAATAATAGTAATGATTGTTCAGAGCTGTTGTGGCTGTTGCCTCCATGGCTATGCCGTCTTTTCTTGATTGATTTTTCAGAGCTGTTGTGGCTGTTGCCTCCATGGCTATACCATCTTTTCTTGATTGATTTTTGGCAGATAAAATAACACAAGAAGATATTGAAGGCGTTCTGCAGAAGTTCACTGGGAATATAATGCAAGTCCCCCCACTGTAAGTTCAGTTACTGGATTTCTGTTTAATTTATCATCTATAGGTTACAATCAATAATTAGAATAAAGTGGGCTTTTCTTTTGCTCTGTTTCAATCTGGACATTGTAAATAATCAGAAAGAGATGAGCAGATTCAGCCTGGATGCAGAGCTTTGGTCCCGAGACAGAAGTGCATTTGATCTGTGCTGGGCGTTAGCACAGCCTGGTCCCTCTGTGTCCCATCTCACCGACTCTGTGTGCAGATATCAGGCAGTGGCAGACCCAGAGATGTCACTTTTCCTAAATTTACAGCCAAAGGGCTGTGTTAAAGCAAGAGGCCTGTGTCAGAGTCCTAATGTGTGCTCTCCTCCCCCACCCGAGTTCTGACAGCCTATCCAGCAGAGAAAAGTCGTAACTTTGTAAAATGTGAGCATCAACTGCCTTACCACGCGTCTTGGTGCACTAGGGTGTCTGTGACAGAGCCCCACAGACTCGGGGCTGCACCCGTGGTCCTGCTACATCCAGCCTGAGGTGTTGCTGAATTGTTCGCCAGTGAGAGCCTGCCTTCTCCCAGATGCTGCCCCTGGTGAGGCAGAGGGATGAAGGCATCTGTCTGGGGCAACAACTTCTTCCTGAGGGCTCTGGGCTATATGACCTGGTCACCCTTCAGAGGCCTCTCTTCCTAATGCCGTCATCTTGGTATTGAGAGTTTGAGCAGGTGACTGGGAGGGGAGGCACTCGGCCACAGCCTCTCTTAGTCACATCTGTGTGTGCCTTAGTAGGCCACACCAGGATACGTCACTGACAGTTCGTTAGGATTTAGATTTTATCAATATTAGAAATTTTGCTTTTGTTTTTGCCATAAACATTGAACTGTATCCGTGGAGATACGTTTCTTCAAGATTTTTCTCAAACATAAAACTTTGAAACTTTTAGCAAAATCTGCATAAAATGTTTTAATCATTTGTTAGACTAAGTTAAACCTCTATGTTTATTTATGTGGACAGCCGTAGCATTTTCTGTGGTTATTCATGAGTCTGTGGTGTCACGAGACTTCAGAACACAAAGCTCTGTTTACTGTGAGACATTTTCCAGGGAGAAGCTGCTGCTTCTGGGTTGGGGGCTAGTGAAGGGAGCTGCCAGGGTCATCTCCAGAAAAGCTGAGGAGGAAGATGGGTGCTGCCCCCTGTTTATACCCTTCGCAGAGACAGGAGTAGACCAGGAGAGAGGGCTAGCTTTGGAAGGGTCTTCAGGGTAAGGAGCTGCTCATCGTCCTCCACCCCTCTGGGAGTTACCTGCTCAGCCCCCACCACCTCTCTCACTCACTCTCTTCACTAAGCTATTCTGCGCTGAAGAAGGATGGCCAAAGGCTTTCGACGTTAATGAAGAGAGGCGAAGCGGTTGAGGCCAGACCTGCCAGACCAGTGACTGTCTACAGCATCTCCCTCCTGAGGTTCCAGCCACCGCTCTTCACATTAGGTAGGATGGAGAGCGTCGGAATCGTCTGCTTTGCACGTATCTTTACTTTGTGTTTGGCTAATGCTGGAGAAGAGCTGTTTGTTGGTTCCTGGCCACCCGGCTAGCTTAGACCCGAATTAATCACACAGAAACTGTATTAATTAAAACACTGCTTGGCCAATTAGCTCTAACTTCTTATTAGCTAACCCTTACATTTTAATTTAACCCATTTCTAGTAATCTGTGCATCACCATGAGGTTGTGACCTACCAGCAAAGTTTCAGCACATCTATCTCCTGCAGCTCCATGGCTTCTCCCTCTGACTCTGCCTTCTTCCTCCCAGCATTCAGTTTAGTTTTCTCCGCCTACCTAAGTTCTGCTCTATCAACAGGCCAAGGCAGTTTCTTTATTCATTAATCAATAAAAGCAACACAGAGACAGAAGGACCTCCCGCATCAGGTCTTTTTACATAGAGTGGATCCTTTTGGTCTTGGAATATTTTTAACTATAAGAAAATTTTATGGTCTGATTTCATGAGGTAAATAAAACTGACTCTATAGAGGTTCTGAAACATGTAACTGGGCTAATTTCCAGATGTTTTGTGGTCATTTTACTATAAACTTGGGAGTAAAATACTTTAGATCTCTTCAGAGAAGTAGGTAGGGAATGTGTGTTTTCAAGATCTTAAAGTTGGAGGCTGGAGAGACGGCTCAGCGGTTAAAAGCATCGGCTGCTTTTCCAGAGGACCTGTGTTTGATTCCCAGCACCCACATGGTGACTCTCAACCTTTCGTAACTCTTAGTCTCAGAGGTTCCCACACCTTTTCTGACCTCCTTGAGTACCACATACACACATGATACTCAGACATACATGCAAATAAATTCCCCACGCATGTAACAATAGAAATAAATATAAATTCATTTTTATCTTACATATACTTTTCCTTCCATTTTGATTCATACTTTATGCATTTCATTTTAGAATAAATGTTGATCTGCCCCTTTAAAGCACAGCATGTTTAGTTTTGGGATAAAAGGTTGTGTTCATCCCTTCTCTGTGACCTGCACGTTAGCACCAACGATGTAAGATACGGGGGAAACGGGAGACAGAAGTGTTGTTGGACACCTGCTCACAGTTTGAGTTCAGGTCATCAATTTGAGCATGTGATCTGTATTTGAAGTAGATTTAAAATAAAAAAAACCCTTGTTTATATAATTTAAAAAATGTTTACGTAGTTTTAAAAATGTGGTTGTTAGTCCCCGGGCTCCTTGAAATCCATCCAGCCCTTAATTTCAGTCATTGTGGCTAGAATCCCTTCAGTCGGTGTTTCTCCAGCGCTCCCTTCCCTCACCGTCCCTGCTTCTCCTTGGCGTCCTTATTCCAGGTGTAGCAAGTGCCTGCAGAGGTGGCACGGTAAGAAAACAGGCTTGCTTACGCTCACGCTTCCCGATTCTAACCGGCTTGACAAATAATGAAGAAAAACCTACCGTTCACTCTGTGAAAGCGCAGCCCCCTCTTTGGCAGGGCAGACAGACGCCCTGAACGATCATGGTTTCCTGGCTGCGCGTCAGTCAGAAGTGCCTCGTGGTACTGACTGGAGAGTGAGGAAGGGCAGGTGTGAGCAGCTCGTGGTCCCAGGCTTTGCTTCATCTTGCCTCAGTAGCCCCCAGCTGAGGGCTGTAGGGAAGAATTAAAGTCCCCAGGGGCTGAGTTTCGATTATTCTTCCAGATCTCTTTATTTGATTGATACAACTAGAAATAATGTGTGCCGTGAGCGTGTAGCCACTCGGGGCGTGGTCAGTCGCTTCCCATAGGCCTTGCTTTCTGCCCAGTGCGTGCAGCCACGCTGATGGGACGCTGTCAGCTTTACAGCACAGTGTGGTTTTAGGTTATTTTATGGTTTTTAGCACCCCAATGTGGTTCTTTTCAATGCCAAAGGGATTTTTTTTGGTGGGTGTTTAGTTAAATTTTTCAAATGTTTTAAAATCTGAAAATACTTAAGAAACCTACAGTTCGTGATAGAAAAGCTGGGATTTCTATTTAAAACCTATTAAGTGAACAAGGCTGAGGTATTGACATGGTATGGCTTGCCAGTTAATTTAAAATGTGTTCATGACTTTCTGCCTGCGCCACACTGACTTTTCAATCTCACACACACATATGCTGCTGGATGAATAATTTATGGGTTAGCACATAAATATTTTATGGCTCGATTGTTTGCATAGTGCGTTCCTACATGTGTTGAAGAACATCATTTTTATGTAAAGTGGATCTCTCAGAGGTCAGCTTTTTACCGTGTCCCTGCTAACGTTCCAGATGTTGAGTGCGGAGGAGGCTTTTACATCAGAAGCTTGGTCAATGACATTGGCAAAGGTAAGCAGAAAAATGAATTATGAATTATCATTTAGAGAGTAATGCTCCTTTTTGATGGGAGAGGGAATTTTCTGTTTTTCGCTTTTCTGAGAAATTGAACTGTTGCTGCTTTTAGCCCAGATGCACTGTGGGTTTATAGGCTGCACTCAGAAGCCCCGGCAGCCGCAGCGAGGCGCTGGTAATGGGGGAGGGCGTGAAACACGTCGAGGGGCAGAAAATGAACACAGTGATAATGGATGAAAAAGACAACTTTTTTTTTTCAAGTAAAAAACATCTTAACTCAAAGCGGGGCTCAGGAACAAAAAGATTATTTACATCGATACAGATCATTTTTTTCTTTAACCTGGAAGCCACAGTCTTAGAAGCACCCAGAAAGTTCTGGTTCTGCCTGTCTGTTCCCTGGTCACGTGACAGTGGACAGGTCACATTGTCCTGTGTGCAGAATAAGGAGGGATATTTACCTCATGGGGTTGCTTCAAGTGCTAAGTGGTTTTGAAAAGCGGGTGTAAGTTTAAACCATGAGACAGTCTTCCCTGCTTCAGCCCTGGTTTACCTCAGCCGCTGGACTCTTGCCTTGGTCCGTCACCCTGGCGTCCGGGTAGCGTTCTGCCGTCTGGAAGTTTGCAGGCTGTGAATACTGCGTAGCTCACCTCACGTTTTCACTTTGGGTATTGTAGAGCTCTCTTCCTGTGCCAACGTGCTGGAGCTGACCCGCACCAAACAGGGGCCATTTACCCTTGAGGAGCATGCCCTCCCTGAAGACAGATGGACCATCGATGACATCACACAGGCCCTTCAGCACTGCCCATCCCTTCTGCCAGAGGAGTCGGCATTTAAAAAGCCAAAATCTGAGAAATCCAATGACCAGGCTTTAAGCTATGAATATATAACTCTAAGCGAGACAAAGAGAGAAGAGGATGCAATTAAGACCCTCTGAGACTGGCCTGGGAAGGTCATTTCCTGGTTGGTGTGTGGACCCTGACCCAGGAGTGGCCGTTTCTTTGCAAGATGTCTTAATGCCGCTCAGTGATGAATGTGATTGGATTCAGATAAATAAGCTTTCTGGATTTGATCTTTTCTTAGTCTTTTTCGTATGAAAAAGTAAACAATTTTCTAATTACGGAAAACAAGCAGTTCTGTTAGTCTCGCAGAAGCAAGTGTACCGAACGTCACGTTTGCTTTGTTTGAACTGCCAGGGGCTCTCACTGCCTCCCACTGCTCTCAGATGCCTTGAGTGTATTTGAAGTGCTCAGTGTTGAACTGTTCTGTTTGCAGAGCTCACGGCTGTTGTGAAGCCCTGTGCTGATTGACTGTAGGCCTCTGTGGCTGTGTTTCTCAGATCTTGACAATGAATATATTTTCCTAATAAATATTCACAAATGCACAAACCTCTGTTCTACCTCTAACAGAATGTAATAGTTTAATATGTGTGTAGTCTCCCATGTAGAGCAGAACTCAGCTCCTGTACCTCTCTCTGTATTGGGGCAGCTATTTCTGTGGTCACCCACATCGTATCAAATTTCTAAAAATGTAGATTTTTAGAATATAAGCTAAAGAATGTATCTTTGGATTAAAATTATCTCCTGCCTGCTCGTCAGTGTGTGTCTGTGCCTCTCGGTGGAGCTCTGGACCCCTGGCATGGTTTCTGTATGGTTTACTCCTTCAGGTGATACTGTGTCATGGGCAGAGCGGTCCAGCATCCTCAGCTCCCATAGCTCCTTCAGGTGATACTGTGTCATGGGGAGAGCGGTCCAGCATCTTCAGCTCCCACAGCTCCTTCAGGTGATTCTGTGTCATGGGGAGAGTGGTCCAGCATCTTCAGCTCCCACAGCTCCTTCAGGTGATTCTGTGTCATGGGGAGAGTGGTCCAGCATCTTCAGCTCCCACAGCTCCTTCAGGTGATTCTGTGTCATGGGGAGAGTGGTCCAGCATCTTCAGCTCCCACAGCTCCTTCAGGTGATTCTGTGTCATGGGGAGAGCGGTCCAGCATCCTCAGCTCCCACAGCTCCTTCAGGTGATTCTGTGTCATGGGCAGAGCGGTCCAGCATCTTCAGCTCCCACAGCTCCTTCAGGTGATTCTGTGTCATGGGCAGAGCGGTCCAGCATCCTCAGCTCCCACAGCTCCTTCAGGTGATACTGTGTCATGGGGAGAGTGGTCCAGCATCTTCAGCTCCCACAGCTCCTTCAGGTGATTCTGTGTCATGGGCAGAGTGGTCCAGCATCCTCAGCTCCCACAGCTCCTTCAGGTGATTCTGTGTCATGGAGAGAGCGGTCCAGCATCCTCAGCTCCCACAACTCCTTCAGGTGATTCTGTGTCATGGGCAGAGCGGTCCAGCATCCTCAGCTCCCACAGCTCCTTCAGGTGATTCTGTGTCATGGGCAGAGTGGTCCAGCATCCTCAGCTCCCACAGCTCCTTCAGGTGATTCTGTGTCATGGAGAGAGCGGTCCAGCATCCTCAGCTCCCACAGCTCCTTCAGGTGATTCTGTGTCATGGGGAGAGCGGTCCAGCATCCTCAGCTCCCACAGCTCCTTCAGGTGATTCTGTGTCATGGGGAGAGCGGTCCAGCATCCTCAGCTCCCACAGCTCCTTCAGGTGATTCTGTGTCATGGGGAGAGCGGTCCAGCATCCTCAGCTCCCACAGCTCCTTCAGGTGATTCTGTGTCATGGGGAGAGCGGTCCAGCATCCTCAGCTCCCACAGCTCCTTCAGGTGATTCTGTGTCATGGGGAGAGCGGTCCAGCATCCTCAGCTCCCACAGCTCCTTCAGGTGATTCTGTGTCATGGGGAGAGCGGTCCAGCATCCTCAGCTCCCACAGCTCCTTCAGGTGATTCTGTGTCATGGGGAGAGCGGTCCAGCATCCTCAGCTCCCACAGCTCCTTCAGGTGATTCTGTGTCATGGGGAGAGCGGTCCAGCATCCTCAGCTCCCACAGCTCCTTCAGGTGATTCTGTGTCATGGGCAGAGTGGTCCAGCATCCTCAGCTCCCACAGCTCTCAAATGCTTGTTTCACAAAACTCAGGAGTTCTCACCCCTTCAATGTGAAAATAGCAAATTTCATGAGTACCTAATTTTTTTGTCATGGGAGTATGTATTGTTCATTTATTTGTGTGTTTTGGGTTCTTGGAAACAAGGTCACCCTAACCCCAGATAGTGGAGTTGGAAATGTGGCTCGGTGGTTAAGAGGACTCATTGCCTTTCCACCGCGCGGCTCCTGTACGCAGACCTGAAGGGACTCAATACCCATGTTTGTCTTGTGGGCAGCTGTGAATGCGATGTCTCCATGCATACACAGATAAAATAGTTACTTTAAAAGGTGTCTAATTAAAGCCAGGATGACTTCACTTGCTGTGTAGCCAGGCTCCTCCTGTTTCCACTCCCAACTGCAGCGATTACAGACATGCACCCTGTGTCATGTGGGGATGGAATGTATCGTGCAGATATGTTCAGCTGCAGCCATTACAGACATGCACCCCTGTGTCATGTGGGAATGTAGTGTATCGTGCAGATATGTTCAACTGCAGCCATTACAGACATACACCCTGTGTCATGTGGGGATGGAATGTATCGTGCAGATATGTTCAGCTGCAGCCATTACAGGTGCACACCCCTGTGTCATGTGGGGATGGAATGTATCGTGCAGATATGTTCAGCTGCACAGCTGCAGCGATTACAGACATGCACCCCTGTGTCATGTGGGGATGGAATGTATCGTGCAGATATGTTCAGCTGCAGCGATTACAGACATGCATCCCTGTGTCATGTGGGGATGTAGTGTATCGTGCAGATATGTTCAGCTGCAGCCATTACAGACATGCACCCCTGTGTCATGTGGGGATGTAGTGTATCGTGCAGATATGTTCAGCTGCAGCCATTACAGACATGCACCCCTGTGTCATGTGGGGATGGAATGTATCGTGCACATATGTTCAGCTGCAGCCATTACAGACATGTACCCCTGTGTCATGTGGGGATGTAGTGTATCGTGCAGATATGTTCAGCTGCAGCCATTACAGACATACACCCTGTGTCATGTGGGGATGTAGTGTATCGTGCAGATATGTTCAGCTGCAGCCATTACAGGTGTGCACCCCTGTGTCATGTGGGGATGGAATGTATCGTGCAGATATGTTCAGCTGCAGCCATTACAGACATGCACCCCTGTGTCATGTGGGGATGTAGTGTATCGTGCAGATATGTTCAACTGCAGCCATTACAGACATACACCCTGTGTCATGTGGGGATGGAATGTATCGTGCAGATATGTTCAGCTGCAGCCATTACAGGTGCACACCCCTGTGTCATGTGGGGATGGAATGTATCGTGCAGATATGTTCAGCTGCAGCGATTACAGACATGCACCCCTGTGTCATGTGGGGATGGAATGTATCGTGCAGATATGTTCAGCTGCAGCGATTACAGACATGCATCCCTGTGTCATGTGGGGATGTAGTGTATCGTGCAGATATGTTCAGCTGCAGCCATTAGAGGTGTGCACCCCTGTGTCATGTGGGGATGGAATGTATCGTGCAGATATGTTCAGCTGCAGCCATTACAGACGCACACCCCTGTATCATGTGGGGATGGAATGTATCGTGCAGATATGTTCAGCTGCAGCGATTACAGACATGCACCCCTGTGTCATGTGGGGATGTAGTGTATCGTGCAGATATGTTCAGCTGCAGCGATTACAGACATACACCCCTGTGCAGTATCGTGTAGTGTATCGTGCAGATATGTTCAGCTGCAGCCATTACAGACATGCACCCCTGTGTCATGTGGGGATGGAATGTATCGTGCAGATATGTTCAGCTGCAGCGATTACAGGCATGCACCCCTGTGTCATGTGGGGATGTAGTGTATCGTGCAGATATGTTCAGCTGCAGCCATTACAGACATGCACCCCTGTGTCATGTGGGGATGTAGTGTATCGTGCAGATATGTTCAGCTGCAGCGATTACAGACATGCACCCCTGTGTCATGTGGGGATGTAGTGTATCGTGCAGATATGTTCAGCTGCAGCGATTACAGACATGCACCCCTATGTCATGTGGGGATGTAGTGTATCGTGCAGATATGTTCAGCTGCAGCGATTACAGACATGCACCCCTGTGTCATGTGGGGATGTAGTGTATCGTGCAGATATGTTCAACTGCAGCCATTACAGACATACACCCTGTGTCATGTGGGGATGGAATGTATCGTGCAGATATGTTCAGCTGCAGCCATTACAGGTGCACACCCCTGTGTCATGTGGGGATGGAATGTATCGTGCAGATATGTTCAGCTGCACAGCTGCAGCGATTACAGACATGCACCCCTGTGTCATGTGGGGATGGAATGTATCGTGCAGATATGTTCAGCTGCAGCGATTACAGACATGCATCCCTGTGTCATGTGGGGATGTAGTGTATCGTGCAGATATGTTCAGCTGCAGCCATTACAGACATGCACCCCTGTGTCATGTGGGGATGTAGTGTATCGTGCAGATATGTTCAGCTGCAGCCATTACAGACATGCACCCCTGTGTCATGTGGGGATGGAATGTATCGTGCACATATGTTCAGCTGCAGCCATTACAGACATGTACCCCTGTGTCATGTGGGGATGTAGTGTATCGTGCAGATATGTTCAGCTGCAGCCATTACAGACATACACCCTGTGTCATGTGGGGATGTAGTGTATCGTGCAGATATGTTCAGCTGCAGCCATTACAGGTGTGCACCCCTGTGTCATGTGGGGATGGAATGTATCGTGCAGATATGTTCAGCTGCAGCCATTACAGACATGCACCCCTGTGTCATGTGGGGATGTAGTGTATCGTGCAGATATGTTCAACTGCAGCCATTACAGACATACACCCTGTGTCATGTGGGGATGGAATGTATCGTGCAGATATGTTCAGCTGCAGCCATTACAGGTGCACACCCCTGTGTCATGTGGGGATGGAATGTATCGTGCAGATATGTTCAGCTGCAGCGATTACAGACATGCACCCCTGTGTCATGTGGGGATGGAATGTATCGTGCAGATATGTTCAGCTGCAGCGATTACAGACATGCATCCCTGTGTCATGTGGGGATGTAGTGTATCGTGCAGATATGTTCAGCTGCAGCCATTAGAGGTGTGCACCCCTGTGTCATGTGGGGATGGAATGTATCGTGCAGATATGTTCAGCTGCAGCCATTACAGACGCACACCCCTGTATCATGTGGGGATGGAATGTATCGTGCAGATATGTTCAGCTGCAGCGATTACAGACATGCACCCCTGTGTCATGTGGGGATGTAGTGTATCGTGCAGATATGTTCAGCTGCAGCGATTACAGACATACACCCCTGTGCAGTATCGTGTAGTGTATCGTGCAGATATGTTCAGCTGCAGCCATTACAGACATGCACCCCTGTGTCATGTGGGGATGGAATGTATCGTGCAGATATGTTCAGCTGCAGCGATTACAGGCATGCACCCCTGTGTCATGTGGGGATGTAGTGTATCGTGCAGATATGTTCAGCTGCAGCCATTACAGACATGCACCCCTGTGTCATGTGGGGATGTAGTGTATCGTGCAGATATGTTCAGCTGCAGCGATTACAGACATGCACCCCTGTGTCATGTGGGGATGTAGTGTATCGTGCAGATATGTTCAGCTGCAGCGATTACAGACATGCACCCCTATGTCATGTGGGGATGTAGTGTATCGTGCAGATATGTTCAGCTGCAGCGATTACAGACATGCACCCCTGTGTCATGTGGGGATGTAGTGTATCGTGCAGATATGTTCAACTGCAGCCATTACAGACATACACCCTGTGTCATGTGGGGATGGAATGTATCGTGCAGATATGTTCAGCTGCAGCCATTACAGGTGCACACCCCTGTGTCATGTGGGGATGGAATGTATCGTGCAGATATGTTCAGCTGCAGCGATTACAGACATGCACCCCTGTGTCATGTGGGGATAGAATGTATCGTGCAGATATGTTCAGCTGCAGCGATTACAGACATGCATCCCTGTGTCATGTGGGGATGTAGTGTATCGTGCAGATATGTTCAGCTGCAGCCATTAGAGGTGTGCACCCCTGTGTCATGTGGGGATGGAATGTATCGTGCAGATATGTTCAGCTGCAGCCATTACAGACGCACACCCCTGTATCATGTGGGGATGGAATGTATCGTGCAGATATGTTCAGCTGCAGCGATTACAGACATGCACCCCTGTGTCATGTGGGGATGTAGTGTATCGTGCAGATATGTTCAGCTGCAGCGATTACAGACATACACCCCTGTGCAGTATCGTGTAGTGTATCGTGCAGATATGTTCAGCTGCAGCCATTACAGACATGCACCCCTGTGTCATGTGGGGATGGAATGTATCGTGCAGATATGTTCAGCTGCAGCGATTACAGGCATGCACCCCTGTGTCATGTGGGGATGTAGTGTATCGTGCAGATATGTTCAGCTGCAGCCATTACAGACATGCACCCCTGTGTCATGTGGGGATGTAGTGTATCGTGCAGATATGTTCAGCTGCAGCGATTACAGACATGCACCCCTGTGTCATGTGGGGATGTAGTGTATCGTGCAGATATGTTCAGCTGCAGCGATTACAGACATGCACCCCTATGTCATGTGGGGATGTAGTGTATCGTGCAGATATGTTCAGCTGCAGCGATTACAGACATGCACCCCTGTGTCATGTGGGGATGTAGTGTATCGTGCAGATATGTTCAGCTCAGCCATTACAGGCATGCACCCCTATGTCATGTGGGGATGGAATGTATCGTGCAGATATGTTCAGCTGCAGCGATTACAGACATGCATCCCTATGTCATGTGGGGATGTAGTGTATCGTGCAGATATGTTCAGCTGCAGCGATTACAGACATGCACCCCTGTGTCATGTGGGGATGGAATGTATCGTGCAGATATGTTCAGCTGCAGCGATTACAGGCATGCACCCCTGTGTCATGTGGGGATGGAATGTATCGTGCAGATATGTTCAGCTGCAGCCATTACAGACATGCACCCCTGTGTCATGTGGGGATGTAGTGTATCGTGCAGATATGTTCAGCTGCAGCGATTACAGACATGCACCCCTGTGTCATGTAGGGATGTAGTGTATCGTGCAGATATGTTCAGCTGCAGCGATTACAGGCATGCACCCCTGTGTCATGTGGGGATGGAATGTATCGTGCAGATATGTTCAGCTGCAGCCATTACAGACATGCACCCCTGTGTCATGTGGGGATGTAGTGTATCGTGCAGATATGTTCAGCTGCAGCGATTACAGGCATGCACCCCTGTGTCATGTAGGGCTGGAATGTATCGTGCAGATATGTTCAGCTGCAGCCATTACAGGCATGCACCCCTATGTCATGTGGGGATGGAATGTATCGTGCAGATATGTTCAGCTGCAGCCATTACAGACATGCACCCCTGTGTCATGTGGGGATGTAGTGTATCGTGCAGATATGTTCAGCTGCAGCGATTACAGACATACACCCCTGTGTCATGTGGGGATGTAGTGTGTCGTGCAGATATGTTCAGCTGCAGCGATTACAGACATACACCCTGTGTCATGTAGGGATGTAGTGTATCGTGCAGATATGTTCAGCTGCAGCCATTACAGACATGCACCCCTGTGTCATGTGGGGATGGAATGTATCGTGCAGATATGTTCAGCTGCAGCCATTACAGGCATACACCCTGTGTCATGTGGGGATGGAATGTATCGTGCAGATATGTTCACCTGCAGCCATTACAGGCATGCACCCCTGTGTCATGTGGGGATGGAATGTATCGTGCAGATATGTTCAGCTGCAGCCATTACAGGCATGCACCCCTGTGTCATGTGGGGATGTAGTGTATCGTGCAGATATGTTCAGCTGCAGCGATTACAGGCGCACACCCCTGTGTCATGTGGGGATGTAGTGTATCGTGCAGATATATTCAGCTGCAGCGATTACAGGCATGCACCCCTGTGTCATGTGGGGATGGAATGTATCGTGCAGATATGTTCAGCTGCAGCGATTACAGACATGCACCCCTGTGTCATGTGGGGATGGAATGTATCGTGCAGATATGTTCAGCTGCCGCCATTACAGACATGCACCCCTGTGTCATGTGGGGATGTAGTGTATCGTGCAGCTGTGATAACATTCAGAGCTTCATTTTCTAAAGTATATTTTCAAAAAGAAGATTTATTAAGTATTTCATAAAATACAAGTTTGTATGCTTTTCAGATTACCATTCTTTTTAAAAGTTGTTTCCTGTAACTAAATAAATAAATAAATTGATGGTCTTAATATGGTTACTGTAATGTAAACCTAATATAAAAAGTTAGATGCTTCAACAGAATACTCCCAGCATATTGGCAACATTTTTAATAAAAATGTTAAAACTACTTCTGAGCAGGCAAGACGGCTCATCAGGTAACGAGAGGTACTTGCCCCCACGCCTGGTTGTTCCTGGGCAGCCTGCATGGTGGAGGAGAGAACCAACACCAGCAAGCTGTCTGCATCTTCTCCGTAGCGTGAGCATGCCCACCCCACCCCTCCACACATAAGAAATGAACTTTTTCTAATTTAAAAACTAATTTTTAGTATAAGACAGAAAAAGAAGAGTATTGATATCCTGGTAAATTTGTAAATTAGAAGGTTTGTAAGTTTGATCCAACTGTCATGGTGCAACCTTTAATCCTGGCACTGAGGAGGATCTCTGTGAGTTCCAGGCCAGCCAGGACCGTGGAGTGAGACCGGAACGTCTGTCAGGTTTCTCACAGCTGCCTGGTGCCCTGTGTTTGGTATGACAAAGGTGGCAGTGGATCCCGCTGCCCTTTGGAATGGCGTGGGCTGTGTATGGCGTGTCTTCGTGAACAGCTGGAGTCCGAATAGACCATGTGGCTGAGCCATTTCTTTTGTCTTCTGTCCTCTGATAGGAAAGAGCGGACTCTGGAATGGCGAGTAGGTTCCAGAAATGGTAGCCAGTCCTTTCCTTTGGTTTGAAAATGCTGAGGAAAATTGCACAAGTCAAAAACCTACCCATAATGCTCCTCATCCTAATACAGCCATTTCAGACTATTTTTGTATTGTATTCCCCTTTTATTCATGCAATCGGACACTTATGCTTTAACTGACTTTTCGTGTGTGTGTTTAGTCTTCGCGATCATCTCGGCCACAGCAATCTGACTCCACTCCTCTAAACTGTTCCCCTGTTGGTGCGCACGTAAGTGCGTCTCAGTTCGTGGTTACCGTAGGCGATGCAGTACACACAGTTTTGTGGTCTCACCATTTGTTGGGGATTTCACATGCTGTTGCTAAAGTCTCTCTGCTCTGGGCCGTTTGTCTTTATGCTTTTTTCATTTGTATAAATAAATGTCTCCATGGTTTCTTTCTCTGTTACATGACTTATGTGCAGTAAGCGCTTAGCAGAAATATTTTTCATGGCCTGTCTTGGTTTCTTCTCCAGGTCCTGTGATTAAATGTCCTGACAAAGGCGACCGATAGGGGAAGTGCTTATTTTGGCTCCAGTTCAGGGGTACAGCCGGTCAGAGCAGGGAAGCCAAGCTGCTCAGTGCAGTCCGCAGATAGCACTAGCAAGCCACACATGTTAGCACTCTCGGGCTCTCTCTATTCCACACAGTCCAGAACCCCCGCCTCGGGAATGGCCCTGTTAACATAGGTCTCCTGCTTCAGTTAACCTGGCCAGATCGTCCTCCCAGCCATGCCAAAGGCCCGTCTCGCAGACGCCGGAGCCCGCCAAGCTGGCAGCCCCGAGACCACATGTCTTGTCTTTTCAACTTCGGTTCTGCTGCCCATACTTGCTGACTCGTTTCTTCCTCCAAAGCAGTCGAAATATATTAAAGTATTTTCACTTTCATGGGTAGCTGGAACCAAGACAGAAAGCTCTGAGAAAGTTAAAGATTCATCCTTTTTAAAATTTTCATCAAAACATGGGAGAAATATATGTGAGTTATGTATCTTAGGCCTGAAGATACTTGGCATGATAAAGTCATTTTACTTACAGGCAAAGGCAAGTTAGAATTTTCTGAAGATACCCCAGGATGGGGCACACCAAATCACCTCATTTTCATTCTTCTCTGTCCTCTGTCTCTCTCTTCCGAAACAGGGTTTCTCTGTATAACAGTCCTGGCCGTCCTGGAACTCACTTGGTAGACCTCGAACCCACAGAGACCCGCGTGCCGCTGCCTCCCAAGTGCTGGGTTTAAAGGCGTGCGCCACCACCATCTGCATGCCCTTTTGATTTTGATTCTTTAAGCCTTACGTTTTTGAGAAATATTGTGTTCACTTGAAAGTTGTTTAAAATAGTCAAAGAATTATTTCCTGACCTTAAAATCCACGAACATCAAAATAATGGGAATTTGTTCTTTACAAACTCAACCTTGCGATTGGTGAGCAAGGGATAAACTGCCATTTCCCCATGCTCACTGGATCCTCCTTTTTTCCGTAGTGAATTAATTGTTGGTTTCTGACTCATTGGGAGTCACCCATCTGAACGGTTCAGTTTCTGCCCCTCTGATTGAAATCCATGTCAAACAGTAAACATCTACAGGTTCAGTTAGCCGGTGAGTTGTTCAGTTTCAAAGGAAGAAAGTAATTTTCATTGCATCATGATCTGGATAATGGAAAACGTGATTCAAAGGCGCTCTAAAGTGCCGTGCGGTTATCAAACAGATGAATATAACGGTGTGAGGTTTGGGCACTGAAATTACTGTATTAACCTTAAATTGTAAATAGACGGCTTTCCTCAGATATTGTGCCGGCGGTTCTAGCTGCCCTGGTCCTCTGTTAACGCAGATGTGAGGAACACATTACACGGCACCCAGATGGCAGTACCTTCATCAGCAACATGTAAGTTAAGTTTTCGAATGGTATGTTTTCAGATTGATGTGAAGAATGGTGAAGCCAGTCATAAAGTTGCGAGGGATTGTTTTCTCCTCATTTCTCTTGGAAAACTGTATAAGATTGGTTCTGTCCCACCATCAGTCAGCCCTTTGGTGGGGGGCGAATCCTTCATCTCTGGGAACTCAGCTAGCTCGCCTTTGACGAAGGAAACAGCTTGGCCTGTCTCTAAGAACCCTGCCAGAGTCAAGTCCTGGGCTTTGTGTTTCTCAGAAACTCGGGAACTTGGGTTTTACTGCGTCGATTGATTCTGGAGGGTTTTCGCCCTTCATTTCTTGTATTGTACACTTCTAGTTATTAGTCTTTCGTACGCTCACGTTTCATCGTGGGCATCCAACCCCTCTTTCATGGTTCCCATCCCTTTATCCTTCTGCTCTCAGTCCTGAGTTTCCTCAATCTCTTTTCCAGATGCTTCCTTCTGCAGTGACTGTTATATTGTTTTATTTCTAAAATAAAACATATATAAAATAAAAATATATTATATTATATATAATGCATTATTTAAAATCTGCCTCTCCCTCCCCATGGCGCAAAGGATTGAACCCAGGACCTCATTCATGTTTAGACATTGTCCTACCACTGAGCTGTGTCCCAAAGCTCCGTGTTGTCTTATTTCTTCATCAGGCTTTCTGTGAACATGTATCTTTAAACTTCTATTAACGACTCAATATGTATGCAGAGAATTGTTCATCACCGTATAGCTTCACGTGGTTTCAGAGACAGGACACATTTGTAACCAGTGTGTCAAGCAGCAGAACACTCCTAACCCTGCCTGCCCCTAGGCCCTGCAGCTTTTGGGGTCACTCACCCCCTGCTCCCACCCACTACACACTGTGCGTTTTATTATCGCGTCTGTTTTGTGCTTTATATAAGTGTAAGCACATGTGTGTGCACATCCATGTCTGCTCAAGATTGTGTGTGTGTGTGTGTGTGTGTGTGTGTGTGGTATATGTGTGTGTGTTCTTTATTTTGTTGCTGTCTTAGTCCAGACTGTTACAGCAAATACCACAGATGGGATTGGCCCAGCCAGCAGCTGTTTTCTCTGGGGCAGAGTGCCAACATGGTCTTGTTTCTGATCAAGTCTCTTCTGGCTCACCAAGGCTTGGGATAGAGAAGAAAGTCCTTTGTCACCTTCTCTTCACACAGGGCACTAATCACAGGCTCTACTTTCTAACTAATCGTGCTGGGGTTGGGCTGTTGTGACTGAATGGGCATGTCCACTATCGGCTCTGATATTTGGATGAAGACTTGGCCCCAGGGGGGGGACAGCCTTGCTGGAGGAAGATGGTCACCCTTTGATATGAAAAGCCCCACATCACCTCCGGTTCACTCTGCTTTCTGCTCACAGTTGATGATCTGAACTCTCAGCTTCCTGCCTCAGCCTCCATACCTGTCTGACGGAACCGAGCCCTCTGAAACCATAAACACAGACAGACCCTCCCTTCTGAAAGTTAGTCATGGTGTATTGTCGCAGCAACAGGAAGGGAGCTAATCCGGACTTCACACAAACATCAGGTGGGAGTCAGGAAGCTTCTGACATGGGCTCTGTGTTCCTTTACTGTTGGTGTCACTGTGCTTAGCACCGCCCCCTCTGTTTTCCTCGATGATAACGCACTGCTTCGGTTTCAGATGAGCTCTCTAGTATTTGCTTCCTGGTGAGAAATGCATCCTCGCTTGCATCGGCTGCTGCGTCTAACAGTGGAGTCTAGTTCGTAAGGTGCACGACCTAAGGGTATAAGGTCGTACAGTGTACGTGTGTGAAGCTTTGGTAGCTGCCAGGAGCAGGTTCTCAAAGCTTTCCAGCAGTGCCTCGGGATTCCCGCGTGCCACGACGGCACTGGCACTAAATGTTCTCTGAGCTATTTACAGAGGTGTTTGTGTCACCACGGGGCCCCTCTTATAGTCCCCCACCCCAACTTCCCCCTCACGCCCCCGTCTCCCTTCCCCCACCTCCAACCTCCCCCCATGTATTTTATAGTCACATATTTGGTGATTTCCAACATGAGACCAATCAGAGAATTCCCCTAGTATTTAGAAATTAAATAACAAACTTCAAAGCAACTTAATGGGTGAAAGAAACAAAGTTATTTTAAATGAAATCATAACCATGTAAAGACTAGAAAACACCAATGTGCAGTTTTTATAACCCGATAACCAACCTTCGAAATCCTGTAGCTGGTAACATACCTATTGAACAAAAAAGCCAACAAATGCTTTTGCTCAAAGACCGGAAACAAGGAAATGAGTACTTGTCTATATTTCTGTCTTCTGTGTGTCTGTCCTTCAGTCATCTGTCCACCCAGCAGCCCTATCTACTGTTATATCTACTGGAGAATCATGACAGTACGCCCACTTCAACTGCGTCTGCCCGTTCTGTCTTCTTCCCAAAGTGCGTTCGTTCCCCATCTTCCCTTTGTTTTCTCTCAATTTACCCTGCATCCTTCACTCCCTGATGTCTCTAAGCATTATCCAGTGTCTTGTTACCATTAGGGTAGAATTTGGTACTCCCTTGAGGTTTTCTGTATACGTAAATTATCCACCACCACCCCGGCATTTATAGTTGAAAGAATTTGGAGATTATTTGGTCTATTTTTGGTAAAAATGGAACCCACCGTATCCTAAGAGTGTTTGAGAAACTGACTTGCGGAACTCATGTTACAGTTATCTCGGTTCCTTAGGAAGCAGTCCGTCCAAGGAGCGCGCTCAGTCGCTAGGATGCCTGTTGTGCCAGCAGAGGACCTGACTTTGGCCCCAGATCCATGGAGAAAAGCCGAGTGGGATGGCACATGCTGCTGATCCCAGCCCTGGGGAGGCAGAGACAAAAGGCCCCTGGTTTTCCTGAGAACCAAGACCAGTCTGCAAATCCCAGGCCAGTGAAAGACCTGTCTCAGAAAACAGAGTGGAAAGCATCCTGAGGAAAGGGAACCAAGGCTGAGCTGTGGCCTCTACACACACACACACAGACACACACACACACACACATACATACATACACACACATACGCACACATACACACGCATACATACATACATACATACATACACACACATACGCACGCATACACACGCACACACATACATACATACACACACATACACATGCATACATACATAGACACACTCAAATACACACAGTCACATACACTCACACACACATCCACACATACACTCACATACACTCACACACATACACACATACACAGCCTCACACATTCAGACACATATATACTTACACACATAGTCACAAAACACTCAAATACACACAGTCTCACATACACTCACACACATACACACATATATACTCACACACACTAAAAATCATAATCTGCCGAGAAGTCGTCTAAAGAACACAATTTTTTGTGTTTTGGGGTGCTTTGAAATATTTCACCTTCTCATCTTTCTGTTCTAAGAGAAGAGAGCACAGAAAAGTGGCTTCTAACTCCAAATTCCTGTGTTAGGCAGGACAGCACCCAGAGGCCAGGTATCGAGTCACTAATGTTCCCTGGGTTCACAGAGCTGACGGTGTGAGTGAAAGGTGGTGACTGGGCTCGTCTTACTCTGTAATTCAAATACAGCAGTTGTCAAAATATTCACAAGTGACTTTCCTCTGAGGGGATAAGGCATGGTGTACAAGAGACATGGTTCAGGCCTTTAAGAGCCTTCACTTAACTTGAGAAGGGATTTCAAGAAGGAGAGAGAGGGAAAGAGAGAGAGAGCAAGAGAGAGCAGTGCAGGGCTGTGGGCCACATCATCAGTGAGTGTGTCTGTCAGAAGGGCTTAATGGAACAATAAGATGTTCCTGAAAACATCTGTTACATTCCTGCTGAAAGGAGAGGAGAGAGCACAGGATGTCGTTGGAAGACAGGCTTGGAGTCACCAGAGAACCAAGGGGACAGAGCAGCTGAGGGAGCGATTAGTCCTGCAAAGATGGCAGAGGACACGGTCAGTCAGTAGGCGTCCAGTCTGAATGGAGAAAAGGGTCTGAGTCATCTGGGATGATGTCATTGAGCCTTGAAGCTTCGTAAGGACTCAGCGATGCTTCAGAGCAGAGACCGGCTCATATGGCAGCTTTGCTTACGGAGCCTGCACTAGTACAGCTACAGAGGCGGAAGCAGGAGGCAGACACCCAGTTAGAGATGAGTACGGAGCAATAATGACTGATTGAGATCATAAACTACAGACTGGAGACTCATTAGGTGACGGACATTTGAATGAAGCAAAAATGAAATTGACGGTCTTTAGTGATTTCTAGATAATTGAGGGTTATGGAATTGAAAGACAAAGTGATTAGCCATCGTTTTTCTCAAAGGAAATGAAGCTGAAATTCTGTTTGAGTAGCATTTTCTTAGGCACCGGGTAGCTGATAACAGTTGCCTGTGATGGGGACACCCACATGCATAGCCCTCTTTTACCGGATGATGGGCATCTTGGAAAGACTGCAGAGTGTATTGTATGGAGAGTCTGTTGACACTGGTCTGTCTTTAGGGCTTCCTAACTGTGAGTTCAAACAACCAAGTGGTTGATTGCATGGGCTCTGGGTGACTCATTCTTCCAGGCTGCTGCTACCATCAGCTGTTAACCTGAGACAAGTTAATTCACTTCCCTTGCTTGTAAAGTGGGGGTATTAAGACTCCCCTTCACAAAGTCCTGAACCCCAAATTAGATGATTCAGATAAGGTAGTCAGGTTCTTGGAGCCCAGGAGACAGGGAGCAGTGAATAGCTGCATATAGCTCACACCTGACCACACAGAGGGGGTGCACGCGAGTCTCCTGCCTCGCGGATCCTTATCATGGGCATTTCAGAGATGCCTTCTCTTTTTTGGGTATTAAGATGTGAACCACAATTTCCTGACAACAGAAATTTCGGTGAGATAAGCTACCAATGCAAGTAGACGTGGCTTTAGAGAATGGGTGTCCACATCTGTGCATCAGGTACATTAAGAAGCCCTAACTATTTGCACACATTTAACCCATTTACTCTTCTTGGAAGCCCATCCCATCTCCTCTGTCATCTGAGAGCGCGTCTTTGAACCATGCCTAGCTGTTTCCTGTAAAATGTGCCGAGCAGTCCCAAGGCAGATGTGTCCACATGTTTATAGACACAGCATTAACCTTAGTACAGCAGCCCCTCTTCGTGGCGTCATGTCCCAGTCTCATTGTCTGTAGTTAGCCGCTATCTGGACATATAAAACAGGAATTTCTGGCTGTGGATGGTTCACAGGTTCTACTTAGCATTTATTAGGGTGCTTTCATCACTGTTTTATTATCAGCAGTTTACTGCCTCATTTATATCATAGAAATGTCTAGAGAAGATGACAGACATCAGTGTGATACTATTTACAGATTGAGACATTCAGTGGGGACCTCGGAATGTGCCCAGTAATAAGAAGGGGCTAATTGTCCGTCGGTGGTAGCCTGCACCTTTAATTGCAGCACGCGGGAGGCAGAATCGGGCGAATCTATGTGAGTTCAAGGCCTACAAAGTGAGTCCCAGGAAAGCCAGCACTGTTACACAGAGAAACTCTGTCTGGGGTGGGAATGGGGGACTAATTACCATAAAACCCTTTCACTTTGGTTATTCCATTAGTCCCTTCCAGCTGATCTCATGACATCATAGGATCTGTCTTTAGACAGAGACCTTGAAGTGGGACTGAGGGGAGGTGACCCACCAAGAGACGCACCCGTAGTGTACAGGGCACACTCATGCCTGCCTGCATCACATCCGGGGAAAAGTGCTCTGTGACACACATTTAGTCGGAGGGATGGGGCACGTGCTGTAACGCAGAGGAGGAGGGGGAGGAGAAGAAAGAAAGCAAGCCATTTTAGATAAAAAGGACTTGGAATAAAAGCATAGAACAAGACATTTGTTTCCATTTTCGTGTGGCAGACAAGAAACTTGTGGTTTGAGCCTGAGCGCAGGGTGGAACGGCCGGGGGTTCGTCTTGGGTGAGACCCCCTCTTGGACTGCATCTGGTCTGGGGCTGCTCGGTATGGGCTTTATAAAAAGCAGCTGGGCACAGTTCAAAGATGAGGGGCAACATTGATGGAGGAGCTGACGGGTGGATTTATGAGCACAGACCAGCAGGTTTAAATATGTGCAGCTCAGCTAAGCAAAGACGGGAGGGGAGGCTAACTTTGAACAAGTATCTGACGTGTGTAAACACGAAAAAGGGAGATTACTCATTTAATACAGTACACGGGGGCATGATATGCGGTAATAGGATAAAAACTTAAGCTAAGCATCTAAGTTTTTTCCTGATAATGAATCTATTAAGGCTGGCTGTGGTGTAGCCTTTCTCCAGAGAAGCAATAGAGATTTCAAGCCTTACGGTTTTTAAAACTTTCTTGGGAACTAGGTATTAGCTGTTAGAGCATTGTTATTCATTGGCCAGGTGTGATAATGGCCTTATGGTTGGATAAGGAAATGTCAGGGCTGGGGATACAGCTCAGTAGGCCAAGTGCTTGCCTGGCATACACGAAGCCCTAAATTCAGTCCCCAGCCCCTCATATAACAAGACCTGTAAGCCCCGCATTAAGGAGGTGGAGGAAGGAGGATTAGAAAGTCTAGATCATCCTTGGCTATGCAGCAAGTTTGAGACTGGCATGGAAAAATGAGACCCTACCCCCAAACCAAAAGTGGATGCCACTAAGCCTGGTGACCTGAGTTTGTTCCCCAGAACTCAACGTGTTGGAAAGGGAGAAGTGGCTCCCGCAGATTGCCCTGTGACCATTGCATGTGATGCTGTTACATGCACACACCTACATGGGTGTGTGGGCCTTCAGATAAAAGTAGCTTACATTCTAAGAGATTTGAACTTTTACTAGCCCTCACCGGCAGGGTTAATAGTACACCTTGAGGTCACTTAGGACTCCTTTCCTAATGTGTACTCAGTCTGTTTAACCTGCCTTTAATAATGTGACAATCAGCCTACCTGTCTTGAATTGTCATTTAAGCAGTTTCTACAACTTAAGCTAATGCTTAGCTGCAATCTGAAGTTATGTTCTTTCCTGCCCCTGGCCCAGGGTAATGCAGGAGTGTTTGTGTTAGGATAATATTTTGCCACAAATACCAAATGGGATGAACGTGGCCCTTATAAAATGAGCATCCAGGACACATTCTGAAAGCAGCCTTCAGGTATTGTTTGACAGTGTTTATTTGTTTGTTATCTGGGTCAGGGGGAGTCAGTAGAAGTCAGTGACTTCATGCCATGCAAAATTTATTAAGGATTTGCAAAAAGAATCTCTTATTCCTTCCCCATCTGATGCTTTCTTTGTTGTTCAATAAAAGAGAGAGAGCAAAACATTCTGTTAGGACACAGACAGACAGACCAACACACACAACACAAACACACAGACAGACAGACAGACAGACAGACAGAGGACAACAGAAGACACAGGAACAGTAAAATAAGAATTCAAATCTGGGCAGGCACTTGGTTAGGTGACATCAAAGAGAGATGCTTTGATTTCTTTCCTTGATGTGATATTGGCACATTATTGGTGACTTCATTAAAACCAAACACATGCACACACACACACACACACACACACACACACACACACACAGTAAATGAATTTAAAACGTTTAAATCTTTTCCCAGTGTTACATACACTGGATTATTGACATACAACAAACTGTTATAAAGAGATTTGCTTAATACTGCAGCAAAGAAAGAAATAAAGGAAAAGAAAGAGAAAGGGGAAGAGGAAGAAGATGAGAGGAAGGAATGGATGAAACCGGCGTGGCAAATACTTGATCATCTGACTCTTGGGCAAGCTCTAAGAGTCCATTTTACCCCTTTTTCTGCTCCCTTATGTGCTTGCAAGCCTTCACCATAAAAAGTGTTGATGTTTTCCTGAACACAGTTCACCAGTACACCTGACCCTGGGCTCCGGGACTTTAAATGCCTTCTGTCAGGTAAACAGACTTCTGGTCAACCAGGACCTTTTCCATCTTCTTCTTGAGATGAAAGGCTTTCTCTGCAGCTGTAGATGGAAGTCAAGAAAATGCTTAGCAGTGCACATCTGTGTGTCATTCCAAGAGATGGTCTTTTAAGGTGAAAGGCGGCGGGTTTTTAAACCACTTCTCATAGGCCACCCTGTTCTTCTGTCACTGAGGGAAGATCCTGTGTCTTTGGGATGACAGAGCCTTGGTCTCTCAAACAGAGAAATATTCCTCTCTTGTTGAGTTTGGGAAGAAAAATTGTCATTCATAAAGGCGTGTGTGTGTGTGTGTGTCTGTGTGTGCATGTCTCTGTGTGTGTGTTTATATGAGTGGAGGTGAATTTGATGTGTTTGGGGTCATTTATAAAGGTTTGCCTGTGTGTGTGTGTGTGTGTGTCTGTGTCTGTGTCTGTGTCTGTGTGAGGTGAGTTTGATGTTTCCTCAGCTGGTTTACAATGCTCCTGTCTTACCTTTCAGATCATTGGAATTAAGAGTTGTGTGCCTGTGTCCAGCAGAAAGGGAAAGATTTGAAAACCCCAGTTAACATCCATAAATCTAGACATTCAAACAAAAACAGAAAACAATATTGCCAGATAAGTAGAAGCAGCATTTGAGGCCTCTGTAACCACATAAATGCCAGTGACTGGCCTGTAGTTCCAACATGTCAAAGGCAGAGATGGTTAGCTAGCCTAGTCAAAGCTATGAGTTCTGGGTTCAAGTGAGAGATATGTAAGATGCAGAGTGATAGAGAAAGACATCAGATGCCAACTTCCAGTCTCCACATGCACACACTTGGAGATACGCACCCGAAGGCACACGCACTCACACATACAAAAACAAATAAAACCAAATCAAAACAATAGAGAACCAAGTTGAAGGTCTAGCTCCTTAACAGAGTGCCTGCCTGGCATGCATGAGTCTCGCAGCTCTGCGGGGATTTTGGTTTTATTTTTTAGGAAGAATTTATAAAGCAAACTCTTCCCATCATTTCCCCTCTCTAAGAAGACCTCACCTCACCTTCTTGCTTTGAATGTTTATGGCAGGAAGTCTAAAGAGCGTTTGTAGTGCAGGCCTTGTCTGTTTCTTAGTTTGCTGGAGGAATATATAAATATTTGATCTGGATGCTGCTGGCGGCAATCAAGCAGGAACAAAGCCTGATATCCCAGGAGCTGTTGTGTCTGAAATTTTCTAGAATGCACAACTAGGCCAGCATGGGCAGTAAGAAAGAGATGGAGACCGGCTTAGTGTGAGGGTGATTCTGGGCACACAGGAACTACCTGAAGGGAAAGCGGGATGGCTGGGCTGTGTGTTGCAGGCATTTATCCCTAATAACTGTCTTGGGGCAGGTCAGTACCTCCCACCAAGGCTCTTAAAGAAGAGGTCGTTAAGCTTCCTGGATCCTCCTCTGCCTGCTGAGGTGCTGCTCCCCTTCTTAAGCTCCTCAAACCTACCAAATAAAGCTGGGTAAGCCATGGCTAGTCTTCCCCCCACATCCGTGGTGTTTGACACCATCCACACATAAAGATGTGTCAAAGAGGCTGGTGTGATGCACGCCTTTAAACCCAGCATTTGAGAGGCAGAGGCAGGTAGATCTCTGAATTTGCCAGGCTGGCCTACGTGGAGAGTTCCAGGACAATCAGGGCTGAATAGCGAGAACCTATTTCAAACAACCAACCCAAAGAAGTGTTTGCCAGCAGCTGGGGAGATGGTTCACCTGGTAAGGTGCTGGCCATGCAAGCAGGAAGATCTGAGTTTGTTCCCCAGATCCACAAAAACAAACGGGCATGAACCCGTAATCTCAGCACTGGGAACATCGAGGATTCCCGGGACTTGCTGGTCAGCCAGTCTAACCGAATCAGCAAGCCCCAGATTCAGCGAGAGAACCTTGCCTAAATAATAAAGCCATAGAGGGGTGCACAGGAATGTGTACACACACAAGCTTTAATAGCATATGTACTACAGTCTCTCTCCTCTCTCTGAGCCATCTACGTTTATGTAGTCTAACCTCTACGCAGAAGCAGAAGATGGTTTTCCACCTTGGCTACCCTCTTCGGTCATTGTGGGTTGCTGTAACAAACACCTGATGCTTGGCGGTATATCTAGAGGAGAAATCACAGCTGTGTGTGTCAGAGCATGGTGCTAGCATCCATCATCTCCGGCTTCATCCCTACAGACCGCATTATGGTGGGAGCGATTGCATTGTAAGTCAAGGAAGCAAGAGGCACAAGGCCAGTTTCGCGCTTTGGTGGGAACTGATTGGAAGCCCATTAGGACATCCCTTCTGAAGTAGCTCTCTGGGTGGCACGACCATCTTCCTCTGGCCCCCTGACTCTTAGAGATTTCCTTACCTTAGCAGTGCCACACTAAAGACTGAGCCTCCAGCTCTCGGACCCTTGGTAGCGCGCTCAGGCCAGCTCCTAACCAAAGCATCCTTCCAGCGTCTCTTCATGGACCAACTTAAAGCGTATGATCATGAAGGCTTTTTTTGATGGCCTAGTCAGAATTAATCCATATTCATTTCAATTACCTCGCCACCTCATACATGAGCTTATTATTATATTAAACAGCCTGTCCTGATAGTATGTTTAGATGCCTGTCTTCCCTGCTAGACTGTGGGCTTTGGGCGAACAAACGCTCATCATCTGCATCTCCCGGTGCCTGGTGTAGTCATGGTACTCAGCATCATTGAATGAATCTCGGAAGCTGTGACGTTCCAAATGGAAGCTCGCGAGTTTAAGTGGCTAGATCGAGTGAGCCAGCCTTCTTCACCCTGCACATGCGCAGTGTTGTTTGGGCCTCGGGTTTGCCAATCTGCCTCAAGCACAGCGTCCTCCGCTGCCCGGGAAAAGTAGCTGTTCTTTAATTTAGACTTTCACCCAGTGCAGTCCCCAAGTGGGCAACTGTTTCCCCCAATCCTGTGTCTTGAGAACAGGATGATAAATAATGCAGAGATCACACAGGAGATATTAATTCTGATACCCCGAGCGACCGCTCAACTTTAGAACCCAGGGAGACATTAACAGCGGGCAGCAATTTGCGGCAGCTTTGTTTGTTTGTTTCCGAGAGCGTTGTTTGTTTGGCTTCTTCCTCAATAAGAAGCATCTTGACGTAACTAGTCCAGACATCTGTCCCACTTTCAAAAATTACAAGTTTCGATCACTGCTAAATTGTACAGATTCCAATCTGTCTGCTCTGCATACATTTGCATTCATAAAAGCGGAATCAGGCTAAAAGTCTTTCTAATGTAATTCCCTAAATGCATGAAGTATTAGGTGGCTCTCCCCTACTGGTTCATGTGTTGCTAGGGACTTAGAAAGATCATTGATTTGAATTATTTAATGTGTACGGCAAGTTGAGTTTCAAGAAGAGGAGAAGGAGGAAGAGAAGGAGGAGGAGTAAGAGGAGGAGAGAAGAAGAAGAAGAAGAAGAAGAAGAAGAAGAAGAAGAAGAAGAAGAAGAAGAAGAAGAAGAAGAAGAAGAAGAAGAAGAAGAAGAAGAAGAAGAAGAAGAAGAAGAAGAAGACGACCTTTGGTTATTGCTTTAGTGTTTATTTCTATTACATTTACTTATTTATTTATTTTTGTTTTCTGGTTTTTCGAGACAGGTTTCTCTGTGTGATGTAGCCCTGGCTGTCCTGGAACTCGCTCTGTAGACCAGGCTGGCCTTGAACTGAGGGATTCACCTGCCTCTGCCTCCCGAGTGTTTGGGTTAAAGATGTGCACTACCACCACCGCCTGGCTTGCTTCTTTCTTTCTTTCTTTCTTTCTTTCTTTCTTTCTTTCTTTCTTTCTTTCTTTATTTATTTATTTATTGGGGGCTTGTTTGTGTGCATGCTCTCTCAGCATGTGGATTCCAGGGTGGCCCATCTTGATGGCCAGTATCATTATTCACTCAACCATTTTTCTGGCCCTACTTATTTTTTATGTGAAATCTCATTATTCTTGGGAAATAAGTTATGCTGTATTCAGAGGCGCTCCAAAAAAGGGCCAGATTTGCTTCATGTTTTTAAACCATCCAGGAAATGTTTGATTGTAATGAAACACTAGTGCGAAAATTGGGTTGAAATTGCTGAGCTAAAAATATAGCTAGAACTGCACATTATTCTAATGCCATGACTTTTTTCATTGAGGATTGACACAGACTTAGAGACACAGAACTTTCTAATTTATAATAAAAAAATATCACCCTGGATGTTTGCTGTTGCCTTTGAAATTTTAAGCTGGTTTTCACTCAAACTCAGTCAACAATTCTAGACTTGAAATGTCAAGCATTTTGTTGTATGATCTAAGTCTTAATTCTGATTTATTTCTTTTGGTATTTTACTCTCTCATAGAAAAACATCTGTGTGTCTCATCAGCACAATTTGACTGCTAACATCTGGGTGCAGAGGTTTATTTTAGCTTGTGCTCTGTTCAGAAAGCAGGCCAGAAATGGAAGTCTTGTGTGTGCTGTTTAGCGTGGCTTTCTATGGCAATCCGAGGCTCCTATTTAATCCCTTTGATAACACAGCACAAATGAAGACGCCAAGGTCCCATCTATATGTGGCTGCCCAGCTTGTGATGGGAGTCTGGGGGAGGATTAAAAAGATAACTCTGTAATTTATCATCTAAACCAGGCACTTTCGAGAGCTCATATGGAATGTAGAACAATTAAGAGGCATTAGTTGCCTTACAACAGGTATAATGAGGACCACCCAGGACAAACCATATGCAAGGTCACCCCAGCTAGAAAGCACACCACTAACACAGACAGCTTCTTGACCTTGATACATAGCAAACTCCTCTGGGAATTCTAGGGTGCTATTGATGGAGCGCTGGGCCAAGGAACAATAAATATGGATTCTAATATTTGGTCAGTACCACACTTACTTGTCACAGCAGATTAAAGTCATGTGACAACCCAAGACAGAGCAGGTAAAACAGGACAGAGGGTGTAAACACGTTCTAATAATAAATAGGAAGTCACTGATGGTAGATTTTTGTTATTAGTTAAATAAATACCTTAACAAACCAAAAGAAGCTCGCTGTTGCAGGACAGCTGGAAGCTAGCATCCTGCCGATGTGAGCTGAGATGTGAGCTGCACGTGGCTCTGCTTCTGAACCTGGAATAGGTTTCCATGTTACACACCCTGCACGTGGCTCTGCTTCTGAGCCTGGAATAGGTTTCGATGTTACACACCCTGGGTTCAGCTACCAGCCCATTTTCACGGAACACCACTTCTTCCTGAACTAATACACCTTAAAACTATGTGCAGCCATAAACAAAGGACATTGAGCCTATAGTTAGTGATCCTAGAGAAGCTAAATAAGGAGAACCCAAAGAAAAACATATAGGCATCCTCCTGAATATTAACCTTCATCAGGCGATGAAAGGAGACAGAGACAGAGACCCACATTGGAGCACCTGAAAGAAATCTCAAGGTCCAAATCAGGAGCAGAAGGAGAGAGAGCACAAGCAAGGAACTCAGGACCACGAGGGGTGCACCCACACACTGAGACAATGGGGATGTTCTATCAGGAACTCATCAAGGCCAGCTGGCCTGGGTCTGAAAAAGCCTGGGATAAAACCGGACTCTCTGAACATAGAGGACAATGAGGACTACTGAGAACTCAAGAACAATGGCAATGGGTTTCTCATCCTACTGCACGTACTGGCTTTGTAGGGGCCTAGGCAGTTTGGATGCTCACCTTACTAGAACTGGATGGAGGTGGGGGTTCCTTGGACTTTCCACAGGGCAGGGAACCCTGATTGCTCTTCGGGCTGAGGAGGGAGGGGGACTTGATTGGGGGAGGGGGAGGGAAATTGGAGGCGGTGGCGGGGAAGAGACAGAAAGCTTTAATAAATAAATAAATTTTAAAAAAAACTATGTGCAGCAGTGGTGGCACACACCTTTAATCCCAGCGCTCGGGAGGCAGAGGCAGGCGGATCTCTGTGAGTTCGAGGCCAGCCTGGTCTACAAGAATGAGTTCCAGGACAGGCTCCAAAGCTACAGAGAAACCCTGTCTCGAAAAACCAAGAAAAGCTGCAGCTTCTCAAATCTGGGAGACCTGCTTATGTTTCTTGCTGTACGTGTCTTTTTCCTTTAAGAGTCTGGCAGAGGTCTGATGTATGGATGGTAACGCGGGCAGGCATGCGGGCAGGGGCCTGCCAGGCGAGAGGAGGGCAGGGCTCTGCCCTCGAGGTACTGCTCTGTAACTCAGGAGAGAGAACGAATTGTTTTGCTGCGCATGGGTTGGCACCATCCAAAGAGGACAAATGTTAGGCAGATGGGCAGAGGAAACATTGTTCTCTCTCTCTCTCTCTCTCTCTCTCTCTCTCTATATATATATATATATATATATATATATATATATATATATATATATATTGCGTACTTGAACTGTGTTCTAATGTTTTAAAACTAGAAAGAGACATAAGGACTTGGAGGACTTGGGAAGCCATCTGGTGGTAGGGAATGTGCCCTCATCTGCAGATTCCACTGTGCCTTGGTTTCCCTGAAAGGGGGCCTGGCTTCTGGACTCCACCTTCCACGGGGTAGAGTGGTCATTGGTAACCTGCTCGTCCTGTTGGCCCTCAGCACCTTCCTGGCTGCTGGCTTTTGGCCTTCACTGTGGGATTTCCTTGCTCAAGTAGCTGATACCAGGTCTTGGCATTTGGCTCCCATTGTGCCTTCTCACTGGACACCTTGCCCAAAAGACCTGGGTTTGGATGCTATCATATTTCCATGCCCACAGCTCCAGCCTCAGTCACAAAGGGATCCTTTCACTCCCCATGGTAGTCATCCATCTGTGCTGTTGGCAGAGGTCCGTGAGGTCTGGGCAGAGGCAGGCATGGAAATCCAGAAGCAATGAATGTCGTTGCATGTGCCCAGTTTGAGGAGTGTTTGGTGTCTAAGAACTAGCCATGAGGCAAGTGTAGTGAGCTTTTCTCTGCCCCACCATCCAGCTCCCAAATAACGACACAGAGACTTGTTACTAATTATGTAGGCTCAGCCTTAGCTTAGGTTTGTCCCACTAGCTCTTGTTACTTAAATTAACCCCCCTTTTAATATAAATCTATGTTTTATCACATGGCCTTTACCTCTCTCCCATTCTATGTGTCCAGTTCATTTCACATCTCCATGGCATCTCTCTTGAGCCTAGAATCATCTGCTACTTCCTCTCTCTCTGCCAGGAAGTCCCACCTATACCTCCTGCCTAACTATTGGCTGTGCAGCTCTTTACTAAACTAATAACAACAATATATCTTCACAGAGTGTACAAATAACCCTCAACAGGCAATTCTGAAATTCCTGAGAGGAAAAGTCATGGGGGCGGGCGCTGCCCACCTGGGGGTCATCACTGTTTAAACTCACAGCGTACTGCCCAATAGTCATCCCAAGGAAAATGGAGAGAAGCTAAATGGCCTGTGAAGGAGACCCCCAACGGTGGGGGCTTCCACATGGACCCCAGATTAGACACAAACCACTACCAAACACCCGTTTGCACAGAGAGATCCTTCTTTGAGCGGGGAAACAGCGGCTGCTTTCTGACTCTGGCAGAAGACAGCACAAATGACCTCACAGATGTAATTTTTAAGAGGAGGAAAAGGGGAGGTCTGTGTTAGAACGGACTAGGATGTGGTGGTAAAGGAGGTGGGGATGAGGGAGAAGAAGAAGGGAGACAGGAGAAAGGGGGGAGGGATATTTGTCCCGAGGAACAAAGGACTACCTCTGGATAAAAGGGAGACAAACATGGCACGTAGGCAAATAGCGGTTTGTAAGGGAAACCCTGTGTTCGGATGAGGTGTTTAATTTTTATTGGGCATGTTAATTAAGTGAGCCAAAGGGGGCTTTTGATTGTTGGACCTTGGTAGTCAGCCTCGGGAGGAGGAAGTGGCCAAATAAGAAGAGACCTTGGTGGCTAGTTTTAGGAATGTAATCTAATGGTTTTTTAGCAAGGCAGAAAGAATGGGGGGGGCAAAGCCTGCTAGAGCCACATGTTCAAGTGGGCTAGTGTTCCTTCAGCTGCTGAGTCCTTGGTCATTCAAAATCAGACTTAGGAGGCAGGAGGGGACCAGCAGACAGTGGAATCCTGAGGAGGGTTTGGGTGGGGAGGACTGCTCTGCTGAGCAGGAATGAGAAAATCGGACAGAATGCAATCTCTGGACGCAGAGGACCTGGGTTTGATTGGAACTGCAATCTGAGCCACCTTAGGAGTCCCTTGAAAGTTTATACAATCTGTTTGGTGTGTGCCTTATCCCAGGCAAAGTGACCAAAATAACAATATTAATACTTACTGAGTGGTTTCTGCCTGGTACCCTGTCACCCATTTAATCCCCACAGCAACTGTGTAGGGTAAGTAGCATTGTCCCCTGGACACATGGGGGCCACCAAGGCACATCAACACTGAGTGCTTTGTCTAAAGTTTGTACAGCTGATCAGTGCAGAGCTGGGGTCTGAACTGCTATAGCCCACACTTTTTATTAGCAGACCAGTGCTCCTAGAATATTATGACAAAGATAAATAGATGATAGACAGACAGACAGACAGACAGATAGATAGTAGATAGATAGAGATAGATAACAGATAGTAGATATAGAAAGATAGGTTATAGATTATAGACAGATATATAGATAAATGCTAGATAGATCGATGATAGATCTAACATAGTAGATATAGAAAGATAGATGATAGATTATAGATAGATAGATAGATATAGCTAAAAGTAGATATAGAAAGTTTGATGATAGATTATAGATAGATAGATAGACAAAAGATAGATGATAGATATGATAGACAGATGATACATATATAGATGATAGATAAACAGACAGATGATAGATAGATGATAGATAGATAGATAGATAGATAGATAGATAGATAGATAGATAGATAGATAGATAGACAGACAGAGTAAGCCTTTGGGACAGAGAACAGGGAGTGAAGAGTGTCTTGTGATCTTGTAACAGTGAGTGAGATCTGTGTGGTGTCTGGGTTCCGGTGTGGAAGAGACAAGTCCCATCAAGGCAGAACCCTAAGCACACTTACAAACAAAGCTAGAAGGTCCCAGACTTCCTCGCATCAAATGCAGACACATTTGTTGAATGTGACAGTGTGACTCTCTCACTTGACCTCTTGAGTAATACAAGTCACTTTGGATATCTTAACTAAAATCCAGGCCCTGGAGAAATAAGCTGCTTGTGTTCCAAACTCTGTGCTCAGATCCATGTTTTGACACAGACTCACCACACACACACACACACACACACACACACTGGGGGGGGGGGGAGTTTGGTAGGGGAGGAGGCAAAGATGAACAAAAGGAGCCACAAGAGAAAAAGCCAAGTGGAGACAGAGAAAGGACGTGCACAGAGCACCGTCAGTGCAGATGAGGAGGTGAGCTGTCTCATCCGAGCAGAGTGGCGGGTGCCGTGGGGCAGACTGTGTACTCTCTTCACCTGAGTTACAATGCTGGCGTCTATGTAGCCATGAAGAAGAGTGCTGTTATAATCAGAAGGGGAGCATATTCCTGATTCTATCATGGATACCAGAGCAGCCTTCTTAGCCCCCCAAATCTGTTATTGCCTTCCTCAGAGAACAGCCCATTAGAACTGAAGGTGACCTTGCAGAAGGGACGAGAAAGGTCTTGCTGGGGTCTGGCTCATTTCCAGCTGTCTGAGGAAAAGCACAAGACCACATCGGTCAGCCCTGGAAGTCCTCAGCTCGGCCAGTGGCTGTGTTCCAGCTTCGTTCTGTTACCTTGGAAATCCAAATATTTTTCAATCCCTCCTCTTCTCTGTGCAAGCGTGGATGAAGCCAAGTGACAAGAGCCTGCACCCTCACCGGGCCGCAATTACTCAGCCTCCCGCTGGCTGCACGCAGGCGGGGATGGGAATCCAGGGCTCCTGAAGCGGGACTGAGGGGGAGACCTGAGTCTGTGTTGAAGAGATGTGATAAGAGCCATGTTTCATTTATCTTGTCTTAAACCTGTGGGCCAAAGGAGGCAGCTTGACCTTCCATTGAAGAGGAATAACAATATGATGAACCTCTACTTTTTCTTTGTGTGCATCCTACTTTGCCCTAATTTCATAGATGAAATCACACACTTTATAATTCAGCTCTGAAGTCTAGAAAGGCTACAAAGGGGGAGCATGGTGCCTTTTAATATATACATGGGGCACTTGATGCCTTTTAATGTATACACAGGGAGCACAGTGCTTTATAATACACACAGGGGGAGCACGGTGCTTTTTAATATATACATGGGGAACATGGTACTTTATAATACACACAGGGGGAGCACGGTGCCTTTTAATATATACATGGGGAGCACGGTGCTTTTTAATACACACAGGGGGAACATACTACCTTTTAATATATACATGGGGAACATGGTACTTTATAATACACACAGGGGGAGCACGGTGCCTTTTAATATATACATGGGGAACATGGTGCTTTTTAATACACACAGGGGGAACACAGTACCTTTTAATATACGCAGGGGGAGTGCGGTACTTTTTAATACTTACATGGGGAGCACGGAGCCTTTTAATACACACAGGGGGAACATGGAGCCTTTTAATACACATGGGGAGCATGGTGATTTATAATATACACAGGGAGCACGGTGCCTTTAATACAAACAGAGAAGCATGGTGCCTTTTAATATACCTACACCCTGGTGTGTTAAGTCTCCTAGAAAGCTAGGGAATGAGCCCCCAACCTGAGCAAGCACAAGGAGGGTGCCATGTGAAGGACATCCCAGCACCCCCAACCTGAGAGCTAGTGGAAGTTCTAGGGAAAATTATAACTATTATTATCTTTTTATTCTCAACCTTGATGCAGGGAATTTAATTAACTGCACCCTCACTTCAGAGCACACTGCCACTGGCACCTCTGCCAGCCCTTGCTCTTGCTTAGTGCATTGCTGCTGGTTCCTGTATCAAGATGACGCTGCACCAGACCCCACCCATGCTGATTGTCTGGTGTATTTACTGTGCCCTCTTTACCTGTGTGTGCCCCACAGGCCGAGCCAGCTGGTGCCGTCAGTTTGTCTGGTTGTGCTTTTCCACGCATCTTCCCATCTTTCGTCTCACTCACTGAATTTTTAAGGCCCAGCCTTACTGCTGTATGCACATCTAATTTATCGACTATGTTGCCAAGGGAATAATTCAGAGTCCTGACTTCCTTGTTTGGTCTCTATATAGGCTGCATTCTGTACCAAGGAAGTTAGGTGCCTTATTTCATTTGATCTGCAAGTTAACTCAGGAGTGGTGTGTTGTTATTTTGATAGCAACTCCAACATTGAGTGAAAACACATGAGATTATAGTGAGGGTTCAATAACCTTAGAAAGTGGCATGACTTGAATCTGGAATGTCCCCATAGGCTCCTGTTTTGAACACCTGCTTGTACTGGTGTTTGGAAGGCTCTGGAGCCTTTAGGAGATGTGGCCTGAGTGGTGGAAATAAGTTACTATGGGTCAGGCTTTGAAGGGTAGAGCCTGTGATCTGGCCATGGCCCCTGCTTCCTGCTCCTTCACCTTGTGAAGAATGTCTGTACAAACTCCAGCATGCCACCCCTACCATGATGGGCTGAGAATTTCTGAGCCCAGGAAACAGACGAAACCCTTGATTCCTTAGGTAGTATCTGTGACGTGCTGGTCGCTGTGATGCAGAAATAGCTAAGGCAGATGGTGATGGACCGGTGACCACGGAGAGGGAGTACTGCTCAGAATCCGCACTGTGTCTGCTCCTCTGGCTGCTTCTGCTTCTGCTCCTTCCTTGTTTTTAATAATGTTGGCTCCAGCCTTTCTTCCCTCTGCAGGGCATGGCTTTAGGGTTCAAGTAAAGGAATAATTCTTCAGAATCATTTCATGCCTGAGACAAAGGAACACGACAGCGCACTAACCTTCATGCCCACTCTCTCAGAAGAGCGATGATCTGGAAGCAGAGGGGGGCCTGAGATGCTCACAATGTGTGCCCAACTAAACCGAAACTTCATCCTTCAGACAGGAAACTGCAGCCTCTGAGCTTTAAAGTGAGGTCCCGAATGCACCCCCCAGTTGGATGAAGGAATAATTGCTGGTGATTTCAGTTGTCCTGTAGGTGAGGGGTCGATACGTCTGTGAGAATTGCTTAACCAACTTTGTCCAGGAGTCTGGAAAGTTTCTCTGTACCCCCAAAGTACCTAACAGCTCATAGATTGCAGAATATGAGCCTGTGTGAGGATGCGGTTTTATGCCCTTGCGAATCTGGTCAAGTAAATCTGTTTTCTCTTTTTATTATAAGGTGTTTGTCACCAACCGCACTTGCATTACCATACAGAGTGACTCCCAAATCGCACTGTATGAAATGTCGCAAGCCTAATACATGTGATCCCTGGCCGTGTGTGACAAGGGGACCTTGGTGCGGTACTGAAATTCTACAGAAAGCTATTTCATCTTGCATTTTTTCAAGTCTTCATTTCTATCATATTCATTTTCAAAGCAGCAGATGTAAGTAGTATTTTCCAATAATCAATTATCTTTTGGCATTTCTCTGGCTCCTTCCTTACTCTTTCAGAAAATACTCAGGAGCTGGTGTTATATTTCACCCAAATTATTTGTTTCTCTAGTGCAGGATTTAAAGCATGTGCCCGGTTTCATTGACTGGTCTTATTTCATGTTATTAAGTGTCTGTTCTCTTACCACGTCGTAGGCCTGACTGACTCCTCTGATAGTCTCCAACATTCTTTTTATCAATATGTACTAGCAAACTATTAACTGTTTTGAGTCGTGTGTTTCACAGAGCACACTGACTCCATATGTCTGAAAGCACCCAAGCACAATATAATAAGATAATGTGTACCTAACGTGAATGTGAGTACTTCACACGTGAGGGGACGAGGCTTTAGCATCGGGCAGTGGGAACACTGGAACTGGGTTCCAGAGGGTCGGGAGGTGAAATAGCCCACAGTTTATGTATGCAGAAGAGACATGAGGAAAGCTAGTTCATCGTGGAATGAAGGGGCCTCCCTGTGCCAACTCCACACCCATGCAGCTGCCGGGGAAGGCTTCCTGGAGGCAGCTGGAAAACTTCAGGCTCCTCACATCCGTTCACTGGAACCGGAGCGTGGCCATTTCTGGTCTGTGAGATCCTCTGCCGAGCAGCCGTGTTCACTAGGATCCACGGGCTGCTCGGATCATCCTGGTGAGGAAGGCGCCAGACTCGGGGCTGTTCTCAGCCTTGCTGTCTTCTCTTTCTCACGCTCTTAGAATCCAAGCTCCTAGAACGTGGAATTGTTGTAAAGTCATAGCGGGGCTTACAGAAGACCTGGGAAGACAGAGTGAGAGAAAGGGCAGGCGCTCACAGCCGGAACACGGAGCTCTTACTGGTCACATTAAAAGGAGAGCCTGGTGCTGTGAGAGATTCAAGATCGATTTTTAACCCATTCCTCCCTGTTCTGAATCTTTCCTAGAATTTCAGAGTGAAGCATTCTAATAGGAAAGATTATTCCAAATTTTTGTAGGGAAATACAAAATATTAAAATGTATTATGAAGCTAAAGTATTAAATCGGGACTAGACTTGCAATTCAATGAGACAGACATCATGTGGATTTGCAAATACATAAAATGGTGTAAAGGGGTGAGCTAACTAGGGGATTGATCATGCAATAATCGACTCATCCTTGGGGAAGATATAAGACTATTTACATATCTTATTTCTTATACCAAATAAAGTTGAGGTGGATAAAAGTTGTCTCTGTGATAATTGTATATATCCTTTTAAAACTTAAACTATGTACTGGAGGGCTGGGCATGGTGGGACATGCCTTTAATCCCAACATTCAGGAGACAGAGGCAGGCCTGATCTATACAGTGAGTTCCAGTACAGCCAGGGCTACATAGAGAAATCCCCTGACTCAAGCAAGCAAACAAACAAACAAAAACCTATATACTAAGAACCAACCATGTCACCAGTCATAAAACCACAAAACTATAAGTGAAAAACTACAGTTTTTCAAAGAATTTTTACCTTTAAAATAATTTAAAGCTAGGCATGGGGTTTCTCTTACATAAGAAACATATGGCCCAGTCCCCCTGGCCTTGATCGTGCTAACCTGACAACTGAAACCCCAGGAGGGCTTTGCGAGAGGAGCACAGCTGCAGTCTAGCTAGCTCTGTCCTCCAGGAACACAAAGCATAGCAGAGCGTGCATACAGTGACACCATGCTTCCTCTCCATTTACATGCTCGAGTGTTTGCCTGCATATATGTCTATATATGAGTGTGCCCAGTGCCCAGGAAGACCAAAAAGGAGGTGTCAGATCCTCCAGGGCTGGAGTTACAAGAGGTTGTGAGTCACCATGTGCATGATGGGTACCAGACACAGGTCCACTGCCAAAGCAATCAGTGCTCTCAACTGTTGAGCATCTCTACAGCCTCCGGATTAGACAATTTTCACATATCCTGCGGCCTGCAAGATGGCTCATCAGGTAAAGGTGCTTTCTGCTACAGCCGATGACCTGAGTTCTTTTCGGGAACTCACATGGCGAGGGGGAGAACTTCCACAGCTGTCCTCTCATCTCCACGAGCACACTGCAGCACACCAACACACACATTCTGGGTCATGGATAGAGAGAAATACACCAATTATGATTAAAGCTATGAATCTAGATTAGTCTGCTTTTATTGCTGTGATAAACACCACAACCAGAAGCAGCTTAAGTAGGAGAGGGTTCATTTATCTTAGAGGTGATCGTCCATCATGAAAGGAAGTCAGGGCAGGAACTCAAGGGCTGAACCTGGAGGCAGGAACTGAAGAAGAAGCCATGAGGAACGATATGGGATTCCCCTCTGTATGCTGTGAATATGTTTTATTGCTGCTGGTTAATAAAGAAGCTGCTTTCGCCCAGTGGCTTAACAGAGCAAAGCTCGACAGGAAATCCAAACAGAGATATATATAGAGAGAGTAGGAAGAGTCAGGGAGATGCCATGTAGCTGTTGAAAGTTAAAGATGCCAGCCACCAGCCAGAACCTTACTGGTAGGCCACAGCCTCATAGTGATTTACAGATTAATAGAAATGGGTTAATTTAAGAGTTAAGAGTTAGCTAGAAATATGCATAAGCTATTGGCCAAACAGTGTTGTAATTAATAGTTTCTGTGTGATTATGGCCAGGAAACAAACGAGCAGTCTCCCGCCTTTAGAGGAACATGACCTCTCTAGGCTCTTGTCCTGTTTCCTTTTTAGTACCTACCACAACCACGTGCCCAGGAGTGGTTTCTCCCACAGGATGGGTTTGGTTATCCTTGTACATCAATAATTAATGAAGAAAATACTTCCATCAGATGGGCCTGTAGGCAAATCTGCGTGGCATTCAAGCTCCTTCTTCCCAGATGACCCTATTCTGTATCAAGCTGACAAAACTAAACAGTATACCACTCTACATGAATAAGTACACTACCTACATGGGCAGAGGTGGCCCAGAATCCAATCCTGGATTTTTCAGTAGCAAAACAGAGAGTGGGGCAGATTCTTCAATAAGAAAATCTCAAGGTAGAGACTGTCATGGTGAACACAGCCCACATGAGTGTCTGAGTTCACTCCAGGGAGTCTGAACAAATCTGCTTTTCATTATCGTAGTAAAACAGGGAATTTATCTAGTTATGGTTAAACTGTTCAGAGGCCCAGGACCAGCTTGGCCCATGTTATGTTTAGAGTGTAAAATGACTACCATATGCTCTTGTGTTTGATCACATGGTCTCCAGCTGGTGATGATATTTGGAAAGGTTGTGGACCATTTAGGAGGTGGAGCCTAGCTAGAGGAACTGAGTCACAAAGGGAGTGGCCCTTGATGTGTTTGTTACAGCCCAGTCCTACTTCCTAGCTTCTCTCTGCTACCTGGCTACAGATGCAATGTGACGGTCTGCTCCTCAACCCAGTTGCCATGCCTGTGTACCTTGCCTGTTCCTATGTCTCCCCTGCATGCTGTCGTCTCCCCTGCCTGTTCCCATGTCTACCTTGCCTGTTGCCATGTATTCCCTGCCTTCTGTCATGTCTTCCCAGCCTGCTGTCCTCCTGCAGCATGTCTTCCTGCATGGCACCATGTCTTCCTCTCAGGATGACTGTATCACTTCACACTGTGAGCCACAACAAGCCCTTCTTTAAGGTGCTTCTTGTCAAATACTTTGTCATAGCAATAGGAAAAGGAATGTGCCAGGATGTGGTGGCGCACACCTTTAATCTCCACACTCAGGAAGCAGAGGCAGGCAGATCTCTGTGAGTTTGAGGCCAGCCTGGTCTACAGAGTTCCAGGACAGGAACCAAAAGCTACACAGAGAAACCCTGTCTTTAAAAACCAAAAAGAATAAGAGGAAGAAGAAAAGAAGAAGAAGAAGAAGAAGAAGAAGAAGAAGAAGAAGAAGAAGAAGAAGAAGAAGAAGAAGAAGAAGAAGAAGAAGAAGAAGAAGAAGAAGAAGAAGACGAAGAGGAAGAGGAAGAGGAGGAGGAGGAGGAAGAAGAAGAAGAAGAAGAAGAAGAAGAAGAAGAAGAAGAAGAAGAAGAAGAAGAAGAAGAAGAAGAAGAAACAGAAGAACTGTAACACAGCCCTCAAAAGGACATCATCTCTGTCTCTAGAGTTTGAGGATTATAGGCACAGATAAAGCAATACTCTGAGTGAAGCCCAAACCAACCTAAGGACCTTCCAGAACCTTCCACCCCCCTCAACAGGACCAACTTACTAGTATGTACACCCATGTTAGCATGTGGGTGCAGCGGGGCTCAAAAGTCTGAAGCATAGCTTGGTCCACAGAGTTACATTGTGAGCACCAATGGGACTGCTCGATGTCCAGGTGAGGTTTCATGTAGTCGGGATTTCTTTGGACCATCAGCTCCCGAATAATGACACAGAGACTTTTCATTAATTATGAAAGCTCAGCTTTAGCTTAGGCTTGCTCCCAACTAGCTATTATAACTTAAACCAACCTGTTTCTACTAATCCACATTCATTCTGTCACGTGACTCATTACCTCTCTTCCATATTGTCTGTCTGAATTCCTCTGCATCTCGCTGGCAAATTTCTACCTCTCTGATTCTTCAGAGTTCCTATCTCTGCCTGGAAGTCCCACCCACCCTCTCCTGCCTAGCTATTGGTCTTCAGCTCTTTATTAAACCAATCAAATTTGTGTTTTGGTAGAGACACACCTTCGCAGTGTACAAAAAGATGATCCCACAACAGTTTCAGGACTTTTTCGAGCTATTTTTTATTTTTAATAGATTTTATTTTTTGACACTTGGGTTGCAAACCCAGCCTTTAACAACTGAAACATCTTTCTAGCTCAAGATTTTATTTTTTAAAGCCACTTGCATTTATTTATTTGTTTGTTTGTTTGTTTGTTTATATTAAGACAGGGTCTCTCTCTGTAGCCCTGCCTGCTCTGGAATTCACTGTGTAGATCAGGCTGACCGCAAAGATCTGCCTGCCTCTGCCTCCCAAGTGCTGGGATTGGAGGTGTGTGTCACAATGCCCAGCACAAGGCCACTTTTAGACTTACAGAAAAATTGAGAAGACAATATGTTTTCCTCACCATCTCTGGTTATTACAATTATCAGCATCCTGTATAGTTATTGTTCATTTATTACAATTAACCAATATTGATACTAATAGCCATTCTTGATTGAGTATCCCTTACTTTCCTCCACCTCAAGTCTACATCTGATGACACCGAGTTTTAGTTTTAATGTCTCCTCTGGCTCCTCTTGACTTGGACCAAGTTTCAATCCACTTTGTGCAGAAAAGCCCAAGGACGGAAGCATGGGTTCTTAGAAACCACAGCCCCGTGTATTCCAGGTCTTGCAGAAACAGCCTGATGCTCTGATAGCTCACAACGGCGTTTCAAGGTGGTGAGCAGCTCCGGTCCACGTGACTGGGAGAGCTACCGCTTCTCCCGCCAGATGACTAATTGGGCACACATGCGCATTTTCCAGGTGGCGCATATTTCATGGGATTGCTTCAATTACAGCAGTACACGCAATAATTGTCCAATTACCAGCCTTACGTTCGCATTCCCGGCACTCTGTTTCCGCAACTATGTCCCCAGCTTTGAAAATGTGGCTTTAATCACTCTGGAAATGTAACGTGACTGATCTTCCCCACCGTCGGTTCCCCTTCTGTTGACTGTGTCTGTTTCCTCAGTGCTCACGAACCTGCTGGCTGTCTTCCACTTTAAGGGACGGGAGGAAAGCTTTCCTGGTGCACTGTGCTTATCGTCTGAGTCGCTACTGGCTGCTTCTCTTGTCTCTGTGAGGAAATAGCTGGAGAATTGGTTTTGGCGCTCACTGTCAGAGGGTCTCAGTCGATGAGGTGGAGTGGGGTGCAGCTCTGGACTAAGGTCATTCCATGTCAACACTTGTCCAAGTGGGACAGACTGGGAAGCAGGCACAGCCAGCCCAGAGCTCGCAAATGCAAAACTGCCTAGTGAACTCTTCTGCTAGTCATGTCTCGCCTCCGAAATGTTCCACCAGCTTCTAGCAAGCTGGGAACCACACAGTCAAACTGTGATCCTGGGAGGGGAGGGACACTTTGGATTCGAGGAACCTTACCATCAGCTTCCTTGTTTCTTTGTTTGGAGGCTTCAAGACACATGATCTATTAGTACTATTCCCCTTTCGTGTCCGCCCACTTCTTCTTCTCTCTAGTAGACTCAGACCTCTTCCTCAGGACTTGAAATTGATCCAGTAAATAGTAAGTCTCAAATGTCACAATCTTCTCTGGCTCCTCTCCTATGACCTTGGAAGAACTGCCTGTGTGGGTTACTTTCCCCTTTAAAGGTCTCTTGGTTTTTATGACTTAAAGTGATCGTGGTTTTCATCTCTACGCATTGCTTTGTCTCTTCGGCACCCCGCCCCTCCTTCCCATAAACGCTCTGGTTTCCCAGAATCTGCCTCACCTCCTGGATGTTTTCTGTGTCATCTTATCCACACAAGGGGCCTTATTGCATTATTTCTTCTCTATCAATAACTCTGGTCTTTCTCCCAAGCTCCTGCCTCCAATTTTCAAATGTCCCTAGACATTTTTAATTGAATCGCTCTCCAAAGTGTGTGTTCTGTTCTTCCCCACCCCCTCTGCTCCCCTCCAACTTTAAGGCCTGTGTTTGCTCCTGCACTTTTCCCAGGAGCCCGGGCTTACAACTTTTCTTTCTGTAATCCTGTCTTTGGTCTCCTGCAATCAACCAGCCATTAGAAAGTGGACCCATTCTTCCTTGGCAATACCTCTGTCTTTCCCTCTGCTATCGCCATTCATTTATCCAGTGTTTACTATATGCCAAACAATATCTACTGCTTCTTTCTGTCTTCTTCTTCTCCTTTTTGTGGTTGTCTTATTTGGGCTGCATCCCTTGCACATTATCAAAGTGTTTCCTGAACAGTCTGTCCACATCCTGCCTTCCGCGCTTGCTTAGGGACATTTAATGATGGCGTACCGCCCATTGCAAGATGCACTCCTCGGCAGAGGGCTCCAGAGTCTGGAGTTCCAGGGGACGCTTTAAAGGCACAAAAGCACATGACTGAGACAGGAAGAAGTGATTTCTGCTTATCTTATGAGAGAGTACAGCTTTCAAGCCATGTTTTTTTAATATTTGTTTATTTATTTATTATGTATACAATGTTCTGTCTGTGTGTATATGTCTGCAGGCCAGAAGAGGGCACCAGACCTCATTATAGATGGTTGTGAGCCACCATGTGGTTGCTGGGAATTGAACTCAGGACCTTTGGAAGAGCAGGCAATGCTCTTAACCACTGAGCTATCTCTCCAGCCCTTTTTTTTTTTTGAGATTTCTTTATTTTACGTGCATGATTGTTTGGCCTGCCTGTTTGTATGTGTGCCACGTGCTTGTCTGGTGTCTGGGGAGATCAGAAGAAGTTAGAGCTGGGGGTGAGTCACTTTGTGGGTGTTGGGAATTGAAACCAGGTTCTCTACAAAAACATTCCATGCCCTTAACACTGAATCATCTCTCCAGGTCTCCACCTCATTTTTTTAAAAGTCGGGGTATCACTGTGTATCCGTGCATGGCCTCAAGCTCACAACTCGACTCATAATTCTTAAAAGACAAAGCTAAACAGCAAACAGTTTGAAGACCTACTATGTTAGTCTTAGCCTGACAGTTAATTACAACTAAATCCTAACTGGTTTCTAAATGAGAACTAATAAGCCGCAAGCTAACTGTAGACAACCTTCTGCTGAACCAAATTAGACCCGTTACCAGTCAAAATCCAGAATTGCCCAGTTAGGGCTTGGCTTGCATTGCCTTTCGTTAAGGGATGCAACTAACCTTCCCACGTTGAGCTGAACTCTCTCTCTCTCAACTCCAAGGGGGCTCTCAACACCTCCTTCAGGCTTCCAGGAATGCTTTCTTTTCCTGGAGTTGTCTGTGAACTTCGTTTCCAGACCCTCTGAGCACTCTTCGCAGACCTGCCAGGTTTATTACTGATATTCATGCGTTTGTATTTGCTGACTGCTTACAGCACAGATGGCGTCCTAAACATCTTCCCATCACTCACAGCCGCTAACACGGGGCTTCCTTTGGAGGAAGCACTCGTAGACATCGACATGAGTAACTGTCCTCTCTTCTCTGTGCCCTTGTTCTGAAGGAGTCAGTATGAGTCCCGGTGGAAGAGGAGGAAACATATGGTGTATGTTTGTGTAAAGCAGATAAAGAAAAAAAAAGAATGAGAGGAATCATAGAAGGAGACAGTAGGTATGGAAACAAAACAATAACCTGCCTTATTCAGCACTGCCCACGAAGGCAGAGGAAGAAATGACCCTTCCATTAGCCTTCAGCCCTCTGGACTGCACCTCTCTCCATGAGCTGACATAGAAGATATCAGCCCATTGAGGTTTCGGGTATCCTTGGAGACAAGGGCCGCTGTGCTGGATAAGGGTCCTAAACAGAACAGCACGGTGTTGCGTGGGAGGAGCGGGGGGGGGGGGGTGAGAAATAAGAACCTGGAAGCAGTAGCTGGGCCCAGGAGGTCTTTAACCTGATGGCTGACACCAAGCAGATCTGCTATCAAGTACAACATCATTTATATCATTTACAGAGCAGAAATGGCTGATGTCAGCAGAGAGCTAAATCAGACAGTGTTGGCAAGGAGAACGCAGAACGCTTGGGACACAGCTGCCCTAGGACGGATAACCACAGCCCAGGGAGAAGAGTTGGGTCCCTCCCCAGACGACACAACCTTGACTCCTTGGAGGCACAAACTCCAGATCTAGTCACACCTAGACAAGGACAGAGAACTGAAATTCCCTTTTATCAACTCCTCTAAGAAGGTCTTGAGTTGGTCTGGCTTCCCACACTGTGCGCATCATGAGGGAAAGCTGTCGTTGAGATGTCGAAGACAGGCATGTGGCAAGCAAGCAAAGCCCGTGCTGCCAGTGCTGACGAAAGGGTTCTGATTCCTGGCCTGTTCTCATCTCTGCTTTTATGACTCTCTCTAGAGTTAGGATCTTTTCTATGTATAGGGAAAACATGTTGATTTCTGTCTATCATTGGGGCTGTATTATCTCCCTTTGAAGTTCCCCTATCTATGCAATAACACACCCCGTAGGCATTCTTTGAGCCCTTATGAGTACCCATTTTAACACAGAAAATCCCAGACTGCACCACGAAGCCGCTCGAAGCCCCCTCAGTGTAACAAAGCATGGTCCTTCTCATCCATAGTGCGCAGGGCATGCCAGTGTCTCCTTCATCAGACGTTTTGCTAGCTTGTCTGTCTTGTCTGTTGTAGCTGTGTAAGGTTGGATACATCCCTTGCTTTTTCCATGCAGAATGTATAACCGATGACAAACTAAGGCTAAGAAAATGGATATTTTTCTGGCATCGGTTCTGCATGGAAGCAGGTGACCAGGCTTCCATTGCTTTTATGCGGCTCCTTTGCTCTTGGTTGATTTTGAGTAATAGCTTCACTTCTGCGGAGAGAGGATTTTATTTGAAGCCTATTCAGAGATTTGCTTCAACAAACTGGACTATAGGTTTCAGAAAATCTCTTTTGAACCTGCCTATAATAGATTTTCTCATCTGTTATTCCTGGAACACTTCACGCTCCACAGCCACGCTCAGCAGCTCTGCTGGGCTCTGCCTGTCTGCCCATTAACCTGCCTTGTCAACTTGGGATATAAACAGAGGAAAATTGTTTTAAATTTTTCTGATTAATTGCTTGACATCCCAATTTCCCTATTACCAGCAAGTCCTGGTATTTCTTTAGAGCTTCCTTTTCTTGTTCCCATCTTGTTCCCTGAAGTATTGCTCTTATATCTCAGCAACACAAAGAGAAAGAACAGGGGGGTCACTGTCATCCACATGACATCACTCTGAGGAACTGCTTCCCATTGTGTCTGGGGCCCCCCAACAACACAAAGAGAAAGAACAGGGGGTCACTGTCATCCACATGACATCACTCTGAGGAACTGCTTCCCATTGTGTCTGGGGCCCCCCAACAACACAAAGAGAAAGAACAGGGGGTCACTGTCATCCACATGACATCACTCTGGGGAACTGCTCCCCATCACGTCTGGAGCCCCTTTTGTTTCAGTCCCCTGTGCTGGTGTAACAAAGTCACATAGACCGGGCTGCGTATGAAGTTTCTACAGCTCTAGACGCCAGAGGTTTAGAGACAGAGGCACTAGTAGACCTGGCATCTGGTAAGGGCGGAGTTCTCATGGGCTGATGGCGGTTAGCATGTCCTCATATATCAATGTGGAAGGAACAAGTAGTATTCTCTGGGTCTCTTGTATCTATCAGGCTAGAAATCCCATCTACAGGGGTCAAACAAACCTGTGCTCCTTTCCCATGCTGTACCATCTAGAAAAGTTCCTGGCTTGGCCCGGCCCTGGGCCATACACTTTGTGAAGCTGCCACTTCTCCACGGCAGCATAAGAACTGGGATACTTTTCTAAACACTGTGGTTCTGTTTGTTTTAGAGATTTTTATCTCAGGAATTGTATTTGTTACTTTTGGCTGCTGTGGTCAAAGATTATGACCAGAAGCAACTTAGAGAAGAAAGAGTTCATTTTCACGTGTGGCTCCAGAGGGAGAATCCATAGTGGTGAGGGAAGCAGTGAGTTGGAGGAGGAATCTAAGGGATCACATTTCCATCCAAATACAGGGAGCAAAGAGAGCGAACTAGATGTGGGATTCAAAACCTGCCCCAAGTGGTGTATACTTCCAGTAGGGCTGCATTGCCTGAAGGCTCCATGGTCTCCCAAACAGCACCACCTACAGGAGAGCAAGTGTTAATTACCTGTGCCCATGGGGGACATTGCTCATTAAAGCCACGGAAGGGTTCTTTCCATTTCTAACAAACTACAGGTTTATTTCAAGTCTCAGCATGTAGGAATGAATTTTCTTTACTTCTGGAAGGTTCCTAGGCTGCTATTACAAGCTCCACAAACTCAGTAGCTTAAGACAGTGGATATTCTGTCTACGATCGAGAGCCCAGAAGTCCCAATGCATGGTGTTGCAGGGCCATGCTCCCTGAGAACTCTGTAGGGAAGTCCTCACTGCCTCTGGGTGATTCTCTGGAAAACCTCGATATCCCCTGCCTTGTAGCACTTCCACCATGACCTCCACCATCTCTAGATATCCTATCACTTTTGATTGTGTTTCCACGTCTTAGCCTATCTTTTATTTCTTACTTGGCTTTTATTCATAACCATCAATGTGACTCTACAAGGAGCCGAGTGAGGGAAATATGGAACTCAAAGAGCTGGAGCAAGAGCATGAAGATCACAGGTTCTTGTGACCATGTAAGAGGAGGGCACTCCTAGGTCACTGAAGGAATGGCTGGCCTGGCAGTTGAAATAGATGCATACAAGTTAAAGGCAACAGAGCTGTCAATAGTTGGCAATGGGGGTCTTCCTGCTTGTCTTGCTGTTCCTGCGCCCAGAGCACCCCACAGCTTCTACCATTAACAACAACCTTTGGGGTCCCAAGACACTCTTCAGGGCTCAGAATTGTATGCTACAGCAAGTGAAGAGGACTTTTTTCTCTGCTAACTGAGGGAGAACAAAAAACTCTCTCTCACATGCTTTTCCGAATCAGTTTTTCTTTTACTCTTTTGCTTCTGTTCTGATTCTCCTGTCCTACTTCTTGTTCCTCCTAGCTTCCTCTCCTGGCTTCTTCTCTCTTAGCCTGAAAACTCTCTTTCTCCCAGGAGCCTTGAAGCAATAAAGAAGTTACAAGAAGTTATTGGTCGAAAGCATGATCCTAGGGTAAGTGAAAAGGAGTTGAGGCGTTGCCATGGCAACACAGTCTTACCTCATCTTAATGTATTCACCTCCAATGCCTATAGTTCCATAGAAGGTTACGTATTGAGGTATTGAGAGTTAGGACTTCAAATTATCTTTTAGGGGAAGGACAGCTTAACACATTTTGTTACTATGTGTACCTCCTCTTTCCAAAGTTCTTAACAACCTTTGGAAACAACCTTTACGCTATAAGGGAAACATCTGCTCAGGTCACCTAACTAGGATTATAGGTTCTCGACTTGCCTGCATTTTCATTACTCACAGAACCAATCAAGACACTCATTATCCAGACAGAGATTTCCCCCATGGAGACCTGCTGTTCCCAGTTCGGACAACTTCCCTGGGAGACAAGACATAGGCGAACTGTAGCCTTATGCATGTCATACTTGGTTATACACGGCAGGGACTTCGATTTCCTTGCAGATGATCTGTTATACTACCCCAGTAGAGCCTGAGGACATTGAGAGGTCTGTGTGTTTAATTAGGGACATTAAAGCCAGAGAGGCAAAGTAACCATTCAGGTGGTGTTGACTGAGGTCTCTGTCCCACCGAGTCCCGCAGCCATTCAGTCCCAAAGAAACACACAGAGATCTACATTAATTATAAACTGGTCGGCCTATTAGCTCAGGCTTCTTATTAACTCTTATAACTTATATTAGCCCATAATTCTTCTCTATGTTAGCCACGTTGCTTGATACCTTTTTCAGTGAGGTATTCTCATCTTGCTTCCTCTTCATCTGGGTGATGGCTGCAGACTGAATCTTTCCTCTTCCCAAAAGTCTCCTGTTTTCATTGCCCCGCCTCTACTTCCTGCCTGGTTGTCCCACCTGTACTTCCTGCCTGGCTACTGGCCAATCAGCATTTTTTATTAAACAAGTACAAGAAACACATCTTTACAGGGTGAAATCCTTGTCCCACAGCAGGGTGGCTCAAACAGTAAACAGCAGAGTTGTGTTTGTGAATATTCACATCTTTGTAGCTCTGATCACCAAAGGAGCTGAATTCTGCCCATCCTCCAGACTCACTGAAGAGCATCAACTTTGGAGACATTGTTCTTGTCGTCCTAGGACCTAAGAAAGTGAGGTCAAAAGGTATCACAAAAGACTGGAAAGAGAAATAGTGGCTTGTTTTAAATTTTATCCAGTAGGTAAGGAAAGACTAGTTTGTTAGCTTTGAAATGGAGAATATGCCAGGGGCTGGTGTGGGGTCGGGATTCGATGTTGGATCTAGACAGCGTGGTGTTTCAGTGAGGTGTTCTAGTAGGCTAGCCCCACTGAAAGTGCATGCATGCCTTCAAATGGGCCCAGTAAGTCTATGTTTGGCTTTTCTTTATGGCTCAAGTCCTGCAGCCCAGCTCATGACGGCACAGGCATCCTTTTGAATGCTGTGTCCTCTCCATTCACCAAGAAGCAGTTCATAAATGCCAGTAGCCAGCCCCTGATTTAGAAGCCACAAAAAAGGGATAGCAAGTGTAAAATGTACTCACAAAGTTAAGGAGATAATTTTGTGACATAAGCGCTGGGGTATGGATAAATGAGGTTATGAGAAAAAGGTTCCTAGAGAGTCATCCAGGCAGGTGACCCTAAAGTAGATTATAATGGAGTCATATATGTCTGTATCCTGTGCATACAAATGTCTTATTCCTTGGTGCCTCCCCAGCACTGGACCTGGCGCATAGTGACAGTGATACACTCTTCTCAAATGAACTTCGACCTTTCACCCTAACCTCACTGTTAGATCTGAATATAGTCAGTTTACAGTTGAGGGAAATGAAACTCAAAAATGTTTGTAAGTTGTACAGGATTCTCAGCTACAAAGTGGAAAACCAAGGTCAACAGGCATTTCTAGCTCCTCCTGGTCTCTCAGGCCACATGCCAAGGACTCTAGTCCACCAACCCCCTCCGCCCCTGCTGCTGCCCCCGTCCACTGCCAGGTCAAATTCAATTTTCCCCTTTGGTTGCACTCAAGCTCAGAGCAAAACAACTCCACCTTAAATCGCGGGATGCCTGGTATGTCAGGGTCTATCAGGGTGAGAGAGCTCTCTAGGTGTTTAGATCTTCCTTTGGTTTGTCACAAAATGATGATAACTGAAAGGCTAGGTGGTTTTTAAATGGCAGGCTCAAATTTTTAGCTTTTTTTTCTTTGCCTTGCTATCTTTAGGTGTTTCACTAATAGCCATCACTGTTTTGCCTAGAAAGCCCTAGAGCTGTGATATTTGAAGTAATAAGTCCCCTCCACTGCTCCTTTAGAGATCTTTGTAAAACTGCCGAGGTACAATTCACAGGCCTCATTTTGGAGGCCCCAGCCGACTTATTTCCTCCTCCCTGTCTTCTCTCCACAGAGGATCTCATACAAGGCTGCTTGAAGGCTAAGGAGTTCAGAGCAGATTCCCCTACCATTTCTTATCTTGAAAAATATTCAATATTTGTATAATTAAAGTGAAGTCTACCTAGAGAAAATGACAACTCAAATGATCTTAAATGTACCTCCAAGAAAGAGGTTGTCACAATGACATTTCATTGTAGAGCCACATTCTCCAAGGCCTTTGCTTTGCTCTGATTCCTCGTAGTCTTTGAAGGTTATGTCATGGCTGACTTTAAATCACATTTTACATTATCGTGGCCTCTTTCAGAATGGGTTCTGTGAACGAGGAATCTTTCTTTTACTCTAGATTTTCTTTTATTGCATTGTTACCAAGGACTTGAAACAGCAAAAGTTGAAAGCAAACAAAATCTTCCCTGACCTTGGTTTTCCTGTTAGCTAACATCTTATTTTGTTTCTTGTGCACTAACAGTTTTAAAATAGCTCTTTAATACCTTCTGTCTCGATGTCTTCTATGCTAAATTGTGCAGCAGAGGTGACCCATGCCCTCCAACCTAACTGGCAAATCTAAGGGAATTTGTCAAGCTCTCTGCAGTCTTGGCATCATGCTTCTCACCCCCCTCCTCACCCCACACTTCTCTGTGCCCCAGAATACAGTACCTAGGTTTTATTCCGAATAGCTGCAGGGTTAATCTCCTAATGTGTGCATCTGTGCATATAACTGAGGGTTTCCACATCAGATGACAGCACTGACTGCTCCAAGGTGTGGCTGAGGGGAAGGTTTTCATTGTGTGTGTGTGTGTGTGTGTGTGTGTGTGTGTGTGTGTGTGTGTGTGAAAGAGAAAGAGAGAGAGAGAGAGAGAGAGAACATGGTCAGCGGACTGGACTTGGCCATGAGAGTAGGGGATGTGAAGAATGAAGACAAAGAGACAGCCAAGAAAGAGGAGCAAAGGGAACCAAGAGAGGGCAAGAAAAAGGACGAAGAGAGGAAGGCAAAGAGCGAGAGCAGAGCCGAGAGAGCAGGGTGATGAGGAGAAACCGGAAGCTCGGGGGAAGGAAGGCCAAGAGCTGGAGACGACGGTTAGGGCCAGAAGAGGCAGGTATCAGCATGGACTCTGAAGTGGGTGCTTGTGATACTGGGGGAGATGGGGGTCAGTGTGAGCCTGTAACTCCACTTCCAGGGGTCTGATACCCTCTTCTGGCCCCTGTGGGCACACACATGGTCCACACACACACACACACACACACACACACACACATAGGCAAAATACTCACACAGACAGAAATAAATGAACAAACAAATAAATACAAATGAAAATACTCTGAACTTTGAGTTTTAAAATCTATGGGCTACAGGCAAAGTCATACTTGTCAAAGATGTGGTCCTGAACACCTGAGATTTGGTGGGTCTCTCTCAAATCTGCTTACTTACGACCTTAAGTATTTAGTCTCCCGCAGCCTCTGCCCACATAACAGAGTAATGATTGCTTGTGTAGGAATAAACTTAGAAGATGTGTTCAACGAAGTATCAGGTGTAAAATCGCAACTCAATGCAGGCTAGAGGGCACAAAGGGCTCATTCCAAGGGCTCTGGTTTCTATTTCGACTTGTTAGACAAAAAAATCAAAACTTATACTTAAGTATTCAAAAGCATTTGGCATAATCTAAATGTATAAATTAGCTGTCTTCACCTTAAATGTTTATCTTGTTCCCAGCGTGGTTGGCAGATGCTTTTTAATCCAAGCACTTGGGAGGCAGGAGCAAGCCGTTCTCTGCGTTAGCGGCTAGCCTGGTCTGTACAACAAGCTCTAGGCCAGCCGGACAATATAAAAGACCATGTCTCACGGAAGAAAGTGTCCAGTGTAACAGTAAATTAATGCAGTTTTGACTGAAGCCCTTAGGTTTATTCCACCCCATATGTGATAAATAAGATATTCACTAAAATAACACTGTTGCTTCTATTTCGGAACAGCCTCCTTAGGAACAGTTCATGCACTGCACTGTTCACCTCAACTGCAGCTGGCAACAGTTTAGTTATTTTAGTTTTTTTAATTTGAGAAGGAGCCCATTTGGGTCATTTAAATCCTTAGAACTGAAGCTGCTTCAGCTGTTCAGATTTTTATTTACCTTTTCTTTTCTTTTTTCACCTTGGCATGGAGAGAGGAGAAGGTAGGAATTCAATTAGCACCTTGATATTTTCATGATCCCTCCTTTCAGCTCAGGGGCCACTTCACAGGCGCAGCTTCCCGACAGTCGGGTCGCATCAAAAGTGGGGGCAGCAATTTCTCGGTTTTTAATTTTCTATAAAAAAGGCAAGGCATCCATTTTGTTCCGCTCTAATTAGTACGAGAGTCACTCTTGCCTGTGTCAGTGAGCAACCAGATGCCTGGGAGCGGGTACCGCACAGGGCTTCCAATTCAGGCCCCAACTTGGCCCCCTTCAGTCCACGCCAGGTGTTCTCTGTAAGATCAATGTGGTGAGAAAAATAACATTCTCCAACTCTGCTTTCTTCTATATCCAAGTACAAAGGAGATTATTTTAATAGGAATTAAGAAATTAAAAATAAAACTCCAAACCAGTGATGAGCCTCCTCAAAAGGAGCGGTGGGAAGGGCTTAGTTTATTAACATCTCTTTAGGGGGAAACCAGGGTGGAAATCTGCAGAAATTCACTCTGCTTTTCCTGTGAGGAAACTGAGGCCAACCGTGGCAAACCATCTTAACCAGGATGATATGAGTTTGTTAGCACGCTGGGCCTTTTATGAAGCACTGAAATCTCAATTCAGTATAAATCTCCCTGATCAGAGCGTCTTGGCGGATGTATTGGTTCAGAGATCCCCTGATCCGGTAAGGTCTGCAGGGGATTTCTCCACAATCAAGAGGGCAGAGCCTAAAATGTTGTGGGTGACTCTCCGCACCCTTCACATTAGGAGAGTGCCCTGAGCTTCTTCGGCGAGCCTGCTTGGACTGACGCTTCTCTCCTCCCATTGAGCACTTCATCCTGCTAGAGAAGCATCTACTCTCTATAATACACCATGACGGTTCACGATGAACAACGAGATTCCACAGACGCCGGACACCCTCATTTTAGGGGGAAATTTAATCTGAGTGAGATCGCTGGCGTCCTTTTGGCTAAATGTCACAAACTCAGATGACCTGCAGACCACAGGAGTGAGTGCTTCTGGCTCTGAGGAGAACTGTGAAGGGTGGGGAGAGTAGGTGGGAGCTGTTCCAGCGGGAGGATGCCTGGGGCCTTTCGAAGGAGCAGCTGGTGCTCACTTGCAGCCAAGTGTGCTCTGCGGAAGAATGCAACTTAGCGTGGCCAACCCTGAAGATTTCCCAGGAAAAGTCAGAAATCTCAACTTGTTTTTAAAATCGCTTACACTTCCTAACCGAACACTCAAGCCAGAACTCCCGGCCCAGTGTGCCCTGTGCAGAGGTCAGGGGGAAGTGAGCCACGCCCTTGGTGAACATTCTTTTCACCCATTTAATATCTTCCTGCCTCGCCTCCTGCTTCCTGCTTAGACCCAGGGGTATAACAAGTGGGCAAACAAGGAGGGCCGCTGGTTGGCATGTGAGAGACACCCTCCACTCTTCTGCAACGGTAAGCACATTACTGCGGTGCTTAATTTCAGCGAGGTGATATTTACGATTTGATTCCTTGAGGGAAGAGCTCTATCAGCTTCAGCTAATACTTCAAGATGAGGCGCATTAAGGGACTTGTGCTGAGCTATGCAGTGAAGAATTCCATTTTGAAGCCAGGGCAAAAAGCATCAAATGACACTGGAAAGTCACCACCTGAAGGGTTACACAGTAATAAAGCTGGGCTAGGAAAGGGACAGATAAACTGGGCGATGGTGGCACACGCCTTTAATCCCAGCACTCAGGGGGCAGAGGCAGGTGGATCTCTGAGTTTGAAGCCAGCCTTGTCTACAGAGTGAGTTCCAGGACAGCAAGGGTCACACAGAAAAACCCTGCCCTGAAAAAACAGAGGTGGGGGAGAGAGAGACAAAGAGAGAGGGAAAGGGAGAGGGAGAGAGGACAATAGGATTAGCTATTAAAAGACCCTCATATGGCTCTTCTCTCATTTTAAAAGCTAGTATGAATATCTCTATGGTCAGTGTCAAGAGGAGTCCAGTACTTAAAGCGTTGCTGTCCCCACAACGCCAAGTGTTGAAGGTTAGGCATGGACCATGAGCAATGCGCTGGGATTAGAGACTGGGCCACAGGAGGTGAGGCTGGGACCTTCCCATAGCAAAGGCTTTGAAAAGCAGACCGGTGCACCGTCAAAGGGGTTTGAGATGAATATAAACATGTATACACAGCGGTGCTGGAAAACGTCTGGCCGGACTCTTCTGGAGGAGGGCCCTGGTTTGTCCCTTTGCTTGCTTCTGTGCTGTACATGTCTTAACTGGAACCAGTTTCAAGCTATCAACACGAAGTGGCAGAAAGCAGAGTAAGCATGAAATAGACACAGGTCAGTGCCAAGGCGAGGTAACAGGACAAGGTCAATGAAAATTCAGGAGGAGACACTCAGATTTAGGAAAGTCGTGCTGGCAGAGTGAAGCCGTTCGCCCACGGAGGTCAGCAAGCTACAGAAACGGAAAGAGAGATTAGAAACCCCCAACAGAATTTTTGAGGACGACCACAGGGGGGAGAGGAAAGTGTAGAAGACAGAGTTCAGTCCAGAAGCCATAAAAGCAAGGAGGACCTTGGCCTTGAGCTCAGCACACGTTAACAAGTTGCCACATTGGACCATGGAATGGCTGTTGTTCATCCGTAGCTGTGAAAGATCCCCTATAACAGTGGTTCTCAACCTGCGGGTTGCAACCCTTTTGTGGTCAATCAGCTCTTTCAAAAGTGCTGCCTAAGACCATTGGAAGACACAGAAATACATTACAGTTCATAACAATGGCAAAATTAGAGTTATGGAGTAGTAACGAAAATAATATTATGGTCTGAGCTCACCACAACATGAGAAACTGTATTAAAAGATCGCCCGCAGCGTTAGGAAGGTCGAGGCTCACTGCTCTATGGGCATGAGGCTCTGTGTACTGCACATACGTGTAAACCCATATTCCTGTCCATTGGGTAGATGAAGCCTGTACACTCTACACACACGACATGGGACATCGTGTGCCTGGTAGAAACAGGCTATTCTAGAGACAAAGAAAGGAAGCTTTTAACACTTTTAATGTAGCTACCACTTACCTGCGCTTACAAGGTGCCTGAACCTTGGGTCCCGTGCTTTGTTTGCATTCTATTTAAGTGAAAAAAAAATCTGGCTAAATGTTTAAGTAATTTATCTGCCATGACCCAGCATGGCACATAGCCCTTTCTGACTTAGAAGCTCATCCCCCACCACGTCGCTGTAACGTCCTCTCCAGAAGATAGTAGTCTGGTGGAGGTGAAGGACAGGGCAATCAGAGAGTTAGAGTTCCTCTTTAAAAAATGTATTCAGCCTGCATATTCCTAAAGAGTCAATTCATGCTTTTTTTCTGTAAAACCTCCCTTGCGCTTGCATGTGACATGTATTTTTAGGCTCTGCTGTTAGCAAGTGTATTTTCGTGTGGCTGAGTGGGAGAGTGGGGAAAGTTTTGCAGAGCTGTTTCCACCAGAATGCAGGGGGCTCAGCAGAGACTGTAAAATCTCTGCCATCCGAGGTCTTGGAAAAACCGCAGAGAGATGCGCATGTTCTCACTCTGCTATTCTACGTACATCCCGGATGAATGACTGGTTACAGGTATTGTTAAGGCATTTTAAATGACCCACTTCCAGCAGGGAACAAAATCACTCACTGGGCCAAACCAACTGGCGCTTCTCAGATTATAAAACCACAAAGTGAGAAAAATGTTAAAACAGCTAAAGCAAAAAAATGATGCCCGAACAGGGCAGGAGCAAAATGGAGCCTTGCTGTCTGCCAAGGCAGATGGCTGACCTCTAGGGGGGCTTCACCACCACGTCCATGGTAATTGGATGCTGGGGCTTTTCTGGCAAGGACTGTGCAGCTTCATCTACAAGATCCAGGCCCGTTCCTGCTCAGTTCTTCTCAGTGCATCCTCTCCGCGGCTGGAGCGGACGGTTCATCCAAAACACAAACGTTCCCTTTACTCTATGATGCTTCTCTGGTTACAGGGACACGAAAAGTAATTAAGGACCGAATTTCCTAGCCGACTCTCTTGCACGTACAATTATCTGCAGGTATAAAATTGCCCACTTTGATAATTATACCCTCCAAACGAGGGGCAAGTGGCTAATCATGCCCACATGTGGCCGATTGCACTTCCCATTAGCCAATTACATGCACAACTATTTGTGCACGTCAATAATTGCACTCCTGGAAAACAGCGGCCCTCCTTTCAAATCCTCCTGCTCAGGGAGGCTGATGGAGTAATTGTCACACTGGAAATGTACTTGGTGGCCACTGGGAGAGAATCAGATGCCAGGAGACGTGTAAGTGGCCAGGGCCTGCAAACGGCACCAAGAGCCAACGAACGCGGGAAGAACCGTGGGACGGCTCAAGGCCAGCGCATGCTTTAGGAGACATGGTTCTCGGGGTAGCTGGGTTCCTCGTGCAGGACATCAACCTTCGTTCATGTCTGCACACACAAGCAGGATGATCATGCTCCAGCGTTGTTCTGGAACAGGTCAGGCAATTCATGCAGCCTCCTTTGGGTCAAAGCATTACATCTCGATAGACACACCATGTCTGCCGGCACATCTAATTGTCTCTGCAGCAAAGCAGGACCGCCAAACAGGAAGCCTATTGCGTTGCCTCTACTGTTTCTTCGGGTGACAGTTCAGAAAACAACATGCTGTCATTCAAAATTCATTCAATTATTCAACAAAATCTGTCGAGTCTTGGGCTATGATGAGCAACTCTCAGAAAGTCACAGCGCCCTGACTGGGGCTTCCGTTACATGAGCTGCCGTTTACTCTCATCTGCTCTAATGAGCAACTCGGGGGAAAGAAATTTCACCTCACGTCCAGGAAAAAACCTGGCATGGAATTTCGTGGTTTGGTTGCCAGCCACACTGGGTGACAGTGAACCTTGTCGGGTCCAGCTATTTTCATCTGCCTCAGAACCGAGAGTGACAATGGCCGCAGGTGATCATTGAACCCCCAAATCCTCCCCTGGCTCCCGTTCCAGATCCTCTCTTCCCCACATGGAAAAGGGGTCTCAATTCAGGGGGGCCAAGGAAGGCACCATGGAGTCAGGCATGAAGGTGAGTCTCCAGGGATGAGATGTTGGTTAGGTGAGCAGGGCATAGCAGTCAGGGCCACGCTACAAGAAGCCGGCATATAAAACAGTTTGGTGGAGGCCTGGAAGTCTAGCTTCTAAAGCCAGACTTTCCTGCATCTGAGTCCTGTTGTATGATGTTGAGCCAGTTAGCGTCTCTGCTTTGCTCAGTGTTCTCTAAAAAGGAAACCATGCCCACTTCATGGAGTTATTATAAGAACCAGATCAGGAGGAAACATGAATGGGAGACTTTGGAATACCCATGGTGTGTGCCAATTGTTTCCCCCCCTATTTTTATTCGTGGACTGAAAAGATACAAAAATCTTCTAAGAAAAGTGATGCAAATGATTCAAAACTTAAACACGCATTTCAAAACCAACATGAATATCAGAACAAGGGAAGCAAAGAGCAGGCTCCATTCTCAGAGGCTCTCGTGTGGTGGGGTGTGCCGGAGCCCAGGAATCCTCCGCTTGAGGAAGCCCACACCTCCCACCTATGGGACTCTGGTACAGGTGACCTAAGGACCAGTCTTTGAGGAACCGAGCTAGATACAGCTGGTTCTGGCTGTACCAGTGTTTGCTTGGCGTATTGAACACTAGAGAAGGAACCTCCAAGGTTTGGGCCAAGGAACTTCCAAGGTCTGTGATCTTCTGGGACCACAGATCAGTCAGCTGTGCAGCAGCAGCAAAGGCCTCGGGTTGCTGCAGCAGGTTGGTGTCTGCACTGTCATGCTCAGATGACCCCCACTGGACACATGCAGCGGCTTCCATCTCTGGCTCTTACTTCTCAGGAAATGATGTATTTTTAAATAGTATTTTGTTATGCAATGAAGAAAAATCATAAACATTTGCACTTGGGGAACAAGGTGTCAGAACTAAACGCCCGGCCTCTGGATGGCTCACAGCAATAGGAAACGGAGCAGGACGTGGCCGCTGTGCAAACGTATTGATCGGTCTTGGTTGCTCTGCAGTTTGCAAAGAGAGATGGTTCTGCCTGGTGTGTTTCAACGCTTGAGGGAGGGCAGAAGCTTCCAAACCTCAGCTCTGCTCGCCCAGCTCTCTTTAACAGCAAATTCTAACACCAGCAAAATTAAAATGGCTCCCAGGCTGCAAAGGGTTCCGAGCACAGAGTAATCACACCCCTCTGTGGACAAGTAGCCTCGTGCATTTCATAGCAACCGCCATGGTCCAGACGCGTATGATGGCCGAAAGGAGAATGTACGCCCTGGATGCTCTCAGCAGGCTTTATCAGCCTAAACAGAAATAGTTATTGTTTATAATGAAAAAATGTTCTCCTTTAATACCACAGAGGAAAATTTGCCTTGCCCACATCTAACTTCTGATATTCATGAAGACAAATTCTCCTGCCACCCCACAAACGTTAGAGTTTAGATGCACAATGTCTCCCATAGGTCTGCAATCCCCCAGCAGGTGATGCAGTTGTAGGAAGCTGGGGAGCCTGTGTAAGCCGGAAGGAACAAATGTGTGAGTGTATCGGTCAGGGTCCTCTAGAGGAACGGACCAGTAGAAGGAATATGTATCAAAAGGGATTTATTAGATTGGCTTGCATGAAATGGTGAGGCAGCCCAGAGCTGACTGCATACTGGAGAAGCCCTGTAATTGTTCAGTCTGTGAGGCTGGGCCCCTTAGCAGTTCCAACCTGGCACTAAAGGCCTGGGGGATTCTGCGGAGCCATTGGTCTTCAGCCCTTGGTTGAAAGCCAAAGAAACTGGATCCTGGGATAGCAAAATATGGTGGTGGTGGTGGCCAAAGCAAGAGCAAGATAGACCATTCCCCAGCAAGGGTGTTAGCAGGAAAGCAAACCTCACTGGATTTCCCTCTTTCCATCCGGGCTGCCACTAGAAGGGACTACTTCCCACTTCAGTCACTCCTTCCTGGGAACAGTCTCTCAGCGAATTCCAGCAATCAGATTAACAAGTGAGGTGTGGGCCTTAAGAGTTGGAGCCTATACAATAAAGGAACTTCTGGAGGCATTACCATCCCTGACTTCAAACTCTATTACAGAGCTACAGTAATGAAAACAGTGTGGTACTGGCATAAAAACAGAGAAGTCGACCAATGGAATCGTATAGAAGACCCGGATTTTAACCCACAAACCTATGAACACCTCATTTTCGATAAAGGATCTAAAAGTATACAATGGAAGAAAGAAAGCATCTTTAACAAATGGTGCTGGCACAACTGGATATCAACCTGTAGAAGAATGAAAATAGACCCATATCTATCACCATGCACAAAACTCAAGTCCAAATGGATCAAAGACCTCAATATCAATCTGAACACACTGAACCTGATAGAAAAGAAAGTGGGAAGTACCCTACAACATATGGGCACAGGAGATTGCTTCCTATGTATAACCCCAGCAGCACAGACATTAAGGGCAACATTGAATAAATGGGACCTACTGAAACTGAGAAGCTTCTGTAAAGCAAAGGACACTGTCACTAAGACAAAAAGGCAACCCACTGACTGGGAGAAGATCTTCACCAACCCCGCAACAGACAAAGGTCTGATCTCCAAAATATATAAAGAACTCAAGAAACTAGACTTTAAAATGCTAAATAACCCAACTAAAAAATGGGGCACTGAACTGAACAGAGATATCTCAACAGAAGAAGTTCAAATGGCCAAAAGACACTTAAGGTCATGCTCAACCTCCTTAGCGATCAGGGAAATGCAAATCAAAACAATTTTGAGATATCATCTTACACCTGTCAGAATGGCTAAAATAAAAAACACCAATGATAGCCTTTGCTGGAGAGGTTGTGGAGAAAGGGGTACACTCATCCATTGCTGGTGGGAATGCAATCTTGTGCAGCCACTCTGGAAAGCAGTGTAGCGGTTTCTCAGGAAATTCGGGATCAACCTACCCCAGGACCCAGCAATACCACTCTTGGGAATATACCCAAGAGATGCCCTATCATATTACAAAAGCATTTGTTCAACTATGTTCATAGCAGCATTATTTGTAATAGCCAGAACCTGGAAACAACCTAGATGTCCTTCAATGGAAGAATGGATGAAGAAAGTGTGGAATATATACACATTAGAGTACTACTCAGCGGTAAAAAATGACTTCTTGAATTTTGCATGCAAATGGATGGAAATAGAAAACACTATCCTGAGTGAGCTAACCCAGACCCAAAAAGATGAACAATTGGTTTCTAGCCATATATAAAGGTTTTTGAGTCTATAATTTGTGGTCCTAAAGAAGCTAAATAAGAAGGTGAACCCAAAGAAAAACATATAGTTATCCTCCTGGATATGGGAAGTAGACAAGATTGCTGGTCAAAAAATTGGGATCTTGGGGGTGGGGTGGGATGGGGTAAGGGGAGATGGGGAGAGAAAATTGAGAAGGGGAGGATGGGGGGAACTTGGGGAAATGGGATGATTGGGATAAAGGAAGGGTGTATAGGGGTACAAGGAAGCACATATCTTAATTAAGGGAGCCATCTTATGTAGGGATAAGTCCCGCCCCTTAGGGGGCGTGTTCGCCTTGGGCTAATGTTGGCCTATAAATTTGGCAAGCATGCACCCAGCCGCCCCCGCAGGAACGGTGGTTCTGTAAGTCTATTTCGCCATTAAAGCTGTCTGTATAGTTTTACAATCTGTCTGCATTTGTTTATGCCGTTACAATCTTAGGGTTGGCAAGAGACTTGGACCTAGAGGGGCTCCCAGCTGCCCAGGGCAATGTCACCAGTTAGTTCCTTGAACAGCTGAGGATAGGAAACCTGAAATGGCCCTATCCTATAACCATACTGATGAATATCTTGCATATCACCATAGAACCTTCATCTGGCGATGGATGGAGATAGAGACAGAGTCCCACATTGGAGCACCAGAACGAGCTCCCAAGGTTCCAATGAGGAGCAGACAGAGGGAGAACATGAGCAAAGAAGTCAGGACCGTGAGGGGTGCACCCACCCACTGAGAAAGTGGGGCTCATCTATTGGGAGCTCACCAAGGCCAGCTGGACTGTGACTGAAAAAGCATGGGATAAAACCGGACTCTTTGAACATGGCGGACAATGAAGTCTGATGAGAAGCCAATGACAATGGCACTGGGTTTTGATCTTACTTCATGTTCTGGCTTTGTGGGAGCCTAGCCAGTTTGGATGCTCACCTTCTTAGACCTGGATGGAGGGGGGAGGACTTTGGACTTTCCACAGGGCAGGGAACCCTAACTGCTCTTCAGACTGGAGAGGGAGGGGGAGAGGAGTGGGGGGAGGAGGAGAAGGGTGGGAGGAGGGGGAGGGAAATGGGAGGCTGGGAGGAGGTGGAATTTTTTTTCAATAAAAAATAAATTAAAAAAAGAAAGAGTTGGAGCCTAGCTAGCCCTGCCAATGGCCAAGCCTCTTCTGCTTCCTGGTCCCCTGACACGTAAGACATCCTACTTACCTGCTCCTGTACCCAGGGTAAGTTTTTCTCCCCTGCCTTGATGGGACCGCACTGTGAGACAAAGTCAGTCTTCCCTCCCTGGGCTGTTTCTGTGACGTCTGTAACAGTAACAAGAAGGTTAATTACATGGCCCCTAACACAATCCTTTTACGATGATCCTAGCCGGTTGTGGGAGTGGAAGCTTGATCCGTTTAGCCAATGACATTTGGAGGTCATCTGCCATGGGCATGGTTTTTCCTGATACATGAGCGTCTGATGCACCATTTGGTGACCGGGTCCGGAGCTTTCTCCATCTTTCCACGGTGGATACGTCACTTCCTATTGTATCTGTGGATGTGTGTGTTCCCCACTTCATCCCTTAATAAAGAAGTTTTCTCCCCCAAGCATCCGTGGGTTTCTTGCAGCACTCGTCCCACCCCTAGGATGGCCTCTCCTTGCCCTGGAGAGCAGGTTTGCTGCCAGTGGGCGCCCGTCAGCATTTGCACCTTTGACGCTCAGATGAGACACGCTCTAAACCCGAATCCAGGCTCACAGCCTCCAGAGTCATGTTTCTGAGAAGAGGAACATATAGTTAAATACCCCTCAAGGGCCTGTGTGGTAGACGTGGCCACGAGCTTGCAATGTCCTTGACAGACAGTTGGTAGAATCTTGAGGTTGGGTCTCCTAGGAAGAAGTTACTTCCCGGGCGTGGCTCCTACCATGCTGTCCTATCTCCCCACAGGCCCCAAAGCATCAGGGTTCAATGATCATAGCCACTTCACTGTTACTCAATGTCTACTAGGTATGCTATGGCTCTAAATGATTGTGTAAAATTTTTGGCTCATCTTGAACTTTTAATTGTATTTTGGTGTGAGGAAAATAGGACCATTCACACCTACTTTCGCTGGTGTATCTGAGTGACTTGAAATAGAGATTTGCAAGGCCCACGTGACTATGAGTATACATTCGTCTCCTCTGACCCACTTTCCTAGCTTGGGTGTGTTCGGCCCGCAGGTCATGCTCAGACTTGTAAGGACTCAGCAGGTGTGAGGGATGAAAGGCAGGGTTCATCTGAGGTAGGCGTCACTTCAGGTCCCCTGGCACCAACGAAGAACTCCAACCGACAAGGTCAGTTGACAGGAGCCATCCAGGGTGCGGTGGGATACAGGAAGCTACTGCCGTGAACTCACACAAATCACCAAGCAGCCGTCAGACAGCAGTAATGGCTTTTGATTTAAGGTTGAAGGAAGCAGTCCCTGGGGCCACTTACTGTGCTACATCATCCTTTTTGGGAAAGGCTCTCAAGTAACTGCTGGGCAGACCGAGAGGATGAAATTCACGGAGGAAAACGGGCATGAAGTCGAATCTCTCCGATGTGCTCTTTAGCTGTGGACTGGCTTGTGGGAGAAACACAGTTTCTATATCAATTACAGAGAATGTTCATTTCTTCAACCCTTTCTTACGCCCACCTGCCTGTTTCTGTCTTTATCTCCTCTGCCTCTTTATGTCTACACACACACACACACACATACACACACACACTCCCCAGTTCATTGTCAGCAAGCTTCTTTACCTCTTAGAAAGAACTGTGGGTTCTGATGGAAGCAGTGTTGACCTCTAACCTAGATCAAATAGCAGGGTTCTTTCAGGGCTTGGCCACTCTGCAGTCTCTGATCGCCTTCCTTCACCCCCAGGGAGGAAGCCTTTGCTGTCCTGTGAGGGTTAGGTGCTGGCAGCCTCCCCAGGGAGGGAAGGTGGTGGGGTCATGTCTTCGGCAGATGCTCTGATTGTGAAACCAAATGTAGCCTGCTCTCGGCTGCTCACTGCCCCGCAGTGGCAGCCTGGCAGAGGTTCAGAATGACTTGTTGTGGGCTAGGGTTGAGGCATTTATCTCTCCCTAGACAAAGGAGAGCATCCTCTTACCAAACTGATTCGTTCCTGCTGCCGTTAAGGGCCCTGTCGTGGTCCTGCTCCTGAAGCAGCTGCGGGTAACACAGGATCATCTCTTGAGTGCTCTCCTTGTGCCAATCAGAGAGCAGCAGGCACCAGGGGAAAAAAATCAATAAGCAAATACTGGATCTGTGCCCTTGTTGAGCCCCTCCAAATCTTATGTGTTGTTATAAAACCTAACTGTTCCTGGGGTGCTCATTACAGGATGAAGTCATAGAAAGCTAGATTAACGTGGCAGGGTGCCTGTCAAAACAGCCATCAATCAGTCATGGTAGTCCATGCCCGGCTGGGGCTGGAAAAGGATCACAAGTTTGAGGCTATCCTGGCCTACAGAGAGAGGTGGGGAGGGAGGGAGGGAGGGAGGGAGGGAGGGAGGGAGGGAGGGAGAGAGAGGAAAAAGATCCAGCGAAACAGCTCAGGGTGGAAGCCCCAGCCTTAAGACTGATGCCCTGAATTTGATACCATATGTGAACTGAGAGAATGGGCTCCATATGCAGGCCATGTGAGCCCCCACATGTGAACTGAGAGAATGGGCTCCATATGCAGGCCATGTGATCCCCCACATGTGAACTGAGAGAATGGGCTCCATATGCAGGCCATGTGAGCCCCCCATATGTGAACTGAGAGAATGGGCTCCATATGCAGGCCATGTGAGCCCCCACATGTGAACTGAGAGAATGGGCTCCATATGCAGGCCATGTGAGCCCCCACATGTGAACTGAGAGAATGGACTCCATATGCAGGCCATGTGAGCCCCCCACATGTGAACTGAGAGAATGGGCTCCATATGCAGGCCATGTGAGCCCCCCACATGTGAACTGAGAGAATGGGCTCCATATGCAGGCCATGTGAGCCCCCCACATGTGAACTGAGAGAATGGGCTCCATATGCAGGCCATGTGAGCCCCCCACATGTGAACTGAGAGAATGGGCTCCATATGCAGGCCATGTGAGCCCCCCACATGTGAACTGAGAGAATGGGCTCCATATGCAGGCCATGTGAGCCCCCCACATGTGAACTGAGAGAATGGGCTCCATATGCAGGCCATGTGAGCCCCCCACATGTGAACTGAGAGAATGGGCTCCATATGCAGGCCATGTGAGCCCCCCACATGTGAACTGAGAGAATGGGCTCCATATGCAGGCCATGTGAGCCCCCACATGTGAACTGAGAGAATGGGCTCCATATGCAGGCCATGTGAGCCCCCACATGTGAACTGAGAGAATGGGCTCCATATGCAGGCCATGTGAGCCCCCCACATGTGAACTGAGAGAATGGGCTCCATATGCAGGCCATGTGATCCCCCACATGTGAACTGAGAGAATGGACTCCATATGCAGGCCATGTGAGCCCCCCACATGTGAACTGAGAGAATGGACTCCATATGCAGGCCATGTGAGCCCCCCACATGTGAACTGAGAGAATGGGCTCCATATGCAGGCCATGTGAGCCCCCCACATGTGAACTGAGAGAATGGGCTCCATATGCAGGCCATGTGAGCCCCCCACATGTGCACACAATAGATAAATAAATAAAATGTACTAAAATTTTAAATATGTATTTAGAAAACCAAGGAAAACAATCTGAACAATCAACCAACCCAAGTCTGTGGTCAAACATTCCCTCCAGCCTCCCCACCCCACTCCAGAGCTACACACGTAGGAACGAGAAACACCAAGTGGTGAGGATGGCGATGCAGATGTGCAGTCCCTTGTTCTGGTGTCCTTTGGGAGACTCTGGTGGGACTGAGCAACCTGAGGGCTGCTGTGTAGGAGCAGAAGAACCTCGAATGCCCGTGGGAGAAGGTGGGCGATCTTGAGAGACACGGAGTGAGAAGGCAGATGGTCTTGAGAGACACTGAGCACTGCAGGTGATGTCTGGGGCACACAGCACACATGAGATGTGACAAGAGCCTAAATCCATCAGGGTCAGTAGAGAGAAGGGATTTTCACCAAAACCTGAGAATTTAGCCTCCTTTCCCCAAATTCAGACTCTGTTTCTCCTAAGGATGCGCCCCGACTCTTCCTGGAGATTCAGAGACAATCACAGGCTCCTAGTGAGTAGAGTACAGGCTTCCTGGAGATCTGGACTTTGGAAATCCCTAAATGCTACCCCAGCGTTCTAGTCACAGTAGAGATGACAAGCTCTTCACCTGAGAAAGCCACTCATCACTTGGAGAGGGCAGCACACCGGAAATGCAGTGAGCCTTGCTGTCTTCAGTCGGCCGTGAAATGAGCGCTTGAGAGACGGTGAGCTGATGTATATACTCACTGCGACTGCTTGGCTTTGAAGGGAAGGCCGGGGAGAAAGAGTGAGTGTCCTCCAATCATGGGCTGCGATTGGACATAATTAAATTATAGTTTTTAATTGGGCAAGCACTCATGGGGCCCTTATTATTTTTAAAATGAATTGCCTTCTGATTGTTAGTGTGCAGATATGATACACTGAACCGAAACTATTTCAATAAAACATCTTTTTTTCCCCAAGAGCTATAGAAGAATCTCTAGGTCAGACAAGGTAAACCATTAGGAATAAATGCTGACTCATAATTTTCCATTGTAACTAGGAACAAGAAGGAGTGAGTAAGGGAAAACTTTCAACTGTACCCTCCTGTGTTCCCACATTTACCTGAGCTGTTAGCAGACAGCTGTCCTGACCCTCGGGCACAGAGTGCTTGGATCTGATGAGCAGTGGTCGTGTCTGTGTGGCTCTGTCCTGAGCTAGGATTCCTTGCTGCTGTTAAGATCTCCGATGACCTTTGCCAGGATGCCTAAGGTCTGTGCAGGACCACCGGCTTGTGATCTCTCAGATGGAGCTGGCAGTTCTTCCTCCATCTTGAGCCCACCCTGAGAAAAAAAAAAGATCACATGACTGTAGTTATCCGAAAGCCCCATGGCAAGAAGCCTTCTGAATACTATAATTAGCGTTATGGTTAAGTATTGCTTGGATTCTCTGCTTCTAAATACATGTGTCAAATGAGCAAGAAGTCAATTTTCTCTGAAGCGAGACTGAAATTTGAAAATCACGTAGTTCATGATTTGTGAATCTAGGTTAACAACCCATTCATATATTTTTTATCGCCACATGGACTATTGACAACAAAATTTGACTTAAAATGTATATTCCCAGGACTGACTAGAATCTCAGTAATACTGCCAATGAGAAGTATCTAAAAGACTCCATCTAACGGTTTTTTCATGACAACTAAATTTCTTTATAATGCCAGTCCGTACTTAGGCTAAGAACCACCACCCATACTCCTGAGAAATAACACACAAGGTTGACCTGTGACCTCTGCATCTATGCACATACACACACACAAAGTAAGCCAATAAGGTCTACTTCGTACGATGGCTTTCAAGACTAGACCAGACATTAATGTGTCTGGCCTCCAGGTTGACATTCAACAAATGTAGTTACCATATGTCTCTGCTCTGCCGTGCACCAGCTCTTTAACCGTAGGCAAGCAGCTGAGCGTTTCTTCATATATAAAAGAGAACAATATCTGTTATACTTAGCTCACGATGTGGCTATAAAAGTCGGCTAGAATTGCGTGCTGAAGGCTATTGCTGCTCTGCACAGGGCTACACACACATAAAGTGTTGATGAGATCACATTAACAGTTTGAAGCTTTGAGTGAGTGATGCGATTGACCGTGATCTAAGCCCCAGTGGCACCTAGCCTGCTGTCCTACCACTTGCAATGGGCATGTGAGCACAGGTGTCTGACTCATGAAGACTGGTCAAGGACACAAATGTAGGTACTACCCCCCTTCCCGACTCTCTGCTAAAATTTTACCAACAAACCCCTAGTTTTATAGTTATTAACTTTTCACCATTATGATTCTAGACTGGGCAACCTAGCTTTGACAGCATCCTGAATAAATAGACCTAGATTCTGGGAAGGACTCATGTCGTCCAAGCCCACAGTCATATATATATATATATATATATATATATCATTGGAATAGCTATTAATTTATGGTGAGGAGAGTTGCCCCAGGACATTCCCCCAAGGAAATGCAGAAGGAGCTAGTTAAATATTTAGGATGTCTAGTGACTTTAGGCTAAGGTGACTCTAAGTACTCATTCCCACAGAGGAGATATGCTGTCTTAAGGAAGACACGGTGAATCGTCGGGCAAGGCTGTGCTCACTCTTCGCTCTTAAATGGATATCGTCCTTTCAGAGACTCTCCCCTTCTGGCATGACTCAGGCTGTCAATGCCTTCCTAACTTCTTAATAGTCTTACCCTTTCGTGACTCTGCAATGCCTTCAGCTGTGTTAATGTCAAGGCTCAGTAGCCATTCTTTATCTTCAAGAGAAGTTTTGGTTTTTTTCCAGTACTGGAGATACATCTTAGAGCCTCATTCTACCACAAAACAACATCCTCGCCGGGCGGTGGTGGCGCACGCCTTTAATCCCAGCACTCGGGAGGCAGAGGCAGGCGGATCTCTGTGAGTTGGAGACCAGCCTGGTCTACAAGAGCTAGTTCCAGGACAGGAACCAAAAAGCTACGGAGAAACCCTGTCTCGAAAAAAAAATCCTCAAACCCAGGTAGATATTTTCAAAGTGTTAGCCCACTTGCAGAGGATCATTTGGATACATCTTAAAAGAATGAAAACTTATGCCTCCCCAGATCTCCTAACTAAAACTCCCTACTGGTAGGATCTAGAGCCCTGCACTTTAGTCAGATTATAGATATCTTATACAGAGCGGTGTGAGGACTGGGGGTTCCTTTTCACAGTTCTAATGGCGAAACATGTGGACTTCTGGAGTTCCGTGTACTGGTGCCCCTCAGTTCCTGGTTCACGTGGTGGCTCCTTAACATCACTTTGCGTTAGTCATGAAAGAGACCGTGAACTCAACATCTATATCCTCTCTCCCTATTCAAATATCACAGTATTTATTCTCAGAGAGATCATGTTAGGAGGTGTAGCAGGTCGTGAGGATGCAGAGCTTCTGAATGTGGTTCGTACCTTATAAACAGAACAATGAGTGTTCTCTGCTCTTTCTGCAGCGAGAAGCTGGCAGTCTGGAAACTGGGGGACAGACAAACCTGATGCGATGTTGCAGCGTCCAGAACCGAGCACCAGTATCTCCGCCACCACGCCGCTAAAACAGCCCAAGAAGGCAAGGGACCCTGCACTAGCACAAAGGCTACTCCTCCAGACTTACACCTGCTTAGGAAAACTCAATGCTAACTCTAAGTCTGGGTCAAAGCCAGTTCTCCACTCTTTATTTTGGGAAGAGATCATCTGACACTATTATTTCTGGTGGCAGAAACAGAAATGGAATTTGTTTGATGTGGAGTCTCACTACACAAATTACATACGTTTATTATCATCTACAGGAAGCAAAAGGAATGCATTTTAAAAAACATTTCAGACTTATATATGTTGCTGTTGTTGTTGTTGGTGGTGGTGGTGGTGGTGTGTGTGTGTACATGTATGTGTGTGTGCGTGTGTTTGTGCATGTGTGTGTACGTGTGTGTGTGTGGTTTAGTACTCACCACACCGTGCAGGTGGAGGTCTGAAGAGTTGGTTTTTGCTATCCACATGTGATCCCAGAAATTGAGCTCAGGCTGTCAGGTTTGACAGCAAACATCTTTACCCACTGAGCCCTCTCACTGGCCCAGGAATACACTTTGAACTGAAATTGGTACGTTGAGAATCACTGTAGCTCGGTGGGGCTTCAGCAAGGGTGTGCTTGACTCCTGTTAGCTATGTCACACTTGGAGAAGGGAAGCATGAAGTGCTGCCGGTGCCCAGTCAGTAGGACCGGGAACGCCGTTAAACTCTCCTCAAAGCACAGGACAGTCCCTACAAGCAAGCATCATCTGGCTGCAAATGTCAGCAGTGCCAGGCACGGGCCAGCTTCCTTGTGCTGTCTCCACCCTAGTGGGTGGCTGCCCTTTCAGGCCCAGGGCTTGTCTGTGCCCAGCAGTCTGCAGAGAAAATTTAAAGGCCTGGACCATATTAATGTCAAAGGAAAAGAATGAATTCACATGAAGGCTTGCCTTTCGCGTACTAGGAGCTCCATAAAAAAATATTTTAATTAAACAGTGAATAGATGAAAACATTAATTTCACATGTGTTTTAATAAATAACAAGAAGATGGCTTCTCATATATATAACTCGCCCTCGTCCTGAGTGGATGCCAGATGATCGCATGCGTTTTCCCTCTGAATGGATCCAGTGACAGTGCCTTTCACAAAGAAAGGAGAGTGGGTTTCAAATGCTGAATATGTGGGGCTGAAAAAGCCAGCCCCATCCAACCCCCAGGTTTATTTAAAGAATTCAAAGAATTTCAGGGAAATAAAATCATATGGCTTCAAGGTTAATGTGTAAGATTTACAGAAACTGAAAAAAATTACAGCCCAAAAAAGAAAAGTATGAACTTACTGCGTGCCTCTAAATTAGAACGAGAGCTCAAGCAGGTTAATTATAAAAACCCTAATTTAATAGCTTCTCTATCTGCTTCCCGCTACAACCAGCATTTAAACCAGTAACATTTGAGGAGAAATTATAAGTAAGGGACGTTCTGAGCCAAATTTGCTTTATTATGCACACCCAGGTCAAATGCTGAATGTCCTGTCTGCAAATTGGGTACTTAGATAGTTTAATAGTCGTGAAGAGAGTGGAATAGAAGGAGAAGCGTAAGACAGGATTCGATTGTAAGAGCATCAATAGTCGTGAATGATCAGGGAGACTACACAAAGAAGATAAAAGAGCCAGTAGCTAGGGACGAGAGATGGCTCGGTAGGCAAAGTGTCTACTGTGTAAGTCTGTAGACCTGAGTGTGAATCCCCAGCACCATGCAAAGGCCAGATGCAGCAGTGTGTGCCTGTAACCCCAACACTTGGATTGGGGAGCTAGGTGGAATCCAGGGAGCTTGTTTGCCAGCCAGACTAACAGAATCAATAAGCTGTAGCAAATCCTGTTTCAAAAATTAAGTGGTGAGCCATGGAAGAAGATCCCAGACTAGACAAGGCTATGTATATGCCTACCTGCAAGTTTGCATGCCCACTTGAACATGTACATATCACACACACACACACACACACACACACACACACACACACACACACACACACCAGTAACTAATGGGTTCTCATTGTCCCAGCAAAACAAAGGTTTCACTTTTCTGATATCTTTTTGTTTTGTTTTGTTTTGTTTTTTGTTTTTCGAGACAGGGTTTCTCTGTGGCTTTGGAGCCTGTCCTGGAACTAGCTCTGTATACCAGGCTGGTCTCGAACTCACAGAGATCCGCCTGCCTCTGCCTCCCGAGTGCTGGGATTAAAGGCGTGCGCCACCATCGCCCGGCTCTGATATATCTTACTGATCACAGCAAATGCTTCAGCTCCAGCTAAGAAGAACCACAGATATGTAACGCCCCCGACTGAGTCATTATGTGACTCTCAAGCCTGCCCTCTGGGACGTCGCATGCCAAGCCTCCATCATCTGCATTTCTGTCAGCATTTATCTTTCAAGCTCCCACAGAACTCTCACCAAGCTCTGAACGCTCAATGCCTTTTCTAGCCCCAAGTTTTAAAATCTGTCTATCACAGCAATACCCCACTCCTGGTACCAATTTCTGTCTTAATTAGCATTACTGTTGCTGTGATGAAATACTATGACCGGAAACAACTTGGAGAAGAAAGGGCTTACTTCATTCACAGTTCCATATCATACATCATCCTGGAAAGCAGTCACAGCAGGAACTCAAACAGAGCAGGAAGGTGGCTCTTCACAGTTTGCTCAATCTGCTTACAGGCTTGCCTACAGACCAATCTTATGGAGATACTATCTCAATTGAGGGCCCCTCCTCTCAGATGACAGTAGCTTGTGTCAAGTCAGCCATAAAAATAGCCAGCACCTCAGGGCATTTTAACACAGCAACAGGAAGAAAACGTAGGGCAGAGTTCAAGGCCAGCCTGGGCTGCATGAGAGCATGACTCAAAAACCTCCAAAATACAAATATAAAATAGAAATTCCAAATTCTACATTTTTCAGCTCAGGAAACTGGGACATATGCTCAGTAAATTGCTCCAAAACTCAGGCTGTCCTGGTACCGAAGCTCCTTAGCACAAATGCAGGACTCCGGTCTTCCTTCCGAAGGCTCCTGACACTTGAGCGCATTTGTCTGCAGGCAGTCTTGTTCCACATCCACGCCTCCCACTGTGCCCTAAGCTCATCCATCTTCAACCTCTAATGCCTTCAGCCCAATAAATGGTGGGTGAATGAAACTGAGATTTTTCTGGTAACAGTCTGCTCCACTCTGAGATTGTTGACTTACTTATATCAGTGGTCCTCAACCTTTGGGGCCAAACGACTCTCTCAGAAGTCGCCTGGGACCACTGGGAAGCACAGACATTTATGTTATGATTCATAACAGTAGCAAAGTTATAGTCATGAGTAGCAACAAAAATAATTTTATGGTTGGGACCGTCACACCATGAGGAACTATAATAAAGGTTGCAGCTTTATGGAAAGTTGAGAACCACTGGCTTACATGAACCAGCATAGTATATGATTTGTCTTTAAAATTATTTTTTAAACATATGTTCTTCCCACATATAAATGTTCCATAAATGTCATTAAAACCCAATTACATTCTGCCTCCTGATTAAGTTTCATCAATGTACCGTGATGAGCTCTACATACCAATTTTTTAAACAGATACATGTGTGAAAATTTGGAACATGTAAGAGCCCAAATGTAATTTAGTTAATATTAGTTTTTCTTTTTTTGTTGTTCTTTTTAAAAGAAACATTTCCTCTTATTCTAATAGTGATTCTCATTAATCATCTAGGGTATTAATCTAATACCCTAGAAACTAGTAAAAAATAAAATGAAAATGGCCCAAAATTGTACCATAAATTCTAATTATTTTTTTTGAGCAGATTCTCGTGTAATCCAGGTCTCTAACTGGCAATATAGCTGAGGGTAGCCTTGAAATTCCACTCCTCTCCTTGCCATCTGGGTTAAAGGTGTCTAGTACTGTGTTCTGTTTGCCTAATGGGGACTGAACTCAAGGCCTCATTGCTAGCCAGGCTAGAACTCTACCAACCATGGCCCCTGGTTTCTCCCCAACTCTTCAGGAATAAATGCAAGGGACACAGTGTAGCAGCAAAGGGTAAGGTTTTGAGAAGCATGGCTGACTTGAATTATCTCGCCGGACAGTTGCTTGATGTAATTTTGCAGATGGCACAAGTCAGAGGTAAATTATTTGCCAATCAGGCACAGCGAGTAGGGGCTTGGCGAGATGTTGGAACCAGATTTCTCATCTCGAGCACCAGCTAAGGGGGAAGAGCTGAGATCCAGCGCTCTCTGCCTAGAAGGTCGTTTCCTTCATTACTACAATAAGCCACATGGTAAGTCTCAAGGGGGTTTTCGTTCTCCTAATATGTCTCTACTGTATTCAGAATCTGATAAAGCCCTTATTAGCATTCATCTCTTTCAGAAGAAAGGGAGCCGTGGAACTAAAGAGAGGGTTGGAATAATCCATTAATTATATCCGTTAGGCTTCAGTTACAGCTAACAAGGAATATCACGTGACTGCGGTGTGCGCTTGTTCCGAACAATACAGAACACGAAGACAGATAAGATTCAGGGCAAGCATGTCCTTCAGCAGCACCCTGTCGGCAGCGGGGATGAAAGTCATTAAAAGAAAAATTGATTGAGGTATTTTAGTAAACAAAAGAACTCCCCGCTTCCCTGTCAGGAAGTGTATTGTTAGCGCTTTGCTGCTGCTCAGTCGGCTGGAGAACGCGTGTCTCGGCTCCTCTCTTTAGCCTTATTCATTCCCTGTCACTTCTCAAACAAAATTAAAAAACTAAAAGATTGAAGACGATGGTCCTGTTTTATTTGCTTCAAAAGAAACAGGCTGTCGGATTGTGCTCAGACAGTTTACTCTGGCCTTGACGCGTGTGAAAGCGAACCCTGAAGTGGCGAGGAGGTCTCTGGGAAGGAGCCAGGAGGGGCTGGAGCTAAGAAGAGGAGCAGAGCAGGCAGGAAAACAAAGGCCGCGCGGTAAAAGTGAATAACTTCTGCAGTTCTGCAGTTAATGCAACCTCCACATCGTTCCTTCGGTACTGCCTGACCCGCTGGCTGCAGCGGCATCAGGGTGCTGTGTGGGCATGGCCGCTCTGTTATCCTTATTTTACATTGTTGAATTTTTACTCTTGCACTTATAGTACCTTAGGGTTATACTGACTATAATGTTTATTAAGATAAGGAATATTATACACCTGGAATACTTCTGTATTTGGGGCTGAACTACAACACGTTTTTAATTTAAATTAAATTTGTTTTTGAGACCAGGTCTCACTGTGTAGCCTTGGCTGACTTGGAACTCACTCTGTGGACCAGGATGACTTCAAACTTATAGAGTTCCACCTGCCTCTGCCTCTCAAGTGCTGGAATTAAAGGTGTGTGCCACCATGATTAGCTGGAATATTCTCTGAATGTAAGTGTTAGGTTGCAGTAAAAATTAAAACAGTGAAAATTAAAAATTCTCACTCCAAATTGCATGTCAGATTACCATAGGACTGAAAAGAAGCATCTGTGTGGGGTTGGAGGGGGTCAAGGGAGATCAGTTAGCAGGGATTTTATCCAAGAGTGGAGGAGTGGGAGCTGGAAACCAGATGGAAGATGTTTTGTAGAGTGGTTTTCCTGTGCTGGTAGATGAATCCCATGCTATCCCACGGACAGGCAGGAAAGGCCTACCATGGCCCCCAGGCGAGTTGGACAGGGACTTCACCAAACCTAATAGTCTAATTGTGAAAACTGTCGCTTAGAGGTCCAGTTTCTCTTTCCCTGCTCTGAGAACGGTGTCTATGATGGCCTACTTGAAGAACCTTCAGGAGTGTAGACTTTGGTATGGTCTAAGGGGTCCCTGAAGATGGCGCAGTTTCCTGTTTGCTTTATTAGTTTTGTTTCATATGTATGAGTGTTTTGCCTGCATGTATGCATGTGCGCATGCGTCATGCGCATGTCTGGTACCAGGGAAGGTCAGAAAACAGCGTTAGATCCACTGGGACCTGGGTCCTCAGCTGAGCCATCTCTCCAGTTTAGGATGCAGTCAGTTCTACACAGCAGCAGATAAAAAGAGGCTGAAGTCAGTGCAGACGGTGGAGGAAGCAGGCAACGGGAGCATGGATTCCTCATCAGAGTTACGATTTGTTCATTGAGTTCAGTTGTCACCGTGGACAGAGACTAGTAAGGAATCAGTCGGCATGGCCAGCAATGGTGTTAGAAACAAACAACCCACCCCGGTGTTCCATGAAGGGACCAGGAGCACAGTGAAGGTGGCTCACCAAGGCAAGTTCTTTTTCCCAAAAGGGTGTTCCGGAACCCAAAGAGGCCTGGCGGCACCCTGGGTTAAAATAACTTATATCTTTTGCTCCTGACACAGTTGATGTGAGGACGATTCCCAGGCTGATGATACAAGCAGGTCATACAAAGGGGAAGGAAAATCCAGGAAACAAGAGCTCTTACTGAGCTGGCCGCCTAGGACAGAAAAACCAAAATCAAGAACCTTGTTTTTCACGAGGGTATGTCTAACAATTACTATGTGCTCTCCCCCTCCCTCCCTCCCTCCCTCCCTCCCTCCCTCCCTCCCTCTCTCCCTCCCTCCTTCCCTTTCTGTCTCTGCCTCTCTGTAACTCATGTGTGTGCACACATACATGCGCGCGCGCACACACACACACTCACACAGTTGTAAGCAAACAGCAAGTCAAGAAAACTCAGACATCACACCTCTCCCCCTGCCATACCAGACAGGTGGGCAAGTCCAGTTCCCTTCTTCTCAGCTTCCTCTTGCCCTCTAGCAAGAGGCTGGAGGAAGAGAATGCCTGTGGCAAGGGGGAGTCTATTTCCTGGACTCTTGGATCTTCCCTGCCACAGACCAAAGGGTTGGAGTGTGAAGAGATGTATTTCTTCAATGTAGCATTATTTCATTTAAACATACGTAATCTTTTGACTATTTTGGCGAGGCTTTTATTAAACCTAAACCACATTTTATAGCTCGAAGTGATAAGGGAATTTATTTCCTAAGAGGATTCTGAAAAGTATGTGTGTGTGCATGTGTGTGTATATATATGGTATGTGTGTATGATGTGCATGTGTTGTGTGTGTGTGTGATGTGTGTCTGTGGTGTGTGTGGGGTATATATGGTGTGTGTGTGTATGTTTGTTTCAGCAGACGTGGTTGGTAGGATCCATGCCCTGTTAACAGGACTGTAACTCACCAGCCCTGAAGAGAGAAGGGGAGGGGGGAATGGAAAGAATAAAAGAGAAAGGAAATGTAGCTCAATTACTGGCTGCTTCCTAACATGCCCAAAGCCCTGAGGTCAGTCCACAGCAGATAAGGCAGGTATGGTGGTCTGCACCTGTAATTCTAGCATTTGGGATGTTGAGGAAAGAGGATCAAGAGTTCATGGTCATCCTCAACTACAGTGAATTCAAGGTTGGCTTATGATGCCACAAACCAAACAAGCTAGTGTAAGTTAGTGCTTAGATATGAAGACCGTGGCTTCTTGCTTGTGTGGAGGGGAGAAAAAAGAGCACTCAGCTAGCATCGAAGCTGAATTGAAAAAGCCTATGGGAGTCTTTGCATATGCAAGTCTGAGAAATATCATGTAACTACTGAATTATGGTGTTTGTCATTCCTAGTGACAAGCTGGCTTTTCCCCTTCTCGTTTAACAAACTAGCTTTCCTTGGAACCTTTCGGTTTACATTTCAGGGCTAAGCTTGCGTCATGAGCAGCGAACAGCAGTGAAGGTCGTGGCACGATTCTTCTCGAGATGTTCTCGGTCTTGCAGAGGATTCCACACGCAATTGGACCGTCGTCTAGCTTAGTGCCTGTGACAGGAACTGCTGCGGATGGAGGACGTGTTGGAGAACAGGGTATACTCATATTCACGGAAGACTCCTGACTTTAGGGGCTCGCTTGCCTCCCAGCTCACTTTTTCCTCCGGAAGTGTCCAAGAGCTCTCTACAATAGGGCTGACGATTTTTCTGTAAAATAACTTTTTCCTTCTCTTGCTCTAGAAAAAGCTGCATAGATGGGCCTGGGGGGGAGACGGCTGGGGATAAGGCTGAATGTTGCTCTTGCAAAATTAGGTTCTAATGTGCACAGCAAGTGGCTCACAGCCTATAGCTCCAGTTCCAGGGGATCCAGGAGGGCACTCACCCTTGAGCTCATACCCACCCACATACATAGACGTAATTAAAAATAAATCCTTAAGAAAAAGAAGGTAAACCTTAAAGCATGATGATCAGCAGCCATGCAACTGTTTTATTTCCTTCCCAAAATGTTCTGCATATAATTATGCACAGATTTTATGTATACAATTATGCACATATTTTCTGCATGGATCAGGGTTTTGGGGGGAGGTTGGTTTTGGGGGATTTTTGTTTGTTTTTTGCCTCTCTCCTGGAACATCTGAAGCTAAGACTAATGTCTATTTTAGCTACTTAGAGATTCAGAAGGGTGCTATGTTCCCAACCGCACACACAATCATATAGTCCACAGTTTACTTTGTTTTGCAGAGAGTTGGTTTTCCTGGTGTAAAGTGAATTGTTATTCACAGTTTCTGTGTCTTCGTTGTCAAGGGAAACATTGCAGACATTTTAAAGAAGGCTTTAGGCAATGCTTTCATCCTTGAATCTTTGGAGAGTTATAAAAGCAAAAGATTACTGAACCTGGAAGGAACCAATCGTGAAGATATTGCTTCTGCACATAAGCAAGATTTCCTCTTGGATCGTTAAGTTATGGAATAGAAGGACGGCATTCTGGGCGTTGGAGAAAGGTGGGTAATGTCTAAACCAAGCGAGTAACGTTTTTACAGTTCCCGTATAGCGACAGTAGTTGAATTTAATGGGCTTTTCTCACATTCTAAATATAAAGATTTTCTGACTATGCACCAGGCATTTAAGGAGAAAGCACATAGAATGAATCAAAACTTTAAAATTGTGATTTGTCTTTATTTGTTCTCTTTAGTGGTGTACTTTGGGTCGGGGTGCCAGGGATTCACTTTGCCACGTGGTTCTACGCTCCTAGAATCATATAAACACACAGATGATCACAAAGGAGGAATTGATCCTTCTCTCTCCCTTGCTCCTTCCTTCAAGCCTTTTCCTGTAACCAAGGTCCCCAAGGTCCCCCAGCTTTGGCCAAGCTCAGACCAAAGGCAATGACTTTCTCCACAGCTTATTCTCAACCCTTGACGCTGGCCATCATTTTTGTTCGGGTCCTAGGATCTGACAAGTGTCTGTCTAATCCTGGATCTTCTCATCATCTGGCTCCACTTCTTGTGGTAACTGGGCCATCTTCAGAACCAACTCCTGAGCCACTCTCTGGTTTTATACCAGAAGGAAAACCCTCTTATTATTGAGCAAGCTTAAATCAGACAGAAACACAGCTATTCATACAGACTTGGGTGACTTCTCTTATATCTTTTCCCATCGTCACTTTTTTTTTTAATTTCCTAAGCACATAGTGTATATTCAGATTTTTTTTACTATCCTGCCTTTTATTCAAAATGACAAAACAATCCTTCTAGTATAGTCTCTGTAACTGTCATGTTTATGACCATAAACTATTGTCTAATGGAAACATAAAAATATATGTGGCCACCTGCCCTGGTGGTAAACATCTGCCCTACAGCTCCTCCCTTTGGGGTCATGTCTTCTTCTATGCAGGGGTCTGTGTAGATCTGCTGACCACAGCATTTTCTCTCCCATGTTGAGCTACTCAGGGGCAAGAGGGGACTCACACCAAGCAGTTACTCACGGCCACTTGATAAAAACGTCTTGAGCACCATATCACAGTTCTTAGGTGTTGGTAGAAGGTGGGTGTGTTCGCTAGTTGTCTTGTTGCTGTGACGACTTAAGGATTTAGCTCACGATGGTGTGAGGTAGGCGAGCAGTGGTCAGGAACCCAAGATGGCTTGTCACATAGCAAATGCAGTCCGGAAGCTGAGAGCGGAGAGGACAAAGGACGTGGGCCAGGCTACGAAGCTTCAAAGCCTGCCTCCAGAGAACTATTCTCTTCAGAGAATCTCACTTCTTGAATCTTCTATGACCTTCAAAACCATGCCACCTGCTGGGGCCAAACTTGAGACTAACAAGGACGTTTCACATCCACTCCACAAGCCATTTTAAGACCTGAATTAAAAGGAAAGCTGCCCCTAAGTCCTCAGTACCAGGAAACTCGGAGCTAGACGGAGCTTAGTTCTGATTCATCTTTGTGCCATTTGCGCAGAAACTGTTTTCTGCCATTTTCCTTTCCTGAATATAGTTAGGTTTGTTTGTGTTCTCTGCCACCAAGAAAATCTATAAATGATAGACAAGTTGCAGGCATTATGCTGATCTATATTATTTTGAATACTCCTGTGACAAATATGTGTGAATGCGTGTGGGACTATGGTTTTTTAGATATTTTACATAATTTCCCACCAGTGGAATTACTTAGTCAAATAGTATTAGCATTTTTCTGATTCTTAATATAAATTTCCCAAATGCTTCCTAAGAGGATTATACTAATTTACATTTTTTATTATATGTTGCTGAAAATATTACCAAAAATTAGATTCTGTTCAAGAGGACCTCATAAGAGATGATATATCTCAAGTACCTAGAACACAGAGTATTTTCAACTCAGCATGACGATGATTTCATTGAGTTATTTACTGGCCGAGTTATGGGCAACCCTCTATTGATGAGTTAATTCTGTAAAAGTCTAGGTAAGTAAATAGATTGCTTGCTCGCTCAAGTAACTTCTGTGCTTAAAGAAAAACGCTGGCCCTCACCAAGTGTTTAATATGCCCTTTTATTAACAAAGTCATAAAACTGTCCTACTGTTATTTTATAGCTAAGGAAGGGAAGATTTATACCTCTGTACATCTTCCCAGCAAGAGAAAGGTGTCCATGGGGCTCAAACCAAAGCCTGTTCTTGAGCCTGCCATGTAGAATTGAATCACCACTGTCTGTTCCTGTAGAACACGGAAAGTCAGGTTGGAGCCTTGACTTCACAACTTAGTAACCATATAAAGCTGAGGAATCCACTCAATCTTTCTGAATCTTTATATTCTAATCTATAAAACTAGAGTGATAATTCCACTCTGCCACCCCTAGGACCTTACAAAGACCGTGAGAAGCGTTACACATATGTGAAGCATGTTTTTAAGGAGGTAGGCACCATGCACAAGTGTCCCTCACTGTGCTAAAGGACCTAAGACCCTGGGACTGAAATATCACTCTTGGTTTTCCCCTCGAGTTCTGAAGCCATTGGAATTCTGACAGGAGTTCCGTGGAAGAGGATGGAAGATCCAGAAGGCCTGAAGAAGGTGGCTTCATTGTGTGGCCTCAATGGGTTTCCTGCACTTCATGACCAAACGAGAGGACAGAGTCACCACTGTCGCAAGCAGAGCAGGCCACACAGGACCTTTTATAGCCCGGTGGTGGAGAAGGTCAGATAAAGACAGACTTCTCCAAAATAACAGGGCCGTGAGCCACAGTGGGCCAGGTCCTCCCTGCTGACAAATGACTCCGTAATGAGATTCCGGATGAAGCCGTGACTAGCCACAGGAGCAGAGACTGGGACAGCCTCCTAGGCTTGACTTCCTGGGATTCTTCACGGCCATCCGAGATTTGCAAGAATAAGGCTTCTCTCCTAACAGCAGAGTCATCGTGTCTATTAGTAACAAGAACGCTCTTAGAAAGAGTGCAGGGAAGTCCTTGTCTCTCTCTGCCTCCTACTTGGCTGAGCTGTAGACAGCCGTCTGTGAGAGCTGTGGAAAACGCTGTCATTTCTGCACTCACTCCCTAGCTCCCCGTCCTGTAACCATGAGGCTTTTAAAAATATTATCTAAAAGTTTTGAAATATGCTTCTTATAAAATACAGCTCCGTGTCCAAACTGGCTTGTTTCCTGATCACCTTCTGGCAATGTTGGGGATGTTCACTCTCTCTCTGGGGTCTCCCCTTCAGCGAGAGCATAGATGGGGCCTCGCTTGAGCAGCGTATCCCAGCGGAAGGGCATTAGGAAGCATGAGCTAATTGGAACTTTGCGATTAGCTGTCATGGATGCTGAGCCTGTCAATAGTGCTCAATAAAGCCAGGAGGCCAAGCATTTCCTCCTGCATACTGATTGCTGAATCCGATGTCTCAGCACGGAAAAGCTTTCTAGACGCTTGGTTTCAGTGTGATGCCTCTTGGCCCATAAGTGGTTAAAATCCCTAGGTGCTCTTTGATGATTCTGGAGAATTCTTCATTTTGGCTGAGGTGGTGGTCCCTGGTGATAATAGTTTTGTCCTCCAGTATACACGAACCTCTCTCTGGTCTCTGGTCCCTGCATCATTACAGCTGATCTTCCCGCGCAGGCATCTCTTCCCGGGCTCCTAGAACAGTAAGTGCATACTCTCTCCACTTCAAGGGTGGGGGCATTTCCCATCTTTCTCCTTGCCCCATCTCACTTTCCACTGTCCCCCAAATGAGTCCAGGCCTTATTCTCCATGCCCTACCATCCTGATGAGCACGAAAGAGGTTGTCTGGGGGCTACCCTGCTTTCTTCCTTCTGAAATTCTGCTGTTCGACTTCTTTTTTTCAAAAAGGATATCTTATTTTATTATGCTGTGCATGTATGCGCGTGTGCAGGTGCAGGAGAGGAGGGCATTGGGTGCCCTGAAGCTGAAATGATAAGAGTTTGTGAGTCCTCTGTAAGCATCTGAACACTGAGCTCTCTCTCTAGCTCCCACTGTCCCTATTCAGTTCAGGATGTCATCGTCTCTTTTTTCCGTAAGTGCTTATTTTGGCTAAAGTTAGCCAAAGTCTCCTCGCACCCAAGGACTGATAAAACACCAGCTTGCGCCGGTGAATGTTGCTTTCAAACCTGTGCAGTTTCTCCTGTCTGGTAGAGAACTACAGTCTTTAGCATTGGCTTCCTCTGTTTGGGTAACTTCTGTTTGTGTGCATGTCTCGTCTCCCCAAATAGAGTGTGCTCGTATTCAGGACGTTGGACCACGTTCTATCCATCTGTGGACGCCATGCCGCACCTGGCATTGCCTTTCACAGAGGAAGTACATGACAGACATTTCTTGATGGATTATTCCATTTTTCTCCTATTTATATTCCCAGTTGTGTCCCATCATTTCAAACATCTCCACAGAGGTACTAGAGAAAGCCCAGACCTTCGCCTACTGTTATGACTGTCTCCTTGTTGCAGTGAAAAGGGAACCCAGAAAGGCAAATCTAAATCCTGCTTTGATATCAAGGTTTTAGCCTCTAACACCCCATGGCTATGGGGACTATGGCTCCATCATTTCTTGGTCTGTGTGACTACCCTAGGCTTCCTATGAGGAAACAAATTCCTCTAGTAAAGGGGTCAGAGCAGAGGGGAAAATAGCTTTGTAATTTGATCAGAGCAGAATGCGTACTGATTATGTTAGTGTGTTTATGACAAGCATATCATTATATGTATGAGGAGAAGAGAATGAAAGCCAGATTGCTGTGTGTATTATTCAGGACTCTTGGGTTGCGTGTGACAGAAACTCGATTCAAATTAACCTGCCAAAAGGAAAATATATTGGTTTGTGTAACCTTCCAGATAGGTCAGGTGGAGAGGACTTCACTCGGATTAATCCATCACGGCTCACTGTCTTTATCTGAGGGATTCATGGTGCTAGTGCGGTCTTAGAAGGGATATGGGTTGAGTTGGGGGTAGGGCTGAGCAGACAAGGACAAGGCTTCCATGAAACGTTAGAAGCAATTTCCCTCGAGACTGTCCTATATTCTTTAAGAGTGTCCGCAAAGCAGCTCACAGTGGGAAAGAACGGTATTAGCGGTGCTTGTGTCTTGAGCTCTGTACCTTTTCTAGTTCATGGGCTGCTGGTTCCCAAGACTGCAAATACCTCATGAAAAGCTGCTCTAATCCCGCTCCCACCTGGACTCTGTATGGGGTTCTGTCCCTTCCTTTGCTTTGTCCTTCTGATGGTTGCCTTTTTCCAGACCTCTGGACCTAAGGCTCCCAGCCTTGCTTTTGTTTCCATTCTGAAGAACAATATCTTCAGATTACCTTGGACCAAATCAACCGCAGCCACTGAGTCATGCTCCCAGAGTCCTTTGCCTTAGCCCACCCAGGTCACACACTCAGAAAGCAAGTGACGTCATTCAGAGCAGGCACTCTAGTGAACTTTTGGGGGGGGGTATGTTGCTAATTATTCATACTTTGGAACTAAATTTACTGAAACACTACCAACCAAGCTGCTGACACACCGTGGTGGGGCCTCCTGAAGGTGGGTATCTAGAAATCTGTACTTTGTACAGTTCACATAGTCTCCTAAAGGTCTGAGAAGGTTTGCATATGATGCTTTCATATCCAAGGAGTTCTGTGTGTGGCTGATAGGATTAGTATTGCCCCCAAGATCTTGTTGGCTTCTGATGGCCAGTTTCACAGTTAAGGAGAGGTTATAGAATCTCTTAGGAGATGTTTGGCTCATGAGGACCAAGACCTCCTGAATGGATTAATGTTCGCCAATGGGAGTGCGCCCTTGAAGGCGAGACTATCCGTGGGATTTTTGTGCTCACAGACATTGCCTTGTCTGTCCACTCTTCTGCCACGCACTAAGGCAACGCCAAATCTTCAAAAACCCCAGCACAATGCTCTTGGGTCTAACTAACTTGGATTACTGTGCTGGTTACTGCTGAGTCACCTGGGAAACCACCCTGTGGACATGCCTGTGAGGAATTAGGTTCACTGATGTGGGACACTAGGGAGCCCCATTCTCTGAGCTTGGGTCCAGGCTGTACACACAAGGCAGAAAACTAGGTAAACACTAGCATTCTTTGCTCTCTGCTTCCTTGACTGTGGGCCCAGGATGGCCAGCTGCCCCAAATACCTACTACCACGACTTCCCTCCTTGGATGGACTCAGGGCCAAAGCAACCCTCTCTTCCCAAGTAGTTTTGTCAGGACTTTGTCTCAGCAGCAAGCAAAGTCAGCCAGCCTTTAAAACCGGGAGTGGAGCAGACTCTTTTCTTCATAAATGACCCAGTTTCTGACACTCAGTTACAGCATTGCCAATGGCCTGAGATGTGATTTGTGCTATACAGCCGCAGAAGAGGAAACCATCTATTCTCTGTGGCTAGCCTTCTGTCCTTCCAAAATCACCTAAGTTTGCTGCTGATGACTTCAGAAATATCCATACCTGGATTCCCAAACCATCAATTGCCGTAGTGAGCATTCTGTCAGCTCAGCTACCTCCTGCCCGGGGAGCCCTGATGCCTGGGGTAAATTACAAGAGAGAAAGAAAAAGGATGAGCTTCTCAGATAAAACTCGTTTCTTCTTCTTCTTCTTCTTCTTCTTCTTCTTCTTCTTCTTCTTCTTCTTCTTCTTCTTCTTCTTCTTCTTCTTCTCCTTCTCCTTCTCCTTCTCCTTCTCCTTCTCCTCCTTCTCCTTCTCCTCCTCCTCCTCCTCCTCCTCTTCCTCCTCCTCCTCCTCCTTCTCCTCCTCCTTGTCCTTATTTCTCCTTCTCCTCCTCCTTCTTCTAACAAGCCCCTACTTTTTTGGCACAATTATTTTGAATCTACTGATGATTTGAGCAATTTTCCTGTAAGTCATTCACATAGGTTCCCTCTCGTGAAGCATTCAGCTGCACTACCACGCATCTGTCTATTAATGAGAGCTGTGCTCCTTGAGTGAAAATGTTTTATGGACATCAAGGCTCTTGGCTTACATATCAAGGGGCATTGAACACTATGATTCAGAAACGGTTTCCTAACGACTCCTGAGTATAACAAATTCACTGGGTTAGGTGAAATAGGCCGAACTGTCGATTTTCGTGCTCACTTCTAACAAGGAAGTCATTCTTAGCCAAGGAACAAAGGAGTACTGTCTATGCAATTAAAAGAACAGGTTGGCTTCGCTCAATATGGAAACAAAAGAAACCACTCAAGAAACACGGCATTTCTTTAATTAGGCAATTGAGATTCTATTTAAGATAACTTGTGATTTTTTTCTTTATGATGGGAGCTATCTTTGATTCAAGTGGGCAAGGTTGACCTCTGGTTTTTGCACCTATATGGAGAATTGGTTTTATCCTAACCACTCAGACGGTGCAGGCACTGAACTGAGTGCCCCTCTTTCTCGTACTGCTCTAGATGGTGCTTTATCTAGGAACTACCTGTTCCGATTCATTAAATATGCCATGGCCCACCCTGGTAATTGTCCTCTCATTTGAGACGCGTTTATCTTCAGGGAATTAAATAGTCAACTTCATGCCTTCGGGGATAAAAGCAGTCTGACTCCGAAGCTCTTCCAGAGAAAGAGTTTGGATTCTTTGAAGAATGTCCCTGCCTTTTATCCAAACCTACTCAATTGTTAATTCTATCCATAGCTCCAGGAGACCTGCAAGGCCGGAGGGGCTGTATCCTGACCCATTTCTAGCAGAGGAGAGCAAAGTGTTTGTGGCGAGCCTGACCTCATGAAGGCTCGTTAATGCCCTTAGCTGTAACTGTGAAGACCTTTCAAGAAAAATACACACACGCATGCACAGACACAGACAGACACGCTACCGTCACCATGGTGCTCAGCCATTAATATCTAGTCCAAGCTGTTTCCCTGGAATGTTGAATCCAGCATCCCCTCTAAAGCGTGAATGCAGAGGACTTAGATTGTGAAAGTACTTCAGCTTTTGATTAACCGTTGGATGAGGGCCAGTTAAATTTTTAAATCTGAATGAGATTGCTGACTCAGGCCCCAGCAGCATAATGGACTCTCGTGGAAAGGGTTTCTGGTAACCGATGTCTAGAGAAACGAGTTGACATACCATTGGCTCAGCCTTTCAGCTTTCATCTGAAACAGAATATGTAATTTTGGAATCCAACCAGTCTCTTGAAATTTTCAGGTAAAATTAAATTTAGAGAAGCTGACACTTAAGTGCTCCGAAGAAAGGGAAGCTCGGCGGCTCTGTGACTGTCGCCTTATCCCTCTGAAGCTTGTATTTAATTATGTTTATTGCATTTAAGGGCTGCTGGAGCCACAAATCTGCTGATAACTGAATCTGGAATGGCTTGTGGGAGGTTCTCAGGATGTAGCAGAGACTGGTGCGATCTGAGCGTTATTTTTAACCATGGGTCCTCTCTGAGCTCCTCCTCATTTTCATCTTTTTTTCCCGCATCACTAATAGGAACAAACTGTGACTTTGCAGAAAGCCTGACTCGAGAAAATCTGAGAAAACTCCTTGACCTAGGAGGCAGCTCCACAAATTAAGACCAAGGAATCTAGACTTTAGTGGATGCACCCACTGTCTTTCGGGAGTGTCCCTAGAGCTGACCGTGGGTTCTCTTTGGTATCTTGTGAAAGAGTGTAAACAAAGTCCTTAGCTCTCCTTCCCAGCCCAGTGGGTTTTTTTTTTCTAAGATGGCAGTAGTTGCAAAGAAGAAGGGAGCTGTAGCTATTTGGAATATAGGTGAGTCCCTTGCAGTCAGTTCCTGAACATCCCCTGGGTAGCCAGTCTTTCCAATTAGGTTGTGGGTGCCTCAAAGACAATTGTTTGTTTTGTTTTATATATGTCTGTACACACACACACACACACACACACACACACACACACACACACGAGATAGGGTTTCCTTATGTGGACCATGCTGGCCTTGAACTTGCGGTTCTCCTGCCTCTTCATTTTGAGCACTGGGATTACAAATGTGCGCCATTCCCACTGCCCAGCAACTAAATCTTTTGTTCTTCCATATTTTTTTGCCACTCCTCTGCCTGGCAATTCAGAAAATCTGTTTTCAGGTGATTTTAGTTCTTTTTCTTGAAACACGCAGAGGGCAGTTTTCAGTTTCTTTCTCCTCATCCATAGATGTGAGTCCCCTCCTTGAAGTCTGCACCGGCCACCACTAGCATGCTGCATGTATGACTGCTCCCTGGAACACTGCTGGACAAGCGCCCTAGGCTGGGTCATAGTTACACCAATTCTCATTCCTTGCACCTCTCCCTCCTCCCTTCTCTGTCCCCATTTCCGTCACAGTCAGTTTTTAGGCCTTGTGTGAGGATGGGACTGTAACCTATGAATTCAGGAAACTATAGGGGTTCAGCATCCTACCAATAGGAGCAAAGCAGAGGAAGCTTGTCCACACAGAATGAAAATTCACAGTCGAGAAGACAGATGACAGCAATCCTGGCAGCCTTCTGATGGATTCCCATGGGTCCAGCAGCCCAGATGTCTTCCTTTATGGGCACTGCGGTCCTGACCCGTAAACTGACACTATCTTCTTGACAGCTACCTGAAGTTTGTTGTTGTTGTTGTTTGTTTTCTGTTTTTGTTTTTTTCTTAAAGCATAAACAATTTTAAATGATACAAAATCTCTGCTGTACAAACAGTAGAATGATGGCTGCCTGGGGCTGAGAAGGAGCGGGTAATCATTACTACACGGTTACACTGTTAGTTTGTGCTTTCTTTTTGTTTGCTTTGTGTTTTGAGATGGAAACAGGGTCTTATACAGCTCATGCTGGCTTTGAACTTTTAGTCAAGGCTGGTTGTGAATTCCTAATTCACAGATGTGTGTCTGTGCACCGTGGGAAGGCCTGGTACCTGTATAGGTCAGAAGAGGGTCTGGACTCCCCAGAACTGGGATTCCAGGAGATTGTGCTGCTGCATGGGTGCTGAGACTCAAACCCAGGTCCTCTGTCAGAGCAACCAGTGCTCTTAACCGCATCCTAGCAGATAAATACACACATAGCTTTCTGTGTATCTATTGTGTTCCTTTGCAAGTCTATAAACTGTTTTATGATGGAGACTGGGCCTCATTACCCCTGCATGCTGTGTTCCTGGTAGACTTTTAATAATGCTTCATGGATTAAGTCAGAGGTGAAGATTTGCCAGATTTCCCCTTAAGACTTGAAGAACTGTTATAGGCTTCAATATTTATTGAACACTTAGCATTTGCCAGATCCTATGCCAAGGTATTTATTTATTTATGCTTATGTTACAGTTTTAACTATGTATTTTGTGAGCTACTGTGTGGTGTCTGCACAGACATGGAAGTCAGTTCTCTCTTCACATCATGTGGGGTGTGGGGGTTGAACTCAGGCCATCAAGGTTGATGGCAGGAACTTTCCCTCTCTGAACCATCTTCCCATCGCAATGACAAGGTGTTTTGTTCTGAACATGGTTTACATACTACATTTAAACACCCTAACTGTCATGTTAAACAGGAATGATTATATTATCCTCACTCTTACAGATGAGGAACGAGGACACACATAGATAACTCACCGAAGATCATGTCTATTGGTAGCAGGCAGAATCAAGGGGACTAAATCTGGTTCCTAAGCCTATGCTATTTCTACTTCATCGCTGCACATCTGTTTCTATTATTACTGAGTTTCTTGCCTGGTTTGGTGAGTGAGTGTGAGCGTGTGTGTGAGAGAGTATGTGTGTGCGTGTGTATGTAGTGAGCATGTGTGTGCGTGTGCATGTGTGAGTGTGTGTGTGAGAGAGTATGTGTGTGCGTGTGTATGTAGTGAGCATGTGTGTGCGTGTGCATGTGTGAGTGTGAGCGTGCGTGTGCATGTGTGAGTGTGTGTGAGCATGTGTGTGTATGCGTGTGCGTACGCATGTGCATGTGAGCGTGTACATGTGTGAGTATTATAATCTCTGCAAAGGCAGGAACTCGTACGCTGTGACGGCTCATCAGATGCCTATTGAAATGTGGAAGAGAAGGGGAGTTGAAGGGATACGATGGGAGGAGGGCGGCACCAGAGGAAAGAAAGAACCGTGGGTGGAGCTTGGCTAACTTATGAGCTTAGCAGGAATCAAGCTCGCAAGAGAATGGACTAGAAAAACACCAGCTCATCATTCTGAAACATATTCCCAACAGCATCGATCGCTTTCCTCGAGGGAGTGATTCAACTCCATGTCCACTCTTGGATGATAGTTGATGATAAATATTCTCCAGCTCAGCTCTCTCATGTGCAGGGTACCTTGGCTTCCAGCCTGACTCTCACAAGACTTTTCTTTCTGTCCAGCAAATGCTGAACTATTGCTCTTCTTAACCATCGAGTCTCCAGATAAAAAGCAAACATGGTGATGACCAGTCCTGCCCTCTGGTAGTTCGTGCACCGAGAACTGGCCGCGCGAACTGCATTTATATACAGTGTGGATGGACGTAACTCGTGGCTGTATTTCCTGTAAGTTATGCTGTTGGGACACTATTTCTTTGGTTGTATTTTTCTCCCTGATGTGTCTTGATTTCTTTACTATAAATTGGAATATTAAGATGGCTGTAAGAATTAAATAAGTTTATGTATATGTGCTTCACACAGTACCTACCACTCAAAAGACAGTAGCCATTGTGATTGTTGGTGGTGGTAGTTAACAATTTCCTGACTCCTCATGAGCCATCCTGGAAGAAAGTAGCCCATTAAACCTGATTCACTATGAATCACCTGGAACCTTTTCATGGTATTTCCCAAAATGATGGTTCACCATGAAGAGGAACAGATAGAAATGGCTTGCTATAGATTTGGGCTCTGGAAGAGAATCATCATGGACCCAGGAGCCATGTGAGGAGAAACAGACCTCTGATCCACATGGGACAAAAGACAAATTTAATGTATATTGGGCCACAGGGACTTTCTTAGAAGGGTGCTGAGTAGCAACAAGGCCCAGGGAGAAGAGTCTCTCCTTTCAGTCGAGTTCACCCAGAGTCTTCTGGATTTTACCCCTCCTTTCTGCAATCATTTGTGCACCAACGTGATGATGGCCATTGTGTGCCTTCTGCATCATGAGTGTGTGTGTGTGTGCATGCGCGTGCAAGCGTATGCACAAGTGCAAAGCTGCTTTTCCAGCTTCAAACTCCGTCAAAGAGTCCCAGGGATGATGAACAATTATTGGCTAAGCCTGAGTCAATGCTCATCCCTGGAGAAATCACTTTGAGGAGGGGACTTCAGGATCAGGATGAACAACTTCACAGCACACACACACACACACACACACACACACACACACGCACACACACTAGTGCAAAGCAGGAACCAGTCAAGCAGAAAACAACATACCCTGCTGACCTTGCAAGTATGTGGGTCTTGCATTCAGAGCCAAGATGGACTTGAAGACTGTCCCTTGGGCACATAAAAAACCACATTCTTACAGCTAAAAAAATTTCCATTCTCTTCTGAGGAGTTTCCATGGAGAAGCTAGCGTTGTGAGAGAGTAGGAAGGAAACAGCTTGTGTCATTGCTCACCAGAGCCTGTCTACTGCTCTCCTTCACGGCTGCCCACAACTCACACGGTGCTCCTTCCCTGACCTCCGCGTGCTGCTCACATTCTCTTTCCGAATCCTTCTTTGTAGAGAGGTGAGCTGAGCAGACTGACTTGATCATGAACTAATTTAGTTTGTAATCATATACCTGGAAAAGAAATGTCAGACGTCCACCGTCACTCCAGATAAGAAACACGAAGAACACAGAGCCCTCTTCAGCCGACCACAGCTCTCTAGTTATCCACAGATAAGCGGAACTCCTGCAGCATAAGCAAAGGGAGAACACACTGAGGAACAGTGTCTGATGTCAGCTGTGACCATGGAGGTTTGCTCTGGGAACACCACTGTGGCATCTCTGCACTTATGGAGCGGGATATGAGGGCTGGCGTCCAGCCTCTAAAACCAGCATATATGTGTCGGGTTGACGGTTAGGGGCTGAGACGATGCATCGCTGGTCGAGTTTCCCTTACCTGGAACACTTGGCATCAGAAGTGCCTGGATTTTTGACCCCTCCCCCAACTTTAAAATACTTACAAACCCATGAAATACTTGTGGGATGGGACCCCAGCCTAAGTGCACAAATATCGCTTGAACTTCACAAACATTTTCTCCAGATAGAATGGGGGTCATTTTCTGAAGTATTTATATTGCCTCTGGGTTTTAACTGTGACCTCTCCTATGATGGCAGTGACAAGGCTTTCCCGGTCTAGGTTGTGCTAACACTCTAAACACATCAACCTTGGGAACAGCCCAGATTTCACGTTTTGAGGTTAGGGGGTGCTCTGGTTGGAGTGTCATCTCCCTGCTTTCTAAGTTCGGCCTCTATAATGATACCATTTTGGGGACCCTGGCTGTTGCTCTTTCTTATTTGGCAAGGATTGGACTTAGCAAGAAACACTGACTCTTTTATTTACAGTATGCAAAAACAGTTTCCCGTGTGGTTTCTACACTGTTTTAAGCCTCCACACCAGCTTGAAGAGTTCTCCCCATTTCTCAGGAGGAAAAAACACGGACCAAGAGTTGGATGGTAGATTTAGCGTCCAACATCAGAGCTTCCAGAGTGCCAGCTTGAGCCAGTTTGGGGAACTGAATCTATCTCCTGCACCTGAGGGGATTTGGAAGCATGTGGCCCAGAAGCACGGAGATGAAACACTGTTCTAGGCAGCAGTTCGGCTAAGCAGTGGGAAGCTGAAGCAGACATTGTATGGTAGTGAATTAACCCATCCGAAAAATAAATATATAATAATAAAAATAACTTCATGCCAGGGGGTTTACATGTTTTACCTCAGTTACCCTTCCTTTAACTTTAGAAATTGGTGCTGTTGTCCTTATGCTGCGGACTCAAACCAAGACCATTCCTTTCTTCTCCTTCTTCCTTTGCTGGGATTGAACCCAGGACCTTACACATCTTGGGGAAGAAGGATGCTACCAAGCCACACCCCAGCCACTCCCCAGTCATTCTCTTCGCTCTTTTGCATAATTGGAAAGAAAGAGTAGACTTACATAGGAGGGATTCAGGGTACATTCTTGACTTTGAGTGAATGGTGGCAGCTTTTAATAACTACTCACACCGCGGCATTGGCTCAACAACTAGCACTAACAACTACAGGCACTGAGCTGAAAAGTCCCCGAGGCCCCTCAGGTCTACCACGTCGCAGTTAGAGCATATCTGGTCATGTTTTGCTTAAGGGGATTTCTAGAAAGTGTGTGGCAGGAGCTGAACTCAACTACAAATGTCTTTCCTCCCCCCACCCCATAGGATTTCTCTGTAGTTTTTGGAGCCTGTCCTAGAACTAGCTCTTGTAGATCAGGCTGGTCTTGAACTCACAGAGATCCACCTGCCTCTGCCTCCCGAGTGCTGGGATTAAAGGTGTGCTCTACCACTGCCCGGCTCAAGTCTTTCTTTAATTAGATTTATAGACTTTAGTCTGTAAATAGACAAAGACTGGACAAATACAGGGGAAAGTCCACAGAACTATCATGCTATAATAGTATGGTATGGACTGTGGTAAACTTTCCTTTGATTCTGCTCTGCGGGTAAAAGCACCAGCTGCAAAAGTATGAAGATCAGAGTTCAGAGCATCAAAAGCTATGTGGATATTGGGTGTGACTATGTAAGCACTGGGCGTGGTTACAGACCTGCAGCCCCAGCACCTATGTGGAATACTGGGCGTGGCTATGTAAGCACTGGGCGTGGTTACAGACCTGCAGCCTAGTGCACCCAGCACCGGGAAGATAAGAGAATCACAATGGGCCTGGAGGGGCTGGAGAGATGGCTCAGCTCTTAAAGGCTAGGCTCACAACCAAAAATATAAGAATCACTATGGTTTTCTGCTCTGCTAGCAAAAAACAAAAAAACGAACAAACAAGGAACAAAACAGGGAGCTCCAGCTCCACTGAGCAATTCTGTCTCAAGCGAGTAAGGTGGAGAGAGAGAGACTACGACGCTTGCTGTTATCCTCCGCCACGTTTGGGTGCACAGGTCCTCACATTCACACACACAGATGCGCACACACACCTTGGCACCGTGTGTTGCTTTGGTTTTGTCAACTTCACACACGTCATTTAGGAAGGGGGAACCGCAACTGAAGAAATGCTTCCATCAGATTGGCCAGTCCACAAGTCTGTAGGGCATTTTCTTGATTGGTGATTGATGTGGGAGGATCCCGCCCACTGTGGGCGGTGCCACTCCCAGGCAAGATGTTGTGGGTTATATAAGAAAGCAGGCCAGGCAAGCTAATAAGCTAAGATTCTTTCTGCTTCTGCTTCCGGTCTTTCCTCCAGGTTCCTGTCTGGAGTCCCTGCCCAAACTTCTCTTCGTGATGTGATGTGGAAATGTAGGCCGAAACACACCCTTTCCTCTTCACGTTGCCTTTAGTCAATGGTGTTTATCACAGCAATAGAACCCTAAATGGGACACATCCCAGACAAACAAACGAAAGGCCAAGTCTCTAGGAAAAGCCTACGGTACCTGGTGTGTCAGTGCACACCTTTAATTCCAACACTTGCGAGGCAGAGGCAGGTGGGTTTCTATGAGTTTGAGGCCAGTTTGATCTACAGAGAGAGTTCCAGGACAGCCAGGGCTACACAGTCAGACCCGTCTTTCAAACAAAAACAGAAAAACTTCCTTTTATATAATTTTGTATAATTTATGTGTATATAAATTCCTTAATATATATCATCCCTTTTATATAAATTGTAATTTATATAATCTGCCTTGTGCACTTCCAACTTAAAATGAATTAAAGAATCCTTAAAATAAAAAAGAAAATCACATCTAGCAACTGAAAACCCACCATAGAAATGAAAGAAAATCAGCCGAAGAAAGGCTCGGGAGCAGAGAGTTTCGGAGTGGGTGGACCCGAGTCAGGTGTGTACACTGTACGCCTTGGCGTCTCCTAAACCGTTGCCTTGGCGTCTCCTAAACCGTTACCGATGGCGTAGGAGCCCATCTGCACCCTGCAGTGTCGTGCTGCTTGCTTAGGGGCGTTTTCCGGCCATCTGTCCTGTCATGAAATGCTCCACTCAACTCTCAGGCACAGGACGGAATATTCGTCGTAGGGACACGGAACTCTCACCTTCGCTGCAGAGGACTCTTGGGGCCAAGCGCTGCCAGCTTAATGCAGGACAGGAGCAGAAGCATCTATAGTTTCAAGGACGTTTTCTTCGTTTCAGAAACAAGAAGGATTAATGAAAGAGGAAACCCTTGGATTATGTAAACCTTACTTCTAGTAGAGATAAATAATCTATCTTTTATGTATTGTGCTCTTCGTTGACGTAAAGTCGAGGTTATTAACTTCATCACCACTTTGTAGTTCTGGAAAGGGCGCTCATCCTAAGCAAGTGACCCCCTGAACAACAAGCACCCCAGTTCTGCTCTGGAGAGAGTGCTCACCCTACGGGTGACCCCCCCCCAAGAGCATCCCCGCCCTGCTTCCTAATTATTCTTTAGTTAACAGAACAAACTTGTCTATTCATTTTGGATCCTGAGAACATGGTCACTGTAGAGATGGCAGACGGTCCATGTTTCCAGTTCCTGATTACATCACCGTCGGACCCATGCAAGGATAGAATCCTGAGCCTGGGTTCACATCTGTGCTGTGCAGTTGAATGTCAGCTTGTCACAAGCTAGAGCCATCTGAAAGGAGGGAACCACGGTTGGGAAAATGCCTCCATAAAACTCAGCTGTAAAGGCATTTTCTGAATTAGTGACGGATGTGGAAGGGCCCAGTCCGTTGTGGGTCTTGTTATCCTGCCCTGGTGGTCCTGGGTCCTATAAGATCTCAGGTCTGTGGGCAGGCTGAGCAGGCCATGGGGAACAAGGCAGTAAGCGGCACTCCTCTGTGGCCTCTTCGACAGCTCCTGTCTCCAGGTTCTTGCCCCATTTGGGATCCTGCTCTGCCTTCCTTCAGTGGTGAACAGCGCCGTGTAAGTATGAGCCAAACAAACCCTCCCTCCCCGACTTGCTTTGCTCATGGTGTTTTGTCGCAGCGATAGGAACTCTAACTGGGACAGTGTTTTAACCTCCTGGGCCTCGGATTCTATATCTTCAAAACCAGGCTGGTCCACACAGATATGAGCCTCAAACATGAAGTGACTTGGTGTTCGCGGAAGGGTATTGAGGAGCTGGTTTTCTGAGAAAGGGGCATCTGACACATGAAATGCTAAGTTACTCATTAAATGTCACAAGAGGCAATAGTCGTCTTGTGAAGGGATGTAACTGAAGTAGAAAATAACGCCGGCCACCCGAAGCTTACATTCTAAAGACGGAAAACAAGTGAAACAAGGTTAGTGTCTCTATCAAATAAAAGGGGAGCATGGTGTTATAATATCAGGGTTCACTAGCGGAATGGATAGAATGGATAGACCTTACCGAGGGGATTCAGATTGGCACACACAATCTGGGATGAGTACTCCAACAACGGCTGGCTGCACCCTGCTCAGCCTGCCCGGACAGATGCCTCGGAAGTCCGCATCCTCTGAAGGCAGAGGGTTCCTAGAGATCCTCTGATCTCCATCTCCATCACAAGGCCAAGGAAGCTTAGTCCTGACGTCAGTGGCAGCAGCAACAATGGCAGGGTAGATGCAATCGCCAGCAAAAAGTGAAGGCCGGAGGCAAAGGCAGCAGCTGTCTCCCTGTATTTCTTTCTATCTGATGAGCACTAAAGGTGCTGCCCCCTCTAGGTCTTCTTCAGCAGCTAATTCCTCCAGCAAACACCCCATTGGTCCTCCCAGGGGCATATCTCCTAGTTGGTCCAATTAAGTTGATAAACATCATACACAGGGTGGGACAGGTACTGCAGTTATAGATAGGAAGGTGAATACAGGCTTCAGTGGAAAGCGCCAACCGAGCAAAGACTTTAAGGATACAGAGTGAGGCGTGTGGATGCGTAGGTGTAGCACAGGAAAAGAGGCTTCCGTCTACCGCTTAGGCAGGGACAGGCCTAAGTCTTGAGCTAACCAAGCATGATGGTAGAAAAGCATACACATCCGCTGGGTATTTTCACACGTACATAAGACTCTTTAGAAGAAAAGAGAAGATCCAAAGAAGCCATGGGACTTAGCAGCATATATATTATATTTTTCAAAAAGACTGATGTTTCCTGGGGATGCGACAACACTGGATTGGGTGTGTGTGTGTGGGGGGGGGTAAATTAAAGAGCCATGACCAGGAAATAAATGTAGGTGTGTCTTCATAGTCAGTTCTGCTGTTGGCTCCAGTATGATGACAAGAATCTTCTCTTCCTGGCACGGGGTAGGCCCCTTGCCCATGGAAAAATGTCCGAGTTGTTTTGTAAACAGAGACTGCATTTCATTTCCTGGTCACCCAGACCTGAATATTCACACAAAACTGGTCTATTAGCTCAGGCTTCTTATTAACTAACTCTTACATCTTATATCAACCCATTTCTATTAATCTGTGTATAGCCACGAGGCTGTGGCCTACCAGTAATGTTCTGGTGTCTTTCTCCTTAAGCAGCTACATGGTGTCTCCCTGACTCTGCCTTCTTTCTCCCTGCATTCAGTTTAGTTCTCCCTGCCTAGCTTAATTCTGCCCTGCCATAGGCCAAAGCAGCTTCTTTATTAACCAGTGGTAATAGTACATATTCATAGCATACAGAGGGAAAGCTCACATCATCTCCCCCTTTCTGTCTAAATAAAAAGGAAAGTTTTAACTTTAACATAGAAAAATTACATTTAAAAAACAAGTATCAAGCAAGAATTATTTTATCTTCATGAGTCTAAAGTTTCAAATCTAATTTTGCTTTTATAATAACTAAGGAAGACTATAACTATCTGTCTTCAATTCCATCAAAGACCTCAGAAGGATATAATATTACCTAAATAAACAGGAAGTACATTGTAAGCAGCTACCAAAGTTCTAGAACTGACAGAGACATCTCACTACCTGGACAGTCACCCACAGTTCTTCTGTACCATTGGGGCATCCATCTTTAGCCTACAGGCTCATAGTATCCAGCAGAGTTTTCCACGAAGCAGGAAATTTGAAGATCTGTTCTATCTTGTAATGACAAAGTTCATCAATTGCTTTCTTCTGTGTCCTGCAGAACATCTGGCAGTTTCTTCTGTGAATCAGGAATCCTGAAGGACCATTCTGTCTTTTCGAAAGTTCAGTAGTCACTTTTCTGTGGGCCCTGCATGTCCAGTTCATACAGCATACCATCAAGCAGTTCAGGCAAGAGCAGTTTCTTGCCCAAATGTCTAGCCAACTCTATAAGAAGACTCTTTGATGCCTGTCATCCTCTTAAACTAATTGGCGCTTCCAGAAGCAGACGTGTCTCACTATTGAGAAAAGTCTAAGTTATTCAAACATTTTAAATGCCATATTCTGTAGTTCTTTGAAAGATTTGAAGAATACCTTCATTTTCCCTGCCTAGCCCCATTCTGCCCTGCTGTAAGCCAAAGCAGCTTCTTTATTAATCAGTGGTAATAAAACATATCCATAACATACATAGGGGAATCCCACATCAAGTTGTTGTTTGTTTGGGGGTTTTTTTTATGTAGAAAGGAGACTTGAGAGTCCCTCCTGTATGGGCTGTCTCTCAAAAGCCTTCATTCTAACCAGTTCCAAGGCGCTACAATCTGGCATGAAGTCTCTTTGTGGAGTGTGGTCATTGCAGACTGAAGGAACTGGGAATGTAAGGTTCTGAGATGGAGCACCTGGAGCTAAGGTTTAAATATTCCCTTTGAAGGTCGCATATTAAAACTTTAGTCCCCAAAGCATCAGTGCTGGTATAGGACCTCCAGAGGGGCTTGAGAAATTGTCTTCGTTATTGGTTTGATGCCATCATTGCAGGAGAGCAGGAGAGGGTTGATACTGTGGGCATGGATTCCTGGTGCATGGATGCGTTTGTACCCCACATCTATTCCTCCATCTCTCTTACCTTCTTTTCTGGATCGAAGCATGAGGAAGAACCACAGCAGGTACCAGCACCTTGAGATTGCTATTCTCAGCCTCAAGATCTACAAGAAGCACTTCTTTATAAATTAATCAGTGTATGGTATTCCGTTACAACAGCAACAAAGACTAAGTCTCTTGGCTTGTTCAGAGGGTAGGCAGGAAGCCATTGTGGTGGACACAGGGCATGAAGAGTGTGTTGGAGGTTGGGGGCTGTGGGAGACCCAGGCCTTAGGGGATTTATTAACCCATAGAAGAGCTTCCGATTTATCTGAGGACATAGAGGATGCAAAGGTGTCTGGATGGAGGGGTGGCACAATAACTGTGTTTGGACTAAGCCGGAGGGAAAGGGGAGAAATGGGGAGACTGTTCAGAAACTACTACAGAAGCACGGGAAGTGCTGGCAGTGCTTACAGGTGGCAGAGCCGTAAAGAAGTTCACAAGGGCACCATGGGCGTGTCTAGCTGACTCAGTTCCATGTCCCTCTTGCCGAGGCCTTGAGATTGGCACGTAATAGGAATGCAAGTGTTTGTTGAATGAATACAGACATGGAGAACTTCTGTGATGCTTCCTTTCTTTGCCTCTGAAATGGGAGCAGGGCTTTACCTCCAAAGCTGACTTAGCCAGCTTTCTATCATGATGAAGAATACTTAATGTAACTGAAACATGAAGAGCAGAGGTCACAGTCTTTGGATTGCCAATCTCCAGTCGATTGGTGTGATTGCTTCCGAGCCTATGAGGCAGCGCTGTGTGGCAGCAGCGTGTAGCTGTAGGAACTTTCTCATCCCTGTGGTGAGGGAGCAAAGAGATAGAAGAGGACAAGATAGTGCCTTCATCCCCTCTGAAGCACGTGACAATGACCCGCAGACCTCGGAGGGGTCGCATCCACCCTCACCACCTCTGCCACCCTTCAATAGTGCTAAGCTGGGGATCAGCACCCCAGTCTTTGGGGAACACTGTAATGGAGGGTTGTCTAAGGAATCGAGTGATAAAATTTGCATAAAGCACTTAGCACAGTAGCTAAAATGTCAGGCTAAGTTGTGGGTATATTAATAAGTATGAGGTGATTTTGGAATACTTGCCTTTGGAGAGAAGGGAGAGAGGGCAAAACTTTGTTCTTCAGTTTGGACACTAAAAATAAACAAAAAAGGTACTGGATTTATGAGTCACTTTTAACTTCCTTTCTGTGCTTTCTACCAGTGTTTGAAATTTTTCAATAATGAATCTGTGGGATGAAGGCAGAAATGAAAGGGTGAGGTCACTGGGATCTCAGTTTCCAGGCAGCATCAGCACACCGGAAGACGACTTTCTTCTGCTCTTTTGAATGTCCCATTTCTCTGTCTCTTTGAATGTGGGTGTCATCCTTATCTCCTCTCCTCCTTCTCTCTTTTTAGTTAAGTGTAAAGGGAGCTTTTGAAGTGGATATAAAGCAAGAACAACAACTTCCCTCTCTTAGTTAGGAGGCTCTTGTTCCTTCAAAAGAACAAGCGGGGCTGTTTAAGGGTGAGTCCCTTGAGCTGGAGCCATTCATCATGATAACTATATTCGATCTCTCTGAAGTCAAAAGATTTCACTGAGGAAATGGGGCTCTTTGTTGGGATTTGCTGAATATCCAAAGCTAGGTTCTAAGGCTCCTTAGATGAGGTTACCAAAAGGTGAGGTGATACAGGGCAAAGGGCAGAGGTCACCAAGGATATTGCCCATCAAATTTTATCTTAAGACATTTCAAGAGCAAGCGCTGGTGCTGGAAGGAGCCCTAAGAAGCAACTGCTCCCTGGGAAATGGAAACCGCAGCAAATAAGATTTGATTTTTGGTTTCATCCAAGATGAGTTAAAATAAAATCTCATCCTGGTAAATACTAGATATTGCATCTCCTACATGCTCTTAAATTTTCTGGAAGTTTCTTCTGTGTGGTCAGAATCGAGAGCTGCACTGATGACGAGCACACAGGAGCAACCCTGACAGAGAGATTGTGCTTTCCCGGAGACCTGGGAAGGCAGAAAACTCGAAGGTGTTTAGTGTTCGTATCAACAGTGTTATTCTTTTGGTCCCTGCCCTAGCCACGCCCACTCCTTTTAACCTCTGCCCTCTACCCGCCATCGCTCTTTCCCTGTGTTCTCTCCCGGTGTACACACAGGGCTTTGCCTCTCTCTCTCTCTCTCCCTCCTTCTCTCTCTCCTTCTCTCTCTCTCTCTCTCTCTCTCTCTCTCTCTCTCTCTCTCTCCCTCCTTCTCTCTCTCCTTCTCTCTCTCTCTCTCTCCCCCCCCCTTTTTAATAAACATTTATGGCTATTTTCTGTGTTTATATGTCTGACCCGCCGTCACCGCCAGCGCGACTTGTACCCTCCTGCTGGTGGGAAGCTGTAGCCTCTTGCTCAGGTGCCCAGCACCGCTGGGACCTGCCGGAGTTTGCTGCTGCTCTGTGAGCCCGGGCGGGGGAACCCCACTTACATTTTTTTAAGAATAACAAACAGTAATTGTCACCATGCTAGAAGCATTAACATCATTCATTGAGCTCTAAATGTATTACATATTTGTTTTAGATATACAATTTCTATTACTGCAAAGAGACACCATGACCACAGCAACTCTTCTAAAGAAAAACATTTAACTGGGGCCTGGCTTACAGTTTAAAGGCTTAGTCCATTATTGTCATGGCAGGAAGTGTGGCGGCATGCAGGCAGACATGGTGCTGGAGAGTAGCTGAGAGTTCTACATCTGGACAGCAGGCAGCGGGCAGAGAGAGACCCTGGGTCTGTCTTGAGTGTTTGAAAGCTCAAAGCACAATGATACACTTCTTCCAACAGGGCCATACCACCAAGGCTACACCTTCTAATAGTGCCTACTCTCTATAAGCCTATGGGTCATTTTTATTTGAATGACCACAATAGTTTGATTTGTGATAACCCCATGATTGTTACTGATTGAGAAAAGGGAATAAGAAGGAAAGGTAACATGACTGCTCCTGAGTATAGTGGTTTGTTGTGGATGTGTGGGATTGCCAGAGGCAGGGACATCTGGGAGAATCCAGAGTGGATATGAGCAGACTGAGCTGTGCCTTGAGGGGGGGGGGGCAGGGAGGGAGGGAGGAGAAGGGAAAGGGAAGAGAGGGGAACCAGGTGCAGCAGCCAGGAGGCCCAAACATACAAAGAGGGTGGGTAACCAAAAGCGTTAGATTCTATAGAAGATCAGCCCAGCCCCCTGAGCTGGAGAGTTCAGGGGATGGGGAGGGGTATGCCAGTCAGCAGGGCCCTGTAACAGGTAGGGACTGCAGGAGAACCTGGTAGCCAGGTCTACTTTGTTATGTTAAATAGACACGTTAGCCATTTGTCCTAGGTTTGAAGCCTGACAGTCACCATTTCTATGAATACAACCGTTTTGTAGATGAGGAATCGAAGGCACAGAAATTGACATAATTTTTCAAACATGCCGATGCTGAAGCTGAGAATCAGTGTTCTTCCCTGGTGCACTTGCTGCTGCCCACCATGGAGTCCCAGTGAGCTGGGACAGTGCTGTGGTCGGCCAGCATTTCTTATCAGCTGAGATAGTCACAGTCCAGTAACCTCTCTCTAAAATGCAGAATGAAGCTAATCAGAGTGATACACGATGCCCCTTTTCACGTTTATTTATTGATTTAAAACGTGTGTGTCACAGCACACATGTGGCAGCCAGAGGACAGCTCGTGGGAGTTCGTTCTCTTCCCACACGTGGGTCCTGGCATCAACAGGCTTGGGGGTGAGCACATTGACCCGTGAAGTCATCATGCTGGGCCCTCCATTTCTCACTTAGAGGAATCGTAAGTGAGTAACCGAGAAACTGTGATTCCTTTGGGAATCAGATTTGTGGAATAAATCCACGGCACGAGTTAGTTTCCTAAGTTTCCTATAATTGCTCACTAATCAGTTGGTGATGTAAGATAAAGTAATAAGACACCCCCCCTCCCCACCATGGTCTTTCCTTTTGTGACAAATCCTTCTTGGCTATGTAATCTGTCAGTTGGGTTACTGAAACAGATGGGACATGTTTCTTCCAAAATTTCAGAACTGAAATGATTCTTATTCAGTCTGGTGATAAATGTCAATTAAAATAGTTCTCCCTTCACGGGAAAAAATTAGTTTGAAAAAATATCAACCCTGATTGCCAAGAGCAACTTGTTTCTGCAATAAAACAAACAAAATAAACCAAATACTAGGAACAGGCTGTGTTTGGAGGGAAAGTCACATCCGGGGGTTTTCACAAAGTCTTTGTAAAAGTTCCAGTGATCTATGCTTTTAGCCTAACAAACGGTTCTCATCAATTTGGACAATTTAGACATGACTGTGTTGACAAAGACAAAGTGATCTTTGATACTGAAGTCACCATTCAGATGGACATAATTACTATCTTTAAAATATGTCTCATGTTCATTACCACAGAAGAGACCCACAGGTAAAAGACTGACTGGACAGCGAAATAAAGAATTCTCTGATAACACAGTGTGCTAAGTCCTCTTTGTGAGGCAAGCTGAGCATGGGGTATGCACCTGAGGCCAGCCTCAGAGCTGAGGCAAGCTGAAGGAAGACGATTAGGGATTTAAGGCTAGCAGAACAGTGAACTTAACTTGAATTTAAAGGCTTATTTATATATTAGGCATTCTTTTTAAAGCTTAAATCTCTCTCTCTCTCTCTCTCTCTCTCTCTCTCTCTCTCTCTCTCTCTCTCTCGTGTGTGTGTGTGTGTGTGTGCATGTGCATGTATGTCTGGAGAGAGACTGGAAGAGGATATTATATCCCTTGGGGCTACAGTTACAAGTAGTTGTGAACCACATAGCTTGGGTGCTAGGACCCAAACCCAGGTCCTCTGGAAGAGCAGTGAGGGCTCCTGACCACCTGGCATTGCTCCAGCCCCTTTCCTCGGCATTCTTTCACTGATGTCCTTCCCTGTGGTATCAGAAGGCAGAACTATAAATAGGATGCCCTTGAAAAGACATTGAAGTGGCTGAATAAATGCCCACGCACATAGAAGCCAGTGGACTGAAATACTCCTTCTCATTCCAGCCCACTCTCTGGTTCTTATTTGGAGTTCTACATAGCAGATTTCCCTGTCTCTGTGAATATGTATATACATGCACGTGTTCGTGTGGGGGCATGCGTGTGTGCATACGGGCAAAGCCTAGAGGTCAACTCAGGCCTGGTTCCTCAGGTCATATCTACCTTGTATTTCGAATCAGGGTCTCTCCTTGACCTTGAACTCACCAAAGAGGCTACATTGAGTCTTTAGGTGGCTAGGTCATATCTACCTTGTATTTCAAAACAAGGCCTCTCCTTGACCTTGAACTCACCAAAGAGGCTACGTTGAGGCTTTACGTGGCTAGCGAGAAAACAGATGTGTGAGTGCTAGTGCAGATTAGACACGCTAATAATAAATCACATTAAAATGTTTGTGGCTCTTTTAAGGATAAAACCAAACAGAGTGACTATTGAACAACATAAAATCAAGTGTCATCTAAAGATGTTCTGGACATTTCCCAAGTGAAACTAGACATGATGGTCAAGACGTTGATGTGTCCTGATTGGGTAGAATGACATCTTTGGGCTTTGGTGAGACAACATCAGTCAGAAGCAAGATTCCCCATCCTGGAGAGTGCAGGACAAACACCTTGAGAGTGGATGGTAGGAACACCCGGACCCTGTCCGCCTTCCGTCTGCTGGTGCTGGTGCCCAGTACACTGAGGCACTCAGTGGATGGGATCCCAAAGTGGTGCTTCAGAGACTTGCTGGCACATGTCCTTCACGACGCCTGCAGCCCCCTTTCTAGATCTGGTGCTCACGCACGCAGGCAACTAGGATTAGGTCGACAATGGAGCACATGAGCACATACCCACCGCCCCGCGACTAACTCACCTGTGCCCCTGTCCCTGTTCTCTCTCTGTTGACTCTTAAGCAGGTCCATTGGGAATACAGCCCATGTCACAACAAAGGACTCTAGCAGGGATTATTGACATGTTAAGAAGAAAAAAACTGTATTTAACTTCTCTTTTTCAGTGTATACAAAGTGATCATTATTCAACTGTTAAAAAATCTGGGATGGATGTGGACGTTTTGTGTGCTTCAGGTATGGCTGAGTTTGACAAAGCCCAGCACTGTGCACTTCCCTCCCTTTCCCCTGCTCGCTGTGAGTCCTCCTCCCTGTTCGTTGTTCACTGTGCTGCTCTTTGAGTTTTACCCATCTCCAAAAGGTGAGCTGAAGCTCACGTTTGTCTCCTCTCGCCCATTGCGGGCCCCATGCCGTGCCAAGCAGACACTTATCCGTGTCTCCACTGAAATGGAGGTCCCATAATGGCTGGCCATGAGAGATACTTATCAGCCGCCTGGTTCTTTACTTGCTACTCATCAATCTTTGTTTACTTCTAGCGAAGGCCAATCTTGGGCAACAAAACAAAGCTTTGCCTCTGCCCATCTTTTCCCTGTAACCACACTGGGCTGTAAGCAGACCTCAGGCTCCTTAGTACTGAGATTCCCCTTATCGCTCCTTCTGATAACTAGAAAAGAAACAATTCAAAGAAGGTGAGGTAGAATAACTAGTCAGTATAGCGAGAATTCCAGAGGTAACCTGCTAGGACAATTTTTTTTTTGAGAGGAAAAATATAGAAAACTGATAAACACAAAGTAATAAATTTTAAAGAGAGGAATAGCTGTATGTTTTATTTATATTTTTAATAAAAAACACAAAGGCAGAAATTTTTAAAGCAAATAAAATTATGAGTTTTTTTAAACTTAGCAATTAATTTTAGAAACATGGAATAATTGCTACAGAACGCTTAGGAGGTTTGAGACTGGGCATCTGTGTGAATGAGTATACCTTTTGTAGAAAAATAATTAGAATAAAAATAATGGGCTCTTGGATGTCTTGAGGCTTTGGGAAGCAATAGCATGTAAACCAAAAGAAATATGCCCACCTGCTATAATGTCGTCAACATGCTGGGGCTGCTTGGCATCTATAAGCCTTCTAGGAAATATGGGACATTGGCCCCGGCTTCCTTGGTGATCTCTTTTGAGTCATTCTGCCCTCAGAGCGCCCGCGCCGGCACAGGCTTACAGCCTTGCTGTTTATTCATACATATTTTTGATGTCTGCTAGCCCAGAATACACATATTTTTCTCCGTTAATGAGGCTGATTTTTTTTCTTATTTTGAGTGATCATTTCCAGTTTCACCCTTTCCAATCTTTCTCTAATAAATATTTCTTTTTGACTAGTCTGCATGTTTAAAAGAAGATTGGTTGAGCCAAGAATCTGTCGTTTGGATGTTGTTATTTATGCAGAGGAGACATGGGGTAATCTTAGTGACTGACATTTCCTTAAGCTTCCTCCAAGCCATTAAAAATGGAGCTGTTGCTGATGATGTCTGCAAGGCCTGGAGTTTGGGGAGGATGTTTCCTGATAAGGACTAAACCTTTCATTTTAATTTTCCTCTTAGATACATTCATTATATAATTAGAAATGCCAGAATTACTGCTGGTCCGATAGTCACTTAGGAAGTAAGTAGCTTCCTAGGATAATTGCCTTAAGGTACGCATAAAATCCATTCAGTTGCCTCTCTGCCTAAAATACAAGCATTTAGTTAACTCCTTGTTTCATTCTGTGTTTTCGTTTCTGTCTTAGTGTTTCTGTAGCTGTGAAGAGACACCATGACCATGGCAGCTCGTTCAGAGGTTCCATCCATTATCATGACGTGGAGCAGAAGAGGTGCTGGAGAAGTAGCCGAGGTGCGGGAGGAGTAGCCGAGGTGCGGGAGGAGTAGCCGAGGTGCTGGAGGAGTAGTCGAGGTGCTGGAGGAGTAGCCGAGGTGCTGGAGGAGTAGCCGAGAGTCCTACATCTCTCAGGCAACAGGAGACTGAGGAGGCACTGGGCCGTATCCTGAGCATAGGACACCTCAAAGCCCGCCCCCACAGTGACAGACTTTCTCCAACAAGGCCATATCCACTCCAACAAAGCCATACCTCCTAAAAGTTCCGCTCCCTATGAGATGATGGGGGACAGTTACATTCAATCTTCTGCACCCTCCTTTCTGCTAACTTTCCTTCTGTGGACACGTGTGTAAACACAAAGCTCCGGAAAGATTGGTGGTGGTTGTGCCCAGTCGTACCTCCTCACTGTTTGTAAACAAAGTGTGATTGAGTTACATGTGTGCTGCGTGTTTGCTGGAAGGGGTGGAGGTTGTGGAGGGGGGGAGTCATAGAAGTGAAGCATTTCTGTATTTTCTTGCATTCCGTATCAAACCTACTCTCAGGGATAGGTAGTTTATGCTGTGATGTTCATGCCTGCTGCAAAGTCAATGTTACCCCTTCAAATCATTTGAAACAGAGCAAATGCCCCAAAGCCTTAAATGGTAAAACCCAGTCCTTTGGAGTTCAAAGGTGTAATGGTAGCACAAGGGCAGGGACACTCTCTCCAGCAGTCACTGCAGCCCTCACGTGTGCACAAGGGCAGGGACACTCTCTCCAGCTGTCACTGCAGCCCTCACGTGTGCACAAGGGCAGGGACACTCTCTCCAGCCGTCACTGCAGCCCTCACGTGTGCACAAGGGCAGGGACACTCTCTCCAGCCGTCACTGCAGCCCTCACGTGTGCACAAGGGCAGGGACACTCTCTCCAGCCGTCACTGCAGCCCTCACGTGTGCACAAGGGCAGGGACACTCTCTCCAGCCGTCACTGCAGCCCTCACGTGTGCACAAGGGCAGGGACACTCTCTCCAGCCGTCACTGCAGCCCTCACGTGTGCACAAGGGCAGGGACACTCTCTCCAGCCGTCACTGCAGCCCTCACGAGTGCACAAGGGCAGGGACACTCTCTCCAGCCGTCACTGCAGCCCTCACGTGTGCACAAGGGCAGGGACACTCTCTCCAGCCGTCACTGCAGCCCTCACGTGTGCACAAGGGCAGGGACACTCTCTCCAGCCGTCACTGCAGCCCTCACGTGTGCACAAGGGCAGGGACACTCATTCCAGCAATCACTGCAGCCCTCACGAGTGCACAAGCCCTCACCTACCTCACCTGAACACAAGGCAGCAGGCCGTGAACTTTTGCCACGTTGAGTGACAACTGCGGTCTAGAGGAATTACCTAGAGTACTCTCTGGCTCTCAACTATCAGGTGACCCAACTGGATTCTTGGGCCTCACTCTAAGGAATGGACAGAGGTCCAACCCAGTTAATCAGGGCTTTCCTGTTATTTAGATCATTCTGATGCATTAGCTCATTTGGAATTTTGAGCCAGCTGACAATGTTCAATATTGTGTTTGGTAAAGGAAGGCATGGATAAAGGAGAAGACGAAGACTGTTTGGTCATGGACTCTGGGGCTGCTGGCTCTGGGTCCAGTTCTCCAGTATTATATCCTGCATTTCCATAACAGAAGGGGCTGTGTCCAGTGAGAAGAACAAAGTCCAGAAGGTACGTCTACCATTGAGTCAGATAAATTACATAAAATGTTCACATAAGCTTTTTAGTTGCAGATTTAATGTTTACCCTCTTTATTCTGGAACTAATTTTTCTAGAAAAACACGTTCTCTTCATGCTCCAAAAGGTTTTCAGATTTCATTCCAATTAAAAGCAGAAAACTTGGGAGTCTGGCTTAAAATCAGCAATGTTCACATTGACGCTTTCTTCTTCTCTTTTAATTTAAAAATTTACATAGTGTTGCAGAGCTATCTGAGCGAGCGACTTACAATAAGAAGAATCATAAGCCTGGCTTTAATTTACTTGTGTACATTTTCAAAATTACTGTGCCTGGAGTCTTCCAAGACTGATGTTTTTAATAAGTAGGATGTCATGTTATCAGGATTTGTGGGGCCTGGCTATCATTCGTTCAGTATTTTCTTGTGCATATGGTGTGCGATGCGGTGTTGTGTGCGTGTTGTGTGTGTGTGTGTGTGTGTGTGTGTGGTGTGTGTATGTGTGTGGTGTGGTGTGTGTGTATGTGTGTGTGTGGTGTGAGTGTGTGTGTGGTGTGCAGTGTGGTGTTCAGTGTGGTGTGTGTGTATGTGCGTGTTGTGTGTGTGTATGTGTGTGTATAGTGTGCATGTGTGTGGTATGCAGTGTGGTGTGGTCTGCATGTGTGTGTGGTGTGGTGTGCGTGTATGTGCGGTGTGGTGTGGTGTGGTGTATGTGTGTGTGTTTGTGCGTTTGTGGCCCTTTGTCTCTGAGCGCTGTTCAGGGTCCCTCCCTCCATTGTCGTGGCTAGGTCTCTCCAGAATTCTCTTTCATAGTTTCTCAATGTGTCAGGACTCCAAGTCCCTGTTTGAAAGCCAACGTATTATTTTTCTTATGAATTGTTTATTTTGCTTGAGAGCTTTTCTTTTTTAAGTTCTTCCTGTTTTGACTGACTTTTTTATACGGAGGACTACGAAACAAACCTCAAGTCTTCCAAGGCGCAAGGGCATTTTAACTTGGTTTACCCCTAAGTTTGTAACACTTTAGGAATGCGACCGCAGTCACATTGACCCGATGACCACAGTCAGTGGATTTGCTCACAGTCAGCAGACTAATTACCTGCTTCTCAAAACGGCAAGCCTGGCTCTGTGCTCATTTTGCACTGTTTTTCAGTGTTGGCCCCTTCTTAAATTTGATTTATTTGAATTTGAGATGATGTAGTTTTTAATAAGAACTATCCTCAGAAATAAGAATTGTCTATTAAGAAAATTGAAAATAAAATGGTGTGATCAATTTTGTTTTGGTTATCTGATTCAAATAGAACTTTTGCTTGATTTTATTGGCAGACCTGTGGTGAAGTTGCTTTGTCTCTGTAGTGATGAGGAACCTAGAACCTTGCCTCTGCCGAGTACACACTCTGGCCCTGGGCCATACTCCCCTCGGGCCTCAGGCTATAAACGCTGATTTAAAAGAAAAGGAGTGGTTATTCTTTTTCATGAAGGAAAGTTGCCATGACTGACTTCCTGTACAGAATGAAGGAAGAGCCCCTGGTCTTTTATATTTCTCACACTTTCCTTTATTTCAACTAATGTTGACGGCACATTTAGGTAGAAGACAGGGAATCCTGTTGCTTGTCCTGCAGCAGCTTGGACATACAGCTCCCAGTTCACCTTTCCTGACACCAGGCTGTGACATGCCCTTCCCCTTGGCTTCCTTTTGACTTTCCAAAACTCTCCCAATTCAGTAGATTGAATGCCTCCCTCCCTCCTTTTTCCCTTCCTTCTTCCCTCCCTCCCTCCCTCCCTCCCTCCTTCCTTCCTTCCTTCCTTCCTTCCTTCCTTCCTTCCTTCCTTCCTTTCTCTTGTGTGTGTCTCTGTGTGTGTGTGTGTCTGTCTATCTGTGGAGGGGGGTTAGTTGGTGTCTTCTTCTCTACCTTATATCTAGAGATAGGGTTTCTCACTGAGCTCGAGCCTGGATGTTTCTGCTAGACTAGCTGCCAGCAAATTCCTAGAATCATTTGTCTGCTCTGAAGGGCTGGGGGAACAGGCAGATGGGCACCATCTTAGCCCAGCTTTTCCATGGATGCAGAGGATCCGAACTCAGGTCTTCATGCCTGGCCAGCAAATACTCTGTTCATCAAGCCCTCACCTCCCTCAATGCTAAACCCATGTTGAGGAGGACTCTGCTGCTGACCCTGCTTGTTTCAGTTACCTTCCAAATTCTCTTTAAAAAGACAGTCCATATCCTTTCTTGCCGTCCCATATATTTATAGAAGCTTTAGCTGCTGGTCAATGGATTGGTCATCTATATTGCAGACCCAGAACTGAACTTTGAATGAATTAACTCTGGTCAATTTGTCATTGAGTTCTGGAATTCTGGCTCGAGGGTTACTCCTTTGCATGTCTGTATTCTTATTTGGCTTACTCTGGCTTCTGCAATCTCTTGTTCGCTGTGTGACCTTAGGCAAGTTACCTAACTTTACTTTGTTTGCTTTTGTTTTGAGGCTAGTCATACATGGCTAAATTCAAATTTTCTCCTACTAGTCTTAATTAGATGTTGGAAGGCAGAGATACTTGCTTTCATTTCAGGAGAACCAGGGGTTTGGACCTAGCTCTGCCACTGATTAGCTGGGTGAGAAGACATTTTCTAGTAACCTGTCTACAACAGAAAGAGTTTAGACTCCATTCATTTTTAAGGTGAAAGTGTATGTTCCCAAACCTGATGATCCAAATTCTATCCCTGGGACCCACATGATACGAGGAGAACCAACTCTTGCAAGTTGTCCTATGACCTCCAAACATGTACCATGGCATGTGTGAGTTCATAGACAAGAGAGACAGAGACAGGGAGAAACAGAGAGAGAGAGAGAGAGAGAGAGAGAGAGAGAGAGAGAGAGAGAGAGAGAGAGGAAGAAGAAGAAGAAGAAGAAGAAGAAGAAGAAGAAGAAGAAGAAGAAGAAGAAGAAGAAGAAGAAGAAGAAGAAGAAGAAAGGAAATAAAGATCAAAGGCACCTGTATTTTGTAAAGTTCTGCCTGTTCTTCTGTTGTCTGTCATTTCGTACTCACTCAAATATCTTTCAATATTTTTTCCCCTTATGTTAAAGTAGTGTAAGTTTTGGTGAACATTCACCATTGCAGTTTGTCTAGAGTTTTGCCATTAGTTAGGCACTTTTATGTATTTTATCCCTGTTTGGACCCTCATCATTCCAAAATGGATGTTGGTAGGCACTTTGACTACACCCATCTTACATGTGGGGAAACTAAGGCACAAGTCCATAAATTTTTTAAGGGCAACCAGCACATAGAACAGAATTAGAAATAAAACCCGCGTTTCGGGTCTGGAGAGAAGGCTCAGAGTTTAAGAGCATTTGCTGCTCTATAAAGGACCTGGA